>NW_012101554.1:1341895-1457103 GCF_000951045.1 Mandrillus leucophaeus | reverse complement strand
GCTCCAGACGCGTTCTTGCCACACCCCTTACTCCTCCCTGTGTGCATCCTGCCTCGAGGGCTCCTGAACTAGTGCGACCCGTGACCTCCAGCTTGGTGGCAAACACTGGGTGCTGAATGTGCCTTTGAACCTCTTAGCTCTAGGCAACATTTCCAGCCAAGTAGTTGGTATAGATCGATGTGGATTTCCTCCACCCAACTCTCTAGCCTCTCCGTTCATAGTCACATGGATGCTGCTGCACACCGAGGCCCCCGGGGGTTTCAGGTGACAGCTGCAGTTAGTTCGCTTTCTGTGCCACAGAAAGATAAACATTCTTTTGCCAAATGCCCAGTTTTCCTTTCGGGCTTGCTAGCCGCTTGACTTTCTGCCTTGGCAACAGCCCTGGGAGGTTGTGTTGAGCGTGGGAGATGCCGTCAGCACATCCTCCTCAGGGTGTCCTTTCGAGGCTTCTCACGAAGCGGTGCGTAGTATAAATGGCAGCCAGAGCGGCCCAGAGTGCCCAGAACAGTGCTGCTCATGGAACTCCATTGAGAATTCCCATTGTAGGCCACCTCTTTCGCTCTCCTACCCCTAGAAAAGTGTGGGACTTAGCTTCGTATCTCTGGGCCCTTCAAGTCCTGCCCACCTGAGAATTGAGTAGGTACAGTTTTGGGCTTTAGATTGGAATAGCGTAATAGTCAGAATATGGGCTTTTGATTTCGAGTCCTGCATTGAGTTGTTGCCTGCGAGTCACTAGTCACTGGCTTTAGAAAGTTATTTATCCTTTCTGAAGCGTAGTCTCCTCATTCACAAAATGGAAATGATAATAGTGTCTACTTCATGGTGCACTGTGAGGATTAAATGTGATGATGTATAAAAAACATTTAACAGCAACATCAAGTACTCGGGACAGACTCAGGGTTAGCAGCTATCTTTATTGATGTTATTGCTAATATTTACTCCTCACTCGGGCTCCAGCTTTGCAAGTCCTGTTGCAGAGATACTTTTGCAGGCTTACCTCACAGGTCACAGGGCGTGGATTAATTAGCTGATGTTGGTAAAGCATTTCCTACAACCTTTGCGTACGGTAGAGTAAGTATGAGTAAGATTCAAGTTGATCTCGTTTGAAAGACGTTTCACACAGTGTGCTCTGTTCAGGGCAGGTGGCAGGCTGCGTTGTAAGTATGTTGGTTTTCGATGAACTCATACTGGCTGCACAGAATCGTAGCTGGCCTTGCAGCCTGAAATATCACACTAGGAAAACGCGCAGCATTTTCAAATGGTATTTCTAGGAGAGACCCGGAGAGTCTCGTTTGAAGTCGTTTTGGAAGGCAGCTGTTGTGTGTTGCACGCTGTGCCCCTTCTTCCCTGAGCAGAGGTAGAGCTGTGTGGCTGTGTGGGTGGCACATGTGTGCCCTCCCCTTGAGCTTTGGGTACAGCCTGATGCTGGCAGTTCCCTAGCAAGTCTTTCCATTACATTCGGAGCACTTGCCACTAAGCTCTGAGGAAGAATTCTAGCGGCACATGGTCCGTGCTTGTTTGGAAGGACTGGAGGGTGGGTATATGTGTTGACCAGTCTCTGAAGGAGGCATATATGGGGAAGTGACAGAGTTGACTAAAATAAAGAAAAGAATGAATTAGAAGAGTAGAGGCTCCTGGGATCTGAAATGTGTAGCTTAAGAGAGCCTCATGCAGAGGGTGTGGCAAAAGAATGGGTCTTTGAGACATCTGATGACAAAGCAGGATCAGTAATCTATGGCTCTTGGGCCAGCATCTTATTTTTGTAAATAAAGTTATATCAGAATGAAGCAACATTTACTTGTTTACGTGTTATTTCTGGCTTCTTTTGTGCTATAAAGCAGAGTTGAATCGTTGTGGCAAAGACCATATGGCCCACAAGCCAAAAACATTTACTCTCTGGCTCCTTACAGAAAAAGTTTGCCCGCTCCAGTGTAAAGCAGAGGCCTCTCCTCTCCTGCCTTGTAGTGGAACTTGGGATCTTAGTAGCATTTGGGAGTGTGGATTTTAGAATCGGACAGCTCCAGGTTCACATCCCAGCCCTGCCACTCATCAGCCGTGTAGCCGTGCACAGGTGGCGTAACCTCTCGGCGCTTCAGTTTCCTCATCTATAAAATTTAGTTGTTAATTAGAACCTGCTTTACAGGGTCATTGGAGTTAGATGAGGTCGTGCATAGAATGCATTTAACATAGGGTCTGGCATAAATTAAGCCCCCTGTGAATGTCGGCTGCTGTTATGATGATTCTGGGGGTCTGCAAATCATGTTCCACGTGGTGCTGCTCTCAGGCAGATGCCAAGGTAGCTTGAATGAATCCATCTGCTGCTAACTTAGGAAGGAGGAGCACGAGATTTTCAGTCATTGCCGATTATCAGCCCAGTGAGTGAGATAAGACCTTTGTTCCCATGCACCCTGATCTTCAAAACAACACTGCTAAAGATGGTTGACAGGTAGTAGGCCCTGGCCAGTTGCTTCGTATTTTGTTTCATTTGTGATGTTTCCTTGTATGGTTAGGAAGGATTTTTCCCCTCACCCCATGATTTCAGGTATTGTTTTAAACTCGGAATTTAGATGAATCTTCTAACCTTGTTCATTCATTCATTCATTCATTCATCAAACGTTTGCTGAGAGCTTGCTGTGTGCTAAGAACTGTTGGATGTTCCTGTCTAAATGAAGGACATTGTGCTTGTGGCTTTGTCCGCTTGCTGGATTCTTGACTATGTGGCTAGAAGTCACATTTCTGGTTAGTTTTGAAAGAGGTCGAACACCAGTAGGATGTCAGAGCCAGGCACTTTTGTTGTAGTTGTCTGACTTTTTTCTGAGGAAAAAGAGCCACATTTCCTGGTCTATTAATGTCTGTTCCTTAGAGCAGAGCAGGAAGTCAGGGAACAGGTTGGCCAGTCGTCCGCAAAGAGGGCCAAAAAGAGGTAGGATTTGGCTCTGCTGTATTCTGCCAAATAGGACTGGGAAAAATAAAATAAGCTCCCGCAGAGCTCGGGACTTAGCCTTAAAGGAACAACAACCCCAGGAGAAATAGCCAGTGGAGGCCAAGGCCAAGAAGGTAGGCCAGTGTCCTCCCGTCATCTGTGCCACGTCAGACCCAGTGGCTCCGCTCCTTAGGAATAAACCCTGAATCTTAAGCTTTAACTGAGCTTTAGAAATGTAAGGCAAGTTTTCTAGGTTGCCCACATCAGTGGTAGGAAAATAGTGGTAGAAAACCACGGTGTAGCCAGAGATTAGAGGAATAAACAAGAGGAGAGGAAAATGAGCAGTATGGGCCTGTGAAAATGGCACAAAACAGGCCTCCTAGGGCATTGCAGCCCTTGAAGAGTAGGGCTTCCTTGGGTTTTCTGGGACAGTAGGTTTAGCTGTGCTTCTGTTACCATCCATCATTGCCAGCCAGTGTTCTAAGCCTGGTGGAATCTGACCTTGTCATATGTTGCCTCGGTCCCCGCTGTGCTTCCGGTATGTGTGAGCGTGGGCCCCGGGGGCCTGCACGCCTTCCCACTACCTCACTCCCAGCCTGATATCGCCTCCAAGCGCACAGCCCTTGCTCCAGCCGCGCTCCACTTCAGAGCCGTTCAGGCAGGCAGTGCACTTCTTCCACGTGTTGGCACCTCCTAGAAAGCTCGTCCCCATGGCTTACTCCTAGTCTGTCTTCAGGAGCCTGCTTAAAACATCTCTTCCCTGGAGACTGTCTGTCAGAGCCTCCCAACACAGCCAGTATTTTTCTTTTGCGGTTCTCATCACACTTGTAACTATTTTTTTTATGCCTGCTTCCGTAAAAAGCCCCATGAGGACAGGGACTGTGCCCTTGTTGAATGTCTGGCACATTATAATTGCTCACTACATTTCTTTATGGACTGAATGACCAAAAGGAGCAGTCATTTGTAAAGGGTTAAAAAATAAAATAGCAAACTTTAACCTTTTGATTTGTTTTGATCTTGTTTTCCGAATGTCTGAACAAAACATTTTATTATTTGACAGGCACACACATATTCTTTCTTTTTTCTTT
This sequence comes from Mandrillus leucophaeus, assembly GCF_000951045.1. Lineage (NCBI taxonomy): Eukaryota > Metazoa > Chordata > Mammalia > Primates > Cercopithecidae > Mandrillus > Mandrillus leucophaeus. The sequence goes on along the minus strand of NW_012101554.1, from coordinate 1,453,092 downwards.
TTTTTTAAGCTACATCTGCTGGAAAGGGATTTTTTTTTTCTTTTGTAATTTTTTTTTTTGGAGACAAGATCTCACTCTATCACCCAGGCTAGAATACAGTGGCACAATGATGGGTTACTGCAGCCTCAACCTCCTGGGCTTAAGGGGTCTTCCTGTCTCAGCCTCTTGAGTAGCTGGGACTACAGGTGCATGCCATCCTGCCTGGATAATTAAATTTTTTTTTTATTTTGCAGAGATGGAGTTTTACTGTATTGCCTAGTCTGGTCTCAAACTCCTGATCTCAAGTGGTCTTCCTGCCTCAATCTCCCAAAGTACTAGGATTGTAGGTGTGCACCACTGGACCCAGCCAATATTACTTTTTAAGGGATTCTCGGAGATGGCATTTTTCGTGACTTTGTATACATTAGACTAATCTTACTTGCTTTTTCTCTTCTCTCCACAGAATGAGATGTGTCTGGCCACACAACAGCTTTCTAAGCAACTGCTGGCATATGAAAAACAGGTAACTTGGTGTTTATGTGGCCTATGATGCTGCTGTGTTCAGGACTTTCCTAAGTGGAATTATCCAGAGGCATCCTTAGAGACTTAAATTATTTGTTTCATTTTCTTCATAGTTTTTTTGTCTTTTCTTTCCCTTCCATTGGTGTATTGAAACCAGTGATTATCCCACAGTGTTTATGAGGTTTTCTAATTAGCCTCTAGAAGTAATTAACTGCCATTGAGGGTTCCGAATCTTCAAGGGACTGCAAGTGAATCAACATTAGCAATTCCAGGAAATAAACACTCAAAGTAAAAAAAATACGTTTGGCAGAAAGGAATGGCCAGGGAGGGGCAGATGAGTGCACCCTGGGGGCGGGACGAAGGGGGATAGCTGTGACTCCCTCTTCAGGTAGACACTTCTGACAGGACGTGCTCTTGGAGAAGAGAGGACGTCGGTGTGGAGGGTAGTGTTCTGCGGGTGATGCTTCGTGCTGAATTCCCTGGCATTCACCTAACACCTGCTCCTTTATTCTTTGGTCTTAGAACTTTGCTCTTGGCAAAGGTGATGAAGAAGTAATTTCAACACTCCACTATTTTTCCAAAGTGGTGGATGAGGTAAGATAGCAACATAGAAAATTTGTATTTGATTCTTTCTTGAACTTTCTTTTGTTGTTATTTTGGCCCACTTTCCATTTTTAAATATCTACTTAAATATCTGAAGAGGTATCTCAACTTGTTGATCTTCCAAGGCTCCTTTCATAGAATAGGTTGCACACTATTACATTTGTTTCTGGTTTGAGGGGAAAGGCTGCAATATATATGAAGAATAGACCAAAAGAAAGATTTCTGAGAATTCAGTTTCCAAAGGAGAGTATATTAGTTTCTCAGATTGCCATAACAAATTACCATGAATAGGTAGCTTCAAACAACAGAACTTTATCCCCTCCCAGTGTGCTGGAGGCCAGAAGGTTGAAGTCAAGGTGCTGGCAGGACCACACTCCCTCCATTGGCTCCAGGGAGAATCCTCATGCATCTTTTGGTGGCTCCAGGTGTTCCTTGGCTGTGGCAGCATCACTCCAGTCTGGCTTTACATCCCCCCTACCCCTCATGTTTTTCCTCTTCCATGTCTTCTCTTCTTATATAGACATTTGGCATTGGATTTAGTGACAGTCCAGGATGATCTCATTTCCGGATCCTTCATTACATCTGCAAAGACTCTTTTTTTCAAATATTCACATATTCTGGGTGGTCATATCTTTTAGGGGAGGGGCACAGTTCAACCCACTACAAAGGGTTTATTTTTATGGGTTTTTTATTATTTTTTTAATTTTGTAGAGATGGCCTTTTGCTTTATTGCCCAGGCTGGCCTCGAACTGTGGCCTCAAAGGATCCTCCTGTCTAAGCCTCCCAAAGTGCTGGGGTTACAGACATGGGCCACCATGCCTAGCTTACTACAAAGGGTTTAATACAACTGTTCTTATACCTATATTGTACAGTACATTTGGAATATTTGTAAAAAAAACAAAAAAAACAAAAAAAACACCAGGTATTATAGGAAAAGTGCATAAATTCTAATTGTAAAAAACATAAGAACTCAGATGCTACTAGTGCTGGACAGAACTCTGCAAAATTAGGTAGATATAAATAGTTCCATCTTTTAAGGAGTTTCGAATACTCAGAAAATCATGATAAAGAATAAATATAGGCCGGGTGCGGTGGCTCAAGCCTGTAATCCCAGCACTTTGGGAGGCCGAGACGGGCGGATCACGAGGTCAGGAGATCGAGACCATCCTGGCTAACACGGTGAAACCCTGTCTCTCCAAAAACAAAAATACAAAAAACTAGCCGGGCGTGGTGGCTGGCGCCTGTAGTCCCAGCTACTTGGGAGGCTGAGGCAGGAGAATGGCGTGAACCCAGGAGGCGGAGCTTGCAGTGAGCTGAGATCCGGCCACTGCACTCCAACCCGGGCGACAGAGCGAGACTCTGTCTCAAAAAAATAAATAAATAAATAAATATAAAGGAATGTGCAGATGCCATTTAATTGACCAGTTATTGATCTGCAGTAGATACCGTCTTCAGTTTACAAAGTGAGAAACTAACATTCATATAAAACTGTACTGATTGCATTTTCGTTTATTCAACAAACCAGTTCAACAAGCCATTATTTATTCAACAAACATTTATTGATGACCTCCTATTTAGCAGATGCTGATCCAGGCACTGGGGATATAAAAGTGAACACGTCATATGGTTTTTATTGGACGTTGTCCTCTACCCTACTAAACAGTAGGAAAAAGACAAACTTACTCTCTTTCTATACTTTTAGCACTCAGCACACTTTGGTCACCAAAAAGTGTGGGTTTTCCCCACATCAAGCAATTCTGTGACACTAGCTGACTGTCCTACAGTTTAACTCAATCCTGACATATCTACCTGGAGATAGCCTCAGATCCCACAAGTTAAGGGCATGATCCCACCAGACTACCCCCTCCCCCACACTTCAGATGCCAATTGCAAGTCCAGGCCTCTGGTACTTCTGACAAACCAGCTATAAACTGGAGGTTCCTGCAACGTCCCCCCTGGCTTTGATTATTTGCTAGAATGACTCACAAATCAGGGAAACACTTAAATTTACCAGTTTATTTTAAAGGATATTACAGAGGACACAGATGAACAGCCAGATGAAGTGATACATAGGGCAAGGTACAGGGGAGGCGGCGTGGAACTTCCATGCCCTCTCTGGGGATGTCACCCTTCTGGGCACTGCCAGGTATTTAGCGACCTGGAAGCTCTCCAAAGCCTACAGTTCAGGCATTTTTATTGGCAGCTTCATCACACAGATGTGATCAACCTCTGGCTCTCTCCTGTTCCTGGAAGACGGGGTGGGGCTGAAAGCTCCAAGCCTGTAATCATGGTTTGGTGTTTCTGGTGACCAGCCCCTATCCTGGAGGCCACCAGGAGTTGCCTCATCAGAACAAAAGACACTCTCATCACCCAGGAAATTCCAAAGGATTAGGAGCTGTGTGTCAGAAACTGGGGTCAAAGACCAAATATTGTAACAAAATATGTTCCTAGCACCCCTATTGCTCAGGAAATTACAAGGGTTTTAAGAGCTCTATGCCAAGAACTGGGGGCAAAGACCAAATACGTATTTTTTATTATATCATGAGCTCACATGCACTGCCGTGGCTTGCTCTCAAATGTGTTGAAATGGATAAAAGGTACATAGAAGATGTAATTATAGAGGAGCAAAAGTGATTTTTGGAAGGTGGGAGGAGAGTGTTTCTTGATTAACAGTGGGAAGATAAGCCAGGGCGGGAAGCAATGGACTGCACCCCGAAGTCACATGTGTCCTTGAGAAGAGAGCTGCTAAGGAAATGCTGTTAGTTGTCGAAACCCCAGAAGCAAGATTTCCAGTTTAAAATATTTACTGAGAACCACATTGTCATGGGCAGGAATGATGATTGTTTTAGTAGGGAGTGAATAGTTCCCAAAGGATGGAAGTGTGGTTTTTATTTTTTTATTTTTTGAGACAGAGTTTTGCTCTTGTTGCCCAGGCTGGAGTGCAATGGCACGATCTTGGCTCACCGCAACCTCTGCCTCCCGGGTTCAAGCGACTCTCCTGCCTCAGCCTTCCCAAGCAGCTGGGATTACAGGCATGCACCACCACGCCCAGCTAATTTTGTATTTTTAGTAGAGATGGGGTTTCTCCATGTTGGTCAGGCTCATCTTGAACTCCTGACCTCAGGTGATCTGCCCGCCTCAGCCTCCCAAAGTGCTGGGGTTACAGATGTGAGCCACCGCGCCCGACCGGAAGTGTGGTTGCTACAGGTAGTATCATGGCGCCCTAGAAGGTTAGCTCTGCAGGGAGTTTCCAAACAAACCTTTTGATGTAAAGACTCAGAGAGTGAAAGCAGTTAGCCCAGGTGGGGCCTAGATCTGGGAAGAGGAGAGTAACCTGTGGGGCTGTTTTCTCTACCTGGGCCTAAACCAGGTTGAAGAAATTTTAAGGCAAGTTATTTGACTCAGAAATTAAAGGAGAGTTCAACAAAAAGTAGAGATTTATGTGGCTTATATCTAATAGAATGCATTAGAATGAGATCTTCCATGTTATAAGTCACACAGAGATTTCCATGCATGGTGATTTCCCTAAAAGCAGAGTTTCTGGACCACTTCCTATGAGTGCACCTGAGACAGGATGTCATTGTCATTAGAGTCCACTGATTGAAGACCGAGCACATATGCCAGGCACACTGCTCTGAGTATGTCCTGTTCATGTCACTGTCTTGTCCTCACATGTCTTAGCCATGCAAGGGAGATGCTGTTGTCCCCATTTCCTATATGGCGATGCTAAATTGGTGAGAGGTGGTGCGTGTCCCCTCCGTTCTCCTCAGTGAAGGTGCTCTGGTCAGTAGTGATTATCCTGTACAACTCACAGCTCAAAAGCCCCACGTTAAAAGCTGATGACATAACCCCCTTCATTCTTGGGGAGGAAATGAGTGGCTGGGAAATGTACCATTTCTGAAGTGCATAACCATTGGAAAGCCGCTTAATCTTTCTGAGTCTGGTTTCTCCATCTTATATGGCATCAGAAAGGCCCACTTAATTGGGCCGTGATATTGATTGAATTAAATAATGTCTATCAAAGTGTCCAGCACAGAGCCTGTTAACTGTTAATGAAACACAGTACCTTTCTTATAGAAGTTATTCTGGAAAAGTAGTCAGCACATTCTGTTCTGAAGGCAATTACTGGCATGGCTGTCTTCCCGTGTTACCCCCAAAATATAGCTGTCATGCTTTGACTTGGTTGAGCGATAGGGAAAGTGTTAGCAGCTTGCCCCGGTGCTACCTGGCCTGGCAAATGGTTGACCTTAGGCAGGTCTTTAAGCTTATAAGAGTGGCCTCGGAAGCCACAGCCTCGAAGGACCAGATCTGTTGGGAGATGCATGTGCAGCAGGTTGATGCATATGCATGCCTGCCAGCACTGCTAACGGAAACTTTGCCACATGTTGAATCCAAAAATGATTGCTGGGTGATTTCGCCTTAGTCACCCAGCAGGAATCCCAAAATATCTGGAAGTCTGTGGTCTAGTGAGAAAATCCCTTCCACTGTATTCATTGTTGACGTCCAGATTCCCAAACATGTGAGCATAAAGGACACATTCTGTATCCCAGGCTAGGTAGTGGAAAGTAAACAAATCTTAGATCCCAGCAGCCCCAGATTAAAAGCCCCTTAGGCTATTTATTTGCCGTCTGGATTTGGAGAGCTATTTGCATGTCTGTAAAGTGGTGATGATAAATAATACCTAACTCACAGAATGGGTGAGAACTCCTTAGTATTGAGCATATAAAGCTGGCATACAAAAAAGTACTCAAAGATGCACTGATAGGGATGATTTTTATTTCTCCTAGATAATTTACAAAGTTAGAATTTACTGAGTTCTTGAGGTAGAAGGGGAAAAAGAGTCAAGAGCTGTTAAAATCATCTGGTGAGGAGCATCACATCCTAATGCAGTCATCTTATTCTCAGAAAGGCCCTTTTCTAGACTATACGTCTGAAATCTGGCAGATTTTTTTTTTTTTTAGATGGAGTCTCACTCTGTCGCCTGGGCTGGAGTGCAGTGGTATGATCTCGGCTCACTGCAAGCTTGACCTCCCGGGTTCACACCACTCTCCTGCCTCAGCCTCCCGCCTAGCTGGGACTACAGGCGCCCACCACCACGCCAGCTAATTTTTTGTATTTTTAGTAGAGACAGGGTTTTACTGTGCTAGCCAGGATGGTCTCGATCTCCTGACCTCGTGATCCCCCCACCTCGGCCTCCCAAAGTGCTGGGATTACAGGCGTGAGCTGCCGTGCCCGGCTGGTAGGGAATATTCTTTCTCCAAAGTCACTTCCAGGCCTATAGCTGGCCATGGTTTTCAGGCGAGCAGGTTTCCAGCAGGCCTGTTTTTCAGGCGTGGCTTCAGCCTCCCTGGAGAGCGAGAGAGCCGAGCAGCCTGGCGAGGTCCTGAGCCATGACCAGCCCTGACAGCTGGCTGTGTTCTCTGCAGGCACATCCAGGCACTCCGATTCTCCAGTGGGGTGGGGCCCAGAGTGGGAACACAGAAGAAGCAGAGTCCACCCGGTGAACAGGGTAACGATGGGCCCAGACACTCTGTTAGCAAGCTTCATTGGTGCCCTGGTCAGTCAGAACCTTGCATTTCATTGTTCATGCTTCTAGGCCAATATCATTTACTGCTTTATGAAGGGTACTTGTTTGCTAAGGAAGTTTGAGCTGTGTGACCACACGGAAGTGTTCAGTGTGATTCCTTGGTGAAATGAGACTATGTCAATAATAATAATGTACTTAATTTACTTGAATACCATTCTCTTTCTTTCAGCTTAATGTTCTCCATACAGAGCTGGCTAAACAGTTGGCAGACACAATGGTTCTACCTATTATACAATTCCGAGAAAAGGATCTCACAGGTAAAGTAGCTGAGTTCAATGCCAGTTACCTTCAAAATATTGTGTAATGCACTTAATAATTCTTACTGCATTACTTTCTTTAAATGTGTGGATCGCTGAGAAATGCCTTTCTTTTTGAGCAGTTCAATTTAGTGAACTTTTACTGACTTCCCACTATGTTCCTGGCTCACCTAAAGGAGGTCACAGGCCAACGAGAAGACAGGTGTGGAAACAGATCGTTGCGATGTCATGTGATGAGGGCAGCAGGACAGAGATGCACAGGAGTAGAAACAGCACACAGAAAGGCGTGCTAGGGAAGGCCTCCAAGAGAAGGTGATCTCTGAGCTGGGTTTTGAAAAATGACATTAAGGTCGTGTTCCAGGTTAGGGGACATTTGTGAAGTCATGCTGTTCTTGGGGGAACCGTGAATGCTTTGGAATGGAAGGTGGGGGCTTGAAGAGGGGAAGACGGGATAGGAACCTTGCTTTCCTTGTGCTAGACTGTGGTGCTGCTGTTACGGAACTCCCAGTTAGTGAGTAAGGGAATCTGAGAGTAAGAAAACTTAGTTGTCCTTTTGGACTAATTTTGGTTCTTCAATTAAAATAAAGCATTAGGACAATTTTATATTTCTTAGAAATCAGGGTAGTCACAAAATGCATGTAAAATATAATGAATAATCTTGAAAAAACTTAGCTGATGTTAGAAAAGGGACTCCACATTTTCTAGTCCTATTCTCTCTTCATTGAAAGTATTTATTACTTAGAGTTTAAGAATTACATTTTCTAGAACACTGATATAAACAAGTCGCTGGCTCCCAAAAAGCCTAAACTAGAATGCTAAAACATCTGGTCAGTATAGTGCTTACTCTTTAAAAATATATCACCTTGAACTTCCTTTGCAGCAGGGTTGGAGGCGGAGAAAGGTTGCAGTAAATATAAAGACAAGTCTTAAAGGTGAAGATGGGTCGGGCGCGGTGGCTCACGCCTGTTATCCCAGCACTCTGGGAGGCTGAGGCGGGCGGATCACGAGGTCAGGAAATTAAGACCATTCTGGCTAACACGGTGAAACCCCGTCTCTATTAAAAATACAAAAAATTAGCCGGGCGTGGTAGCACGTGCCTATAGTCCCAGCTACTTGGGAGACTGAGGCAGGAGAATGGCCTGAACCTGGGAGGCAGAGGTTGCAGTGAGCCGAGATTGCGCCACTGCACTCCAGCCCGAACGACAGAGCGAGACTCCACCTCAAAAAAAAAAAAAAAAAAAGGTGAAGCTTTTCCCCGCTTGCTTTGAGATCCCCTGTGTTCATGTCACTTGAGGCTAAGGAACAATGATAGAACTGGCATAAACTCTACTTAAGATCAGTTTGGCAGCACTAAAACTTAATGAATAAAAAATAACAAGTAATACATCCATTTGCTTGCATAAAGGGAAACCTTGATTAAACAAAGCAGGAATTTTAGTGCTTTTTAGTGTTGCTCATCTATCATTGCACAGGAAGCTAAAACATGCTTGCTGCAGTCATCTGCTAATTATTCAGTCCTCACTGAATGCCTTAGCATTTTTTTTGAAGAGTTTTCTCTAAATAAAATCATTAGAAGTGAGCGGGATGTCATTTGAAAAACAAACTCCAAGTCTGTTTGAAAGAAGATAATCATCTCCTAAGACCTGTGTTGTCAGATTTATGTCTTTCAGGTTTGCTTGTGGGAGGCAGAACTAGAATTGAGAGTGCCCAGCAGCATTAATGACAGTGGCCTCCGCTAATGCAGAGTGACCCCAAATGTGGATGAGTAGTATTTGCCCAGGATGGTGATTTTTTTAAGTGGAATAAAACTGCTCATTAGTAGTAAGGAGGAGTCTTCTTAGTATCTTGAAAAAAGTTAAACATCCTTTTCTGATGCCACCAGGACATACCTTTGAAGTATTTGGCCCCAGGTCATACCTGAGTCAACATCAGACCAAATTAGAATCTGACCTCCCCTCTGCTCCCACCATCTGCCTAGACAGTGGTGGTTTAGCTTACATTTCTCAACCTTTATTTACTCACCAACACAAGTACGTAATCTGAATGAAGAGAACATAAGAGATATTAAGGAAACTACTTAACATTGATAAGTAAAGAAACCTAAAACCTGACTCCAACGAGAAGTAAAAGATGGGAGAGAGAGAAAAAGAAAAATGCAAGCGGGAAAGGGCAGAAAGCAGCCTGATACCGACAGAGAATGAATGATGCGAAGAGAATTGAAAAGCTGGAGGCAGTTTGGAGGCAAATTGAAAACCAGTATAGCCAATATAGATGTGAATGGCTTGGCTTTGATGAAATGAAAATGGATTGTTTCAGAATTGTAGAAAGTGTCACTTTCTTTTAGGCATCGATCGTTGTGTTTTTAAGTTTCTAACCTTGGACAGTCACTGCTCTCAGTGATCTTTTTGGATTTTTGGTCTTGGGCTTGGTTCAGCCATCTCTGTGCATGGTGGGCGTGGCACTCACTTGGAGTAATAGTTATTGGTGTTGGCTTGTCGCAAGTACAGTATGCTAGATTGTGTCACATTTTTCATTAATACAAGCACCCCATATTCCTTTGGCCAGTGGTGACTCCAGTAAGTCTGATATTAAAATGGCAACACAGGAAGCTTCTGGGTTCTGGCTGTAGAAAGACGTATTAAGACACTCTATTTGGGGGCTGAGGCATCAGAACTTAAGTTTATACTCCAGGTCTCCATGAAAAGTACCTGTCCACCGCACTGTCCAGCCCACCTCCCCGACGTGCGCTCTCCCTCACAGACCCTGAGCACTATGTGGAGATTCAGGACTGCTCGGGCTGTGAGCGTCACTGGGTGTGGGGTATGGTTGAAGCCCATATGTTCCAGGGAGCCCAGGTCCCAGCCTCTGGGCCAGGCCTGTGAGAGCTGGGGACTGAGGGTGCAGGGGCTTCTCTTGCACGCATATTCTCTTATTTTTGGGGGAAAGTGCAGAGCTCTGGGTTGGCATGTTTTATTTTTCATTGCTCTAAGACGGTCCCTTTTCTCCTTTTCAGAAGTAAGCACTTTAAAGGATCTATTTGGACTCGCTAGCCATGGTAGGCACCTTCTCCATTCCTGGTGTGTGGGTGTGTGGGTGTGTGGGCTTCCTGTGGCGGGGAGGAGACACCCAATGAAGGTTCTTCCCTTTCGACCCTGACCCTCCTGGGTGCTCAGATGTCTGTTTATTTTTAGAGCATGACCTCTCAATGGCCAAATACAGCAGGCTGCCTAAGAAAAAGGAGAATGAGAAGGTAAGAGCACTTTACATGTCGTTTTTCACTCCATTTGCATAAAGGCCTTTCACGCCTTCCTCTTGTGAATTTATGGCATAAAAATTCACAAGTGTCTTTTTTTTTTTTTTAATATACATGGACTTTTAAAATTATTCATTCCTAATCTCATGAGTAGGCCTCCACTTCTCTATTCTGTCTTTTCAAACTGGTTTATTAAACACCAGCTTAGAGCCATTGTAAGATCGTGATCAGACAGGGGTTTTAACTTCAGCTTGCTGCCTCGTCTGACTCATTTATCACCCAGGTCATGTGAACTCCTTGCCCCAGGTGTTGACTCTGATTCTTTAACCCATGCTTTCCAGGACCTTGGCTACTCTCGATAATATTGACTACTTTCATGCATATAACTTTTTACTTCTGTTACATGATTTCCTTGGGCTAAATTATTTCCTTGGCATACATTCTCATGAGTGAACTAGAATGTCTGTGGCCTTCTTCAGTACGTGCTGCCATATTGTTATCCTGAAGGACTGCAGGACTGACGTTGCACTGTTCTGGGAGAATACTGGCTTCACCTCACTGCGGCCTCAGAGCACTGAGATGCTGTTTCTTGCATATTTTTAATTTGGATTTTTTAGAAAGTTGAGGTGCAGCCTTATCGGTGTTTTATTATATTTGTCACAAAAATGGTTATTTGTCACAAAAAAGGTTATAATGCCTAAACACACACGTTTTGAAGAGTACGCTTTTACAGAATTGTCATGTACAGTAGACAACTTGAAGTTTTCCTTTCACCTTTTAACCAGGTGAAGACTGAAGTTGGAAAAGAGGTGGCTGCAGCCCGGCGGAAGCAGCACCTCTCCTCCCTTCAGTACTACTGTGCCCTCAACGCGCTGCAGTACAGAAAGCGGATGGCCATGATGGAGCCCATGATAGGCTTTGCCCACGGACAGGTAGGGGAGTCCCTTCCTGAGGGCTAAAACCTAAGCCAGCTGTGGCGTTCTGCTGAGAGAGCACTTAGGAGAAACTGAAGCATCATCCATCATAGAAAGAAATATAAATGCACAATCTCCCTGGCAACTTTGTGGGATTCAGCACTGGGACAGCTTCCAGTTGAGCTGGGTCATCTTCAACTGGACATGCACTGGCCTCAAGTTAGGCCATATGTTCGGGAAATGAGGCCTGGGTCCCAAGCCTCTCTTGGGAAGGAGCCTATGTGGCCGTTTTTTCTAATCCAAATGAAAGCCAGCTGGGTGCAGCTCTCCTAGAAGCAGCTCCCGCCGGGGTTGGGATAGCTCACCTGTCACCCAGGACTCCCGGCACTACTTGCTGCTCTGTAGTAAGGCCCCCGTCTGCTGGCTTCTCAGGTGGCACCTCTCCTAGGTGATCCCCAGCACCTAAACATCTGGGCATGGGGAGACGTTGCCAGTGCTTTATGAGGTCTTCTGTATTCATTGGGTTTCTATCCTCCTATGTAATGGCTGACTGAATATTTATCTTGAGAGGCTCTACTCTAAGGATGGGGACTTGACTACAGGGGCACCAGTGCGGCAGGGACAAGAGTGACTGTGAGTGTGAGGCTGATGGCACCAGCCCCTCACTTTCCACCCCGTCCTGCATTTGCCTCACTTGCGTTGTCTCCAGAGCCATCCTTTGGCCCGTGAGAAAGGCACCCAGGAATCTTCTCTCAGCTGACAATCCAGGAACAGAAGGGGATGTGAGGAAGGAAAATGTTGTTAAGAAAGTCACCAACTTAAAAATACCTGATATATGAACATCTAATACTTCTATAATACATTTTTAAGGCACGTATATTAAAAAACAAAAACCTCACGTCAGTGTCATTCAACAAAAAGGGGAATGAGAGAAGAGCTTTAACCCATTTCCTGTTCAGAGGAAAAAAGTGCCGCTCACTGCCAGCACAGTACCCTCAGGGCAAATGGGAAAGGGGTTCGGAAAATACCCAAGCTCAGTTGTCTTCCTTTTTAGTCTAGTTGTTAGATTGTTGAATGGTGAGTTCACTAGAGTCAGCCTATGCGTTTGGAAGTGATATTTAAATAGAGCGATAGAGTCTTTCTGTGTCGTCTGAGTGAAATAGCACCACCCAGCTGTGGGCGTCAGTCTTCAGCAGATCTTGGGAGCTGTCCAGGTGCTTATGGTGGGCACTTGTGCACACAGGTGTGCAGTAACTCATACTGTTGCCCTCCTCTCCCCTGCAGGCCGTATCGCAGCTAGCGGATGGCCTCGCCATGTTAGAGAATGCCAGGGCTCTCTTTGTTCTCTTTAGTTAACCCCTCCTGGATTGACGCCATCCCCCTGGGACCGTAACCTTGCTCAGTCAGAGCCCTAGGGTCAGGAAGGGTCTCAGATCTAGCGTCTCAGAAGGATGAGCAGCTCCAGTCCTGAGCGGTCAGTGCTGTAGAACTTGCTTGATAAGAGGGTGTCCTGCAAGGCCTACAGGACAAGCTTGACACCAGCTGGTTTCATTCTTGTTCATGGCCAAGGACTACCTCACTGCTCCCAGCCTGGACTCTCTAAGTGAGTGCTCTGGCCACAGAGGGAGAAGAGGAGCTGTGGGTACCATAGCACACATGTAGCCCCAGTCCTGGGGGAACAGCAGAGCACACCACCATTATTGAGTGGCAGGAGCATCATTGTTGAGAGCTGAGAATGGCATCTTTTGTTTTTCATATCCAGATATCAAGGCACAAGACCAAGTAGGCCCTTTCCCTATGGATTATTTTAAAATGCAGATGAAAACAATAGCTCCTTCTCCTAGACAAGTTTGTCGCCTGGCACTGTGGGGTCATCTTCTGGATGATTCAGAAGCATTAGCTCTCCTCCTGCCTCATCCGACCTTGGCAATCAGGGTTTATTGAGCCCCGGCATCTGTGAGCTGATGGTTCTGTGAACATAGCACTTCCTGCTGCTCACGAAGGCACATGTGGTGGAGACTCACCAGGCTTCTCGGCACCACCCACCTTTGTGGAGGTGTGGGGACTCCATTCCTGCCTTCTCCAGCCCTTGAAGTCATGTTGGGTCCTCATGCCTGCAAACTGAGGCTCTGTAATCGGTGCGCAGGTTTTTGAGAACAGAACAGTGACCTCCAGTGTCATACTGACGGGACAGGCCGTGATGTGGCTGTAGAGCCGGCGTCTTACCTGGCCTTCCGTTCATCCATTCGCCCACTTTCCTTAGGGATTATGTGAGCCCCTGCCCTAAGGAGCTTGCAGAATAGTAGAGGAGCTAAGACATGGCCTAGGAGTCTAAATTCCAAAGGAGTTCAGGGAGGGGAAGGGGAGAGAGGCCACCACGACGTTGTGCCGTTGGAAATGCAGAGTGCTGATTTAACCGATTAATGATATTAAATGATTAATATTCATTTTGATATTTAACATTTCAGGGGTTCCAAATGGCATTTCCAGTGGTGATCTCTGTATGATTCAAAGATCATGGGGCCAGAAGAGCCCCGTGCATGTATCACCTGGTTAGGATGACCACAGTCATCCGTTTTTAACCTGTGATAACTAAGTACATTAGAATACATGCTTTCCCAGGGTGTCTGGGGAGTCGATGCAAAGCCGTCAGAACTATGCTGAGAATACCTGCTAGCCTCTTCAGGGTCAGAGGTCGATGTTGGTGCCCGCCATGCCAGGAAAGAGAGGCTTCCAGGTCAGACAGATGAGCTGGGTTAATGTGTGCGAGAATACCCTTCCTCACACGGAACGTTTTCTCTCTTTTCTATCATCTAGGCTTGCACCTGTTACTGTTACCTCTCAACCAGCAGACATAGAAAATGGAGCAGTTCATACCTAATGGGCAGATTTGTAAAAGTCATGGCTGTAGAAGAATGGAAACTGGAGCTGCTCAGGGTGGGATGATGCAGATGCCACTAATACACAGAGATGTTCTTCTTCCCTCTCCCGTACCCCTGCCCTCCAGGGTTTGTCAGGGGACCCAGACTTTCTGGGAAGTGAATATTAGACAGGAGTCACAGGAAGTAAGGAATCCCTTCCCTGGGCACCCAAAGCCAGCAACCGTGGTTTCAGTTTCAAAGTGCATAGTGTTCAGGTGTAGACTCAGTAGAGATGCTGCCAGTGCCGCGTGCGAGGTGGGCCAGCCGGCTGTGATGGCTGCCCTCACACTGCCTGTCTCACCTTCAGTGAGTTCAGTGATCACTTTCCTGGATGATTTTCAGAATATTTTATATCTTTCAGATTAACTTTTTTAAGAAGGGAGCAGAGATGTTTTCCAAGCATATGGACAGCTTTTTATCCTCCGTTGCAGACATGGTTCAAAGGTAATGCTGCACTCCGGCCGGCTCTTGTGTGCCCCTTGCCTTTCCTGCTGCTCTGACATCTCTGGGAGGTCGGGGGAGGGTTCTAACTGTGGAGGGTCACACAGAGCCTCTGTCCACCCCAGAAATGCTCAGTAACAGTGCCCTCAGCTGCCAATATTCATAAATATCTGGGGCACCCTGGCGGAGTTTTCTCCGAATCTCTTGTTGTGAATGTTGGAGTTTCACATGTTACATGCCTGGGAGTCCAGCTTAGCTTTGCTGTGGTTTTAGAAGAGCTCTTGGCTTTCTTTGAGAGTACGTGGGAGTAGCAGGTGGAAGTGCTGTCACTTTTCAGGAAACTCTGACCAGCGCATTAATTTATAATAGACAAAGGAGGGGTAGAGCCTTTTTGGAATTAATTTTTAAAACTGCATGTGCTTCTTTTAAGAAATACAACGTCACTCTCTTCAGTAGCTGAGTAACTGCCACACTTACTGGAGGCTGTGGCCGCCCTGCCGCCCGCCCTCCCCAGCTTCCATGACGGGGAGCTCTGCGGGGGGCCCTGGCCCCTGCAGCCTCAGGCTTGGTCCATCCGGAGTACGGCGTGGGCTTCCCAAGTGCTTGCCACGAGTTCTGGAGTGTAGAAATAGGTCCGTGTGTGTGTGTGTGTGTGTGTGTGTGTGGAGTTGACAAATAGACAAAATGGAAGTAATAGGAATTTTATTTCATGTGGATACATGAAGAGAAAGTTGCTCATTTTCTTGAAGATGTTGCGTTTCACCACACCTCATGAAGGCTAACCAAGGGAACTGATCTAGGTAGAAGTCTATCTGAAATGCTCCAAAAATAATCAGTCCCAAGAAAAACCAGTGCTGAGCATTGAGACAGACGCAAAGGGAGTCGAGAGCATGTACCCCTTCCTGAAGGTCACTGAGCTGTTTTGCTCTGAATAATTGGCAGCAGTGAGTGATGTAGCTTTTATTTATAATTATGCTAGAAACCAACTTGTGAAATCTGATTGCAGTTTCTTGCCTTTTAATTTGTTTGGTTCTTAGCCCCTGGGAATGTCAGGAGGAGGTAGGAGATGAGAGGCTATTAAATGGTCACTTTGTAAAACTATCCTCTCTCCCTCATCTTTCACTGTCTCTTCCTCATCCTGCCTTAACTCTCAGAATTCCTCGGCCTTCTATGTTTCTGGAAGAACCATCATCTATGCCTCAATTTTTTTCACACACCTGATTATTTTCTGAATGGCTGGGAGGACATCTGTGCCCATGCGTGTGAGATGTCGTGGTTTCCTCTTTCTGCAGATCTTAGAGCCTGTGTCTTCCCTTCTTGTCAGCATTTCCATGAACCATTATTAGGCCAACCCAAGTATAGCACCAGCCATCCTGAGAGAACCACAACCCGGGCATTAACGTCAGAGGCTGCGCCTGGGCTATATGGCCTTCTCTGTGCAGGCTGGGGCTGGCTCTGCGAGTCACCCCCTCTGTCTGACAAGCTGTATTTAGGTATGGGGTGACAGGCAGCTGGTGGGGTTTCCAAACTGAACCTTGCAGTACTTGATTCGAATAACTAAAGTACTGTTTTGAGTGCTACTTTTCCTATAAGTTTTCATTTCATGTTGGTGAGTAAATATGACCGCTCTTCTCCAAACCAAGGGGTGGTTTTGCTGCCGCATTGCCATGCATGAGCGGCCAGCCCACCCAGGGAGGCCTCAGAGCAGGATCTGGTGGTGGCCTTGAAGCTGTGCAGCCCTTCCCCGGGGGATGATGCCACAGGTGCTCTGTGCTTTCACAGTGGGGGTGGATTCAGAACCCAGTGGTGGGACTCCAGATAGCACGGCATGGTTTCCAGCCACCCCACAGAGCTTTCTTTATCCCCTAACCCTATAGTGATACAGTTCTACCTTTCTGCAGCTCATATCTATAGATGAACAGATACATAATTGTGTGTGTGTGTGTGTATATATACATGCTTTTTTTTTAAATATCTGTGAAGAGAACCAGTTGAAAGCAATTAATTTTTACCCTGTTCCTTTGGTTCCCGGGAACCTTGGATGAGCTCCCAGTGTTTGAGCCTGAGTCTGTGTGGGGCAGGGGAGAAGGGGAAGGCAGGTCAGCTACTAAAAATCTCCTGGGGTTGTACGCAAGATGCCACGTTGGTGCCCGTGTCCTTCTGGGGACGGGGTCCTTCTTTTGTATCACATCTTCAAAGAGGTTTCTCACCCATAAAAGCTGACCCTGAGCTCTTGACAGGCTCTTGGTCCCTCCTCCCCCTTCTCCCCTCCCCCTTTCTCCTCCCCTGTCCTATGTGCTGAGCTTGGTCTTCCATGTTCCATTCTCTCAGCCAGGGCAGTGACAAGCAGGCGAAGCTAATCAAGTTTGTCCTCCAGCTTACCTGTCCTAAGGCCACCAATGGTAGAGTTCCCCATCATCCCAGTCAAATGTCAGAAAAGCCAAAATTGAGCTGCATTAAAGACGAGGAGCTGACCAGGAGCGGAGGCTCACGGCCGTAATCCTAACACTTTGGGAGGCCGAGGTGGGTGGGTCACTTGAGGCCAGGAGTTCAAAACCAGCCTGGCCAACATGGTGAAACCCCTTCTCTACTAAAAATACAAAAATTAGCTGGGTGTGGTGGTGCATGCTTGTAATCCCAGCTGTTTGGGAGACTGAGGCATGGGAATCGCTTGAACCCAGGAGGCGGAGGTTGTAGCGAGCCAAAGCAAGAGTCTAGACAGACAGACAGACAGACAGATAGATAGGGAGTGGGGAAATATGGAATGCCCAAGCCAACATTCCTTAATTACAGAAGAGAGAGAATCCTGAGGTGCTCATGTGGAGAAACACTGGCCCCCCGTTTGCTTCTGATTTTAACCCTGTGATTGCCGTGTCTCCTGTGACACAGTGCAGAGGAAGCCTCCTCTAAAGTGTGATTTCTCAGATGGATGGGCCCTGTTGGGCAGACTGTCACAACTGGGTGGGGTGGCCTGGTGAGGTCTAGCTTAGTAGGGGTAAAGGGCAGCCACCATTTCCACACCTCAGCACATGAAAGCCAGGGGCTAATGTCCCAGAGCCAGGCCATCTGTTCACTTACCCCTGTGTGGGCAGCCCTCGGCCTGCTAGCCCATGCAGCCTCGGGGCAGATCTGTGGCTGTTAGAAAAGGAAAAGCATTGCCTTTGGCTTTGTGGTTGCACCTTAGTACCACTTCCTGGTCATTTTCCTGTCAGCACTGCTCCTGCCTGAACCAAGAGCAGGGGAGGCCTGACTACCATTTCATTCCTTCCTTTTTGGAACTTGCTTAGGCTGCGTGTGTGAGCAGCCCTGGAGGAGGGGCTTCTCAAAGCTTTTCTCCAAAAATGTGCATCAGCAGTGCTAAGCATGGATACCTCTGTCAGCAGCAAAACTGTTCAGCTGGGTTCAAGCATAGGTCAGTGGCATTCCTTAGGTTCTGTTTTAAAACAGCAGTCATATAGACACATTTACTACTGCAAAATTGAGTCCCTGTGATTCATAGTTTTCAGGGCCTAAGGGTAGAGGGTTGTGGCCCTGTAGGAGGCTGGCAGCTCCATCTGTAAGGCCGGAAGCTTGGCGGGGGTGGAGTGATGGCTGCCAGTGGCTTCTTAGTAGTGCTGGGTTGGCCAGCAGTGAGTAACTGACCCAACACCTTCTGTCTTAAGCATTCAGGTAGAACTGGAAGCTGAGGCGGAAAAGATGCGGGTGTCCCAGCAAGAATTCCTTTCTGTTGATGAATCTGTTTACACTCCAGACTCTGATGTGGCCGCACCACAGATCAACAGGAACCTCATCCAGAAGGCTGGTTACCTTAATCTCAGAAAGTGAGAACGCCACCGTTTGCCTCTTTTTCTGAAATCAGTTTTCCCTAAGAAGTGGCTGAAAAGCAATCTTACATGCCCCATTAAAGTCGGAGGGAGGTGGGCGGGTGAGACTGGGAAGAACTCCCATCACAGCAGCCCTCCCACTTGCAACATAGGAAACCTCTGGGGCCCAGGCACTGAACTGCACTAAGAGATGGGGCTGGAATGAGTCCTCTAAGAGCCCGGTGCTGTAGACTCCAGGACACTGTGGCCCACCCTTGTCTCTGGTCACTGTGGCCATGTGCAAACAGACCACTCTTAACTGTTACCATCCTGGACCACTGACATTTTTTATCCCATCATGCCACTTCCCCCACACCACCTGGCAGGTGAGAGCCACGTGCTGGAGACCTACCCGCGAGCCAGAGGCAGGGTCAGGAGGCTTTTAGAGTCACTTCGAGTCATACTGATTGGGTCACACATTTACCACTCGGGTCTTTAAGTGTCCATTTTGAATGGAAGGGATGATCAGGTTTAAGTGCTTCTGTGAGCGCAGAGGATATGGTCATGGTGTGGTGTGAAAAGCACTGACTTTGGAATCAGACAGCCCAGCTGGGCTGAGCCTTGATCTCTTCATGTGTAAAATGCAGCTGATAACCG
The DNA here is from genome assembly GCF_000951045.1 of Mandrillus leucophaeus. Taxonomy (NCBI): domain Eukaryota; kingdom Metazoa; phylum Chordata; class Mammalia; order Primates; family Cercopithecidae; genus Mandrillus; species Mandrillus leucophaeus. The sequence goes on along the minus strand of NW_012101554.1, from coordinate 1,434,155 downwards.
CACCTGCTTTATGAAGTTAGATTGAATGTGTTCATCCCTCCCAGGCAGTGAGCACTCAGAAGTCAGCCGCTGCCATTTGGGGAAACTACTGGGACAGGAAAACCAGTGCCTTTGGACATAGTTGCTACTCTGTAAATACTGAGCCAAGTAAAGTATTTGAAAACCCCCAGTGGAGGGTCCATGGAGAGGAACTGCCAGCTGTTAGCAGGCTGGAGCACCTCTAAGGTCTGTGAACTTGCAGCGATCACAAGCTAAATGTCCCCTGGAGTTCTGCAGGCGTAGAAAACCCACTGGGTTCTGTTGTTACTTGCCAGGAACTAGATTTTCCTTTTGTAAGCAGCCCACAAAACAAGAATGACCTTCAGTTAAAGCAAATCTGTTGAGAGCCTCCTAGGACCGGTGGGTGCTGTGGGCTAAGGCAGCCCTGAGTAGATTCAGAGCAGCTCAGCTCCAGGTCTCAGAGAAATAATTCTCCAGGTGTTCAGTTCTTCATGGTGGTGGACTAATTCTAGTTCCATCTCCTGGTTTAGTAGTCAGCGTGTGGCTGCAGTGCGGGGTCGGCCCTGGGACTGGTATCTTCCTTGGAAGCAGAGCCCATGATCTCCCAGATCATTCTAGCTAAATTGTACCCTTCTGCTGCTCTTTCCACTTGAATGGGCAGTTTTGCTTTAATGTTATAAAGAAACACATTATTTCTTTTTTTTTTTTTTTTTTTTTTTTTTGAGATGGAGTCTCGCTCTATAGCCCAAGCTAGAGTGCAGTAACACCATCTTGGCTCACTGCAACCTCTGCCTCCTGGGTTCAAGCAATTCTCTGTCTCAGCCTCCTGAGTAGCTGGGACCACAGATGCCTGCCACCACAACTGGCTAATTTTTTTGTATTTTTAGTAGAGACAGGGTTTCACTATCTTGGCCAGGCTGGTCTTGAACTCCTGACCTTGGAAACACATTATTTCTAAAATGCCACCAGTACCCATAACGAGGCAGCAAAACTTAGAGGTGCGGCTGGTGCTTTCTGGTACTAATGGGCTTTTTAAAACACAACCCACAGCAAAACAGGGCTGGTCACTACCACCTGGGAGAGGCTTTATTTCTTCACCCAAGGCGGGAATCTGATGTGTCAGCCCAGGGGAGCTGTGGCTGGAGGTTTGATCCAGGACCTGGACAACTGCTCAGTAATGGCCGTGGATTGTGAAGACCGGCGCTACTGCTTCCAGATCACCACACCCAATGGAAAATCGTATGTCTCACGCGTTTTATTTGGGAGGAGAACGAGTATAGTGGTTTCACCCGTGCCAGGGGCCTCCTAGTTCATTCCTACGTGGCAGCCCTCTGTGGGAGAGGCCCCAGTCTGGGTATTGTTTACCTTTCAGGAGGATGATTTTCTGCTCTCTTTAAACAAGCCCGCGTGACCCATAAGGGATCCAGCCTGTCTTATCCCATATGGAGATAAGTGAGGGTTTGTCTGTAGCTTTGGAGATGACCTACATGTGTGAGACAGCAACAGAAGTCGTGCGTGTTAGCACAGATTCTGAGAGAGAAGGCTGTAGCGACTCCTAGCCTGTTGTAAAGAAGCATTTGTGTTTGGATTGTGGCAGGGGAGGGTAACTGTATTTTGGTAAGGACGACCTTCCTGAGAAGGCCATTTTTCCAGCAGAAGCGGGAGTTGTGAGAAGTGCACTCCGCTGCAGCAGTATTGGCGGCTGCCATGCTGTTCCCACACGCCCTGTGTACCTGAGGGGCCCCAAAGAGGTGGTACTTGAACAATCCACAGCCTGTGGTCGTTCACAGTAGATCCCGTCCCAGTGGGATCCCCTCTCAGAGCGGTGGTTTTTAAACTGCCCCAAGGAGTTCGGAGTCCCATGGAGGGGCTTCAGGGTTCACCTGCCTGGGGAGAGGAGTGGCCCTGCCCGTCATCAGAGCTGCTCTTCTGGCATTGCATTCTATTAAGATTGGACCTGAACCGCAGGGGGGCGCGGTGGGGACGGCGTTGGGATGATGTCTGTCCTCCCAGCTTGGCAGAGCAGCTTTAGACCTCATCCTTCCTGCTTTGGTGATGGGAATTGAGATTCCTGGATGCCCATCATGGTCCTTTGCAGTTACCTCCTCTGGGCCTCACTTTCCTCAGATAGAAAATAGAGATAAGATCTATGTTGCCCCATCTGCCACAGATGAGAGGAACAAGGGAACCGGCAGATGTGGAGTCTCTTTAAAGAGGTAAAGCCTCGGCCGGGCACGGTGGCTCATGCCTGAAATCCCAGCACTTTGGAAGGCTGAGGCGGGGGGATCACCTGAGCTCGGGAGTTTGAGATCAGCATGACCAGATGTGGAGAAACCCTGTCTCTACTGGAAATACAAAATTGGCCGGGCGCATTAGTGGTGGTGGGCGCCTGTAATCTCAGCTACTTGGGAGGCTGAGGCAGGAGAATCGCTTGAACCCAGGAGGCAGAGGTTGCGGTGAGCCAAGATCACACCATTGCACTCCAGCCTGGGTAACAAGAGCGAAACTCCGTCTCAAAAAAAAAAAAAATAGAGTTAAAGCCTCCACAAAGGTAGGGCAGTATTACTGTTACCTTATTCCCGGGCCTCCATATGCAGACTTTTCAGTTCTGGGAAAGGAGTGAATGGGCTGCCAAGTCCTTCTTTGGGCATGGTGGAGGAGTGGCTGGGCTTGGAGTCCTGGTCATCTTGGATCATTAGGGGAGGTCGACAGATGAATCTCACTGTAGAATCAAAGACTTGGGCTAGAAGATCTGAGTCCCACCTTCTGATTTCATAGAAGAATATGCTGAGGCCCAGGGAAAGGGCCGTGTTTGTCCAAGATCACATAGTGAATCAGGGAGAGCCAGATCTACAAGCCCGTTTTCTTTTTTTTCTTTTTTTTTTTGAGATAGGGTGTTGCCCTGTCACCCAGGCTGGGGTGCAGTGGCACAATCACCACTCACTGCAGCCTCAACCTCCTGGGCTCAATCAGTCCTCCCACTTCAGCCTCCCTAGTAGCTAGGACTATAGGCACACGCCACCACGCCCAGCTAATTTTTGTATTTTTTGTAGAGAGGGGGTTTCGCCATGTTGCCTAGGCTGGTCTCGAATTCCTTGGCTCAAGCCATCCTCCTGCCTCGCCCTCCCAAAGTGCTAGGACTGCAGGCGTGAGCCACTATATCTGGCCCTGGAACCCCATTTTCTTTCCCTCTCATCATGCTGCCTTCGTGGCCCGTTTCCTCCCACACCCCAGCTAAGTTCAGTTTATGTAGAATAATCCCCAGTCACTGAGATCGGGGAAGTACTTAATTACTCAGATGCTTTTGTTTCAGGGGAATAATCCTCCAGGCTGAGAGCAGAAAGGAAAATGAAGAGGTAAAGATTTTGTTTGTCATCCTTCTTTCCTAGTGTGGTGGGTGACTTTGGGATTCAGTATTCTTTTTTAATGTCCTCTACAGTGGATATGTGCAATAAACAACATCTCCAGACAGATCTACCTGACCGACAACCCTGAGGTAATTAACAGTCGCCTGCATCTCAGCCCTTTTCTCAACCTGGAAGGTAAGCATCCACCTCCTGGGACTGAGTGTGTCTTCCTGTGGATTTTTAGGCAGTCGCGATCAAGTTGAATCAGACCGCTCTGCAAGCAGTGACTCCCATTACAAGTTTTGGAAAAAAACAAGAAAGCTCATGCCCCAGGTAACTAAAGGACAAAGGAAAACTTGCTTTTGTGGAGCCAAATTATGGATTAGGAATATGAAATGAGTTGTTGCTTAATCCACACAAACCAAGGCATGTTTTTCAGCCTGTTTAACAGAAGCAGTAACGCTGGCTGGGAAAGTTAAACATGTTCACACCATGTTGTGAGTGGTAGAGCTAGGAGTCAAGCCTGTCTGATGTCAGCAGCCCTGTCCCTTCCACTGGGCCGTGCTGCTGCAGTCCAAGCAAACAGGACATGCATGGAGGGGCCTGCTAGCCAGGAGTTCTCCCCACGTTTTCTGTCAGCGTCAACAAAGTAACTGAACGAAAGCAAAATTTTTTTTTTAAATAAGGAAAAAAAATCACCTTTTATATATCCATATTAATGCCCATAAGTCTGCACATACGGTGATCGTTTTATACATACATTTATTTTGTATTCGCACATACTTTAACTATTTCTACATTTTTCAGAATTGTTCCTTTTAGTAACTACACCCTATTCCATCATTTATTTATTTACTTATTTATTTATTTTTAAATTTTTTTGAGATGGAGTCTCAGTCTGTCACCTAGGCTGGAGTGCAGTGGCGTAATCCCAGCTCACTGCAACCTCCACTTCCTGGGTTCAGGTGATTCTCCTGCCTCATCCTTCCGAGTAGCTGGGATTACAGGTGCCCGCGACCACACCTGGCTAATTTTTGTCTTTTTAGTAGAGATGAGGTTTCACTGTGTTAGCCATGCTGGTCTTGAACTCCTCACCTCAAGTGATCCACCCGCCTCGGCCTCCCAAAGTGCTGGGATTATAGGCATGAGCCACTGTGCCTGGCCCATTCCACCATTTATTAACCATTGATTATTTAGGTTATCTCCCCGGCGTTTACTGTTACCATTTAGAGCAAACATTTTCATGCATACAGCTTTCCTCATTTTGAATTCTGCTTTAGGATTTGTTCCAGGAATCCCACCCTTTGTCTTAATGGGAGTTTCCATCTGGTCAAATGGTAGAGGGCTGTATTTTCATACTAATGAAAGCCTGGCATTAAAGGGTAAATTACAATTATGACTATATTTGGTGTTCGTCTTTTAGTGGCATGGTAGAAAGAACCCCATTACATTTTTTACAAATATCTAATGACCCCAGAAGGAAGTCATTAAAAACTCAGGGTTAAGTAACTTCCCAGGATCTGTGCAGTGTGGAGCCAGTGTTCACACGCTGGGCACTGGGTGCCTGAGAAGGAATGGGATAAGGTAAGGCCAGAAAATAGGTTTGAAAGACCTGGGTGCCCTGCTTAGGAGTTACAGGCAGTGGAACAAAACGGAAGGTTTTGGGAAAATGGACAATGGTCAGAATGAGGGTTAGGAAGACTGTTCTGCACCTGAGTAGGATAAATTGGATACAGGTTGTGGGAAGAAGGGGAGAGTGCAAGACCCAGTAGGATGTTGATGTAGTAGTAGCTGTGAAGCAGAACATGAGAACTTAAACAAGTGTTTTAAAAAAAGAGGAGGAAGAGGCAACAAGTCCGAGAAATATTTCAGCACCATAACTTAAGGATTTAACAGTTTATACAAGTAGCATGCTTTATGAAATGGAACTCTAAGGTAGACACTACATGAAAGGAAGTGGAACTAAAGTCCATCCAGTCAGTGAAGGTTAATCGTGTAGCCTTCTCCTGGGTAAATGTATGTCTTCGCTTTGTAAAGTTACAGAAATGTTTGATGCGCACAGTGGAGGGAATACCAGACCTGCAGTTGAGAGACATGGGTTCTAAGGATAGCCCTGCCTTGTGTTATACACAGCTAGGTGTCCCTGAGCAAGTCAGTAAACGCTCTGGGCCTTTGTCTTCTCAGCCTGGTAACATACAAGGAACTAGCTGACCTCCTAGGACCCTTCTAGCTCTGATATGCCATCTCTCAAGGGTGCTGATGGATAGTTTAGGAGGGTTCGGAATTAGAAGGTGTGATAGGTTTCCTAAAAAGACAATTTGCAGCCCATATTTAATTATTCTGTAACTGATTTTTTTCTCCCCTATTCTAGAATAAGCAAATCACATCCTTAGACCAAAAGGATCCCACAGAAGGGACACAGAACACTCCCTGGGGGAGAAAAATGACTCTAGCCAGCCGGCTGAATTAGCCCAGTGATTGGATGGGGGACAGATGTGGCTGCCAGATGGCCCCAGAGCTGTGGGGAGAGGGCTGCTATCTCTGTTAGGGTCATCCCACTAAGAATAAAGCAATGTTTTGATGACAGTCGGGGGAAAGAAGCAGAGAAATTGTCTTCTTGGGAACAAACTGCCATTTACTTCTAAGCAAGTATCATATGTGGACTTCCCTCATTCTGCAGTTACTATATATCTACTGTTCATTCATTTATCCAGCCACTCAACAAATATTTGAATATCTACTATTTGCCCAGGGCTGGCCTAGGTAAGGAAACAGAGAGATTACTGGGGAGAACAGGCAAAAGGTAAGCACAGACTGAGTTAAAATGAGGGAAGCACTGCGACGTTAAGGAGATGAGGTGCTGTCATGGAGGGTGAAGAGGAGACCTGTGCAGGGCCTGGCTGTGAAGATAATATTCAAGCTGCAAAGTAAAAGACAAGATGTGGCTACTCTTGCAAAGAGCCAGAGGTAGTGTATTCTTGGTAGCAATTGTGGAGGTAACAGGATAGAGAAGAGCTTAGTATATCTGAGGAACTGAAAGGAGGCAGTGTAACGGGACAGTGCAGGCAGAGGGAGATCATGGGGCATGATGGGGGGGTGGGGAGGGTGGCAGGGACTGATGATGAAGGAAGCATGCAGGGAGCTGTGGAAGGGCTCTGAGAGCTGTGTGTTTGTGATGGAGATGGAGATACCCACTCTCCATTTTCCAAAGTTAGCTCTGGCTACTCTGGAGAACACAGAACAGAGCACGTCAGTAGCCAGTGAGGAGGCATCCCAGCAGCCCAGGATTAGATGATGGTGGTTTAGACCAGGATCATGGCAGAGATGAAAAGTAGATGGGTGTGGACTTATTCTGGAGGTAAAACCTATGGGACTTGACTTGATGGATAAGCGTAAACAGAAAAGGACAGATCAAAGGATGACTCCAGTTGGAGCTGAACACCTGGGCAGATGGTGTTTCTTAAAGAGACGAAGAGTTCAGTTTTGGACATGTTAGGCATGAGAGGCCTATGAAACATCCCATATGAGTTGTCAAGCAGTCAACGGATGATACAGGTGTGGAGTGCAAAGAAAACGTCTGGGCTGGGTGTATGAATCGGGGACTCCCAGCACTGAACAGCAGTGGATGAGGTCCTCTATGGGAGAGAGGAGAGGGAGGGGAAAGCAGAGCCTGCAACCGAATCCTAAAGAACTCCAGCAGTTAGGGTAGAAAAGGAGCCTGCAAAAGACATTGAAAAGGAACATCAAGAAAGGTAGGAGGAAACTCTATAAATTAATGTGGCACCAGCAGAAACCAAGAGAGAAGAGTTCAAGGAGAGATCAGCTGTGTTAGATGCCTTAAGTCAATTATGATGACTGCAAAGTGTCCATTAGAGCTGGTGACATGGAGATCACAGGTAAAAATTAACATCATGTCACTCCTATGTTCAGAGTCTTTGGTGGCTCCCTATACTGTTGTGTCAAGTTTAGACCCCACCTGATGGTATAAGGGCCCTCTACAACCTGGCCCCACCCTATCTTGATTGTTATCTCCCCACTTTGACTCTCTGGGGAGCCAAAATCTTGGACTCACTTTCTCCCCTTGAAACTTCTACTCATAGCTTTCTCCAGTGCTTACTACTTATTATATTACAGCCTTCTCTTAAAGACAAGATCAAACAGCAGATGTGACTCTCCCATTTAGGGTTATTGAGGCAGTATGACATCCTGGGGATGCACTCCCCCTGGCAGTAAGGAGACCCTGTTTTTAATCTGGCTTGCCTACCAGGTAACTGAGTGCCTTCAAAACTGCTTAATTTCTCCAGAGGCCTCAGTTTCCTTTTCTGTTAACAATGGAGGTCAGACCAAGTGGTCTCCAAGGGCTTGCCTTGCAGTGACCGTCTACAAGCCTATGTACAGTGTTTCAATCCACATTCCAGTAAGTATGATCATTTGTCAAATACCTGTTGTAAAGTAGTTTGATACACTACATTCAGTTATTGACATGTTTGAGAAATAGGAAAATATTGACATATCCAGTGAACAGAAAGATCACTGAGAGCTTTCTATGGTCCATGCAATGAAAGAAATCAAAATACGTTGATATTCTTTGCCCTTTAAAGGAGTTTATAGTCTGGCTGGGGAGAAAAGATTTTTTAAATGTTGAAAAGTTAAATTACAGTATTCTGAGACTAGAGGAGAACATGTTGGTGCCTGATTAATCTCTCTGCAGAGAGCACAGTATTTGATGGGCCACGATGTCAGCAATGAGTGTGGGCACAGCGTGAAGCTCAGGAGGCACACAGGGCTGCAAGACTGTGCCTGTGACTTAGAAGAATCAGAGGAGGGAGGCGGGGTGCACTAGGCTGGCCTAGTGGATGAGGAAGAATTTGAGCTGGGTTGGGAGAGTTGGGTGAGCAGCAGAATTGAGATGAAGATGGAAATAAGGAAAAGCATATGGTATGTGTGGTACAGCTCTCATAGAGGGTGCATTAAAGGAGTGGAAATGGAGGCTTTTGGGAAATTAGAGCCAGATTGTGATTAAATGCCAAGCCAGGACCTTTAGTCCGTTCAGCTAACATTTTTGAGTGCCTACTATGTGGCAAGAATACATATTACTTAGTTATAGCATAGGCCCTCCAAAACCTGCCTCACAGAGAAGGATACAAACAGAAAATTAGTAGCACAGTGCAGGATGCTGTGCAGCAGAGAGAACTGCAGGAAATGGGGCAGTCTGAGGGTTTTTAGCCAAGGATATGAATGAAGTTTGAAGAAGGTTTATTTGTAGAATGGATTAAGGGATTGAGTTAAATCTTTTCCCCTTGTATTTTCATTCATAAAAGTTACCTCAGCCTTCAACAAGTATTCACTTGATTATAAAAGCATAAGGTTAAGGGAACTGATTTTGTCCCCTTCAGCCAGAACCTGAAAAATTCAGAGATGGAAAATGAAAATGACAAGATTGTTCCCAAAGCAACAGCCAGTCTACCTGAAGCAGAGGAGCTGATAGCGCCTGGAACGCCGATTCAATTCGATATTGTGCTTCCTGCTACAGAATTCCTTGATCAGAACAGAGGGAGCAGGTATGGACTGAGAGAGGTTATATCTGGGAGAACTGAAAGTAAATTTGAGGTCTCTTGTGTCCCCCTCCACCACCAAAGACTGTTGCCATTCTGACTTCCAGTTCAAGTGATAAGTGCCCTTCTAGCTGCTGCTGTCGTGTTTGTTCAACTCTGGCTATTCCCCTAGGCGTACCAACCCTTTTGGTGAAACTGAGGATGAGTCATTTCCAGAAGCAGAAGGTAAGTGACCAGTTTGGTGTCCTTATTCTTTCCCCTGCACAAAATGACAAGGGCCATTGAAATAAGATGTGAAATCATGTTTTAGAGAGCTACGATTAGGAATAGGAATTGAAGATTTGTTCTTTCTGAAAGTTTAGTAAGATATCTGCAATGGAGGCAAGTCTTCGATAAAAACTGAAGGGTAGCTGAAAGACCATTTACAGCTATTTCACTGTTAGCCATAGTCTTTTTGTAGCATAGCATAGAAATGTGAAATCTGAATCTGTTATCACATTCAAATGCAGGCTTGGTGAATTGGAAATATGCTATTTCATTTTAGAAAACCAAAAACACAAATAACTTGTTCTTGAATTTGAAGATGACACAAATGAATGATATTTAGGTCTTTCAAATTCAAATGTTTGGTTTTTTTACATTCTTAAAATGTACTTAAGAACATACCTGATGGCGGGCGCGCTGGCTCACGCCTGTAATCCCAGCACTTTTGGAGGCCGAGGCGGGTGGATCACCTGAGCTTAGGAGTTCAAGACCAGCATGGGCAACACAGTGAGACCCCGTCTCTACAAAAAAAAAAAACAAAAATTTGCCAGGTGTGGTGATGGGCGCCTGTAATCCTATCTACTCAGGAGGCTGAGATGTCCGAATCACTTGAACCCAGGAGGCGGAGGTTGCAGTGAGCTGAAATCACACCATTGCACTCCAGCCTGGGCTACAGAGTGAGACAGTCTCAAAAAAGAAAAGAAAAACCTTCTTTGATGTTCTAGTTATGGTTGCTGGGAGTCAGTTTTGTCAAGTTATGCGCCACTGTCAGCAGCCAGTGCTACTTCCATTAGGCTATGAAACATCGTCACTGCCTTTCAGTAATACGCATAAAGTATGAATTGCATGAGACCCAACATGAGATCTTATATCCTGCAAATGACTTTTCCTTTCTAAGAGGGCTTTATCAGTGGGCCAAAGTAATGAATCTTCTATTGTCTAGTCAACGCACTCTTTCAGAGAAAAGGTACACTGTAGTCACCTAGAGTTTCAGCATTAGAAGGATGTTCATCTGGTACCACCATCATCTCATTTTATAGATGAAGAAAAGCCTTTTTAGTCTAATGAAGTAGTTCCAAACAAACTGACAAAATGTAGACAATGGAAGAGGCAGAGCTTTGGCAATATTGGGCTTATAAAAGCGATATTGAGAAATTTTGGTAGAAGCTCCTCCACACAAAGCAGGCAAAACCAGCACATCTGACACTGGTGTGCAGATCAACAGCAGCAGGAAGTAAATGAGATCCTGAGTGGAAAATGCTGTCTTGCAGATTCTCTTTTGCAGCAGATGTTTATAGTTCGGTTTTTGGGATCAATGGCAGTTAAAACAGACAGCACTACCGAAGTGATTTATGAAGCGATGAGACAAGTATTGGCTGCTCGGGCTATTCATAACATCTTCCGCATGACAGAATCCCATCTGATGGTCACCAGTCAATCTTTGAGGTACATTCAGTTTTACTTTCAGACTTTCTTATGGCTTCAGCTAACCCTTTTAAGGCTAATTTACCCATCTGAAATGTTAGTGTTGGAATGAAGAGACTGCTCTTGCTTTTGCCCCCACTATTTTTTACATAAGACAGATAGCCTAGAAAGTGCTCCCTTAGAGACAAGAACTGGTATCTTCAAAAATTCAGTGGTGAGTGAATACTGTTGTTCACCAAGATGCTATCACACTAGACTTATTCTCTATATGTCAAAGCTTGAAAATGGAAGGTTTTTTTTCTGAGAGTACTATTTATAAAAATAATGGGGAAAAAAACTAAAAAATCTGCCAAATCTGCCTAAATAACTTGGCCATCACAGAGAGAGCAGGCCATATTAACTACATGATTTAGGGTTTCAGGTAATATGATCTGGGTTTCAGATATGACCAAAGTCCTGGTTATGAACCTGGGCGTATGATACGGTAGCCACAGGTAGCATCTGCATCATAACTAGCCTGAACTGAGATGTGTTTTCAGTGTTAAAGACATACCAAATTTCTAAGATTTAGAATGTAAAACATCTCACTAATTTTTTAGGTTAATCACGTGTCTGGTAATATTTTATATATACTAGATTAAGAAAAATTAATTTCATGTGTTACTTTTCACTTAATGTGGCTGCTGGGAAAGCTTCAATGACGTATAAGGCTTCCATTACATTTCTAAGGGACAGCACTGCTTTAGAGCCAGAATGTCTCAGTTTACTCCTGGCTTCAGCATTTCTTAGTTATGTGACCTTAAGCAAGTTTTGGAGGCTCTGTACCTTAGTTTTTTCAGCTGTAAAACGAAAATAACTATTCACACCCTCCACTGTTGTCATGAGAAATAAATGTCATGAGGAATAAATGTGCTAATATATGTAAAACATTTACAACTCAGTGGCCCATTAAAAGTGCTCAATGAACGTTAGCTTCAAAAAAGGTAACTAGGACTACAGCAAAAATCAGGATATAGCTTCTTCCATTCATTAAGCCCATTCTTTTCATTTATTATGAACGTCATCTGAGAATTAAGTTCTTATTAATAAAACCTTATATTTATTTAAAGCTTTTCTTTCAGTATGTCCTGGACCTTTTACAGAAATGGGCTCATGGTTCTTATAATCCTAATGGTCCTGGAATAATTTCCACCAAAAAGATCAAAGGAAAATATATGTAAAAGTACTGTGAAAAACCACAGCACATCAAAATAAAAAGACAACCTACAGAATGGGAAAAAAGTATTCACAAATTCTATCTAATATGGATGTAGTACACAAAATATACAAAGAACTCTTACAAAACTCAACAGAAAGACAACCCAATTAAAAAATGGACCAAGGACTTGAAATAGACATTTCTCCAAAGATCATATACAAATGGCCAATGAGCACATGAAAAGATGCTATGTGTTATTAAGGAAATGCAAAGCAAATTCACAATGAGATATGTCACTCCATATCAAGATGGCACATGCACACTCTGTCTCATAGATGTGCATATATTTATATATCTCATATATATTTATATATCTCATATATATTTAATGGAAAATAAGCGTTTACAAGGATGTGAAGAAACTGGAACCCACTGCTGGTGGGAATATAAAATGGTTCCACTGCTGGTGGGAATATAAAATGGTTCAGCTGCTGTGAAAAAATAGTTTGGTGGGCTCCTGGGTAGTTACCCAAAAGAATTAAATACAGGTGTTCAAACAAAAACTTATACGCAAATGCTCATAGCAGTCCTTTTCATGATATCCAAATGGTGGAAATAATACAAATGCCCAACAGCAAATGAATGGATCAACAAAATGTGGTAGAGTTGAGCATTCCAAATGGGGAAATCTCAAATGTTCCAAAATCTGAAACTTTTTGAGTGCCAACTTGATGCTCAAAGGAGATGCTCATTGGAGCATTTTGGATTTTGAGATGCTCATCCTGGTAAATATAATGCAAGTATTCTAAAATCTGAAAAAAAAGCTGAAATCCAAAACAATTTCAGATACAGGGTACTCCACCTGTATATACGTATGATGGAATATTATTTGGCCTTAAAAAGGAACAAAGGACCGATATGTGCTACAACATGGATGAATGATAAAAACATTGTGCTAAGTGAAGGAAGCCAGATACAAAAGGCAACATACTGTAGGGTTCTGTTTATATGAAATATCCAGAATAGGCAAATCCATAGAGACAGAAGACAGACTAGAGATTGCCAGAGGGTGGGAGGAGGAATGAGTAACTTCTTTAATGGAGGTGAAGTTTCCTCTGGGATGATAAAAATGTCCTAGGACTAGATAGTGGTAATGGCTGCACAAAGTTATGAAGACACTAAACATCATTAATGATAAATCTGACGCTATGCATACGTCACCACGGTAAACATACCCCTGCAGTGGAATCACAGAAAATCAGAAGATTGAAAAAGAAAAATCAATTCTCAGACAAGATGCCTGAATAGGAACAGCTCCAGTCTTCAGCTCCCAGCGAGACCAATGCAGAAGGCAGGTGATTTCTGCATTTCCAACTGAGGTACCTAGCTCATCTCATTGGGACTGGTTAGACAGTGGGTACAGCCTATGGATGGAGATTAAAAACACAGCACGAGAACTGTGTGAAGCATACACAAGTATCAGTAGCCAAACTGATCAGGTGGAAGAAAGGATACCAGAGATTGAAGATTAACTTAATGAAATAAAAGTGTGAAGACAAGATTAGAGAAAAAAGAATGAAAATGAATGAACAAAGCCTCTAAGAAATACGGAACTATGTGAAAAGACCAAACCTACTTTTGATTGGTGTACCTGAAAGTGACAGGGAGAATGGAACCAAGTTAGGAAACACTCTTCAGGATATTCTCCAGGAGAACTTCCCCAACCTAGCAAAACAGGCCAACATTCAAATTCAGGAAATACAGAAGACACCACAAAGATACTCCTCGAGAAGAGCAACTGCAAGACACATAATCGTCAGATTCACCAAGGTTGAAATGAAGAAAAAAATGTTAAGGGCAGCCAGAGAGAAAGGTCAGGTTACCCACAAAGGGAAACCCATCAGACTAATAGCAGATTTCTCTGCAGAAACCCTACAACCCAGAAAAGAGTGGGGGCACACATTTAACATTCTTAAAGAATTTTTAACCCAGAATTTCATATCCAGCCAAACTAAGCTTCATAAGCGAAGGAGAAATAAAATCCTTTACAGACAAGCAAATGCTGAAGGATGATGTCACCACCACACCTGCCTTACAAGAGCTCCTGAAGGAAGCACTAAATATGGAAAGGAAAAGCCAGTACCAGCCACTGTGAAAACATACCAAAATGTAAAAACCGTCAGCACTATGAAGAAACTGCATCAACTAATAGGCAAAATAACCAGCTACCATCATAATGACTGGATCACATTCACACATAACAATATTAACCTTAAATGTAAACAGGCTAAATGCCCCAATTAAAAGACACAGACTGGCACATTGGATAAAGAGGCAAGACCCATCAGTGTGCTGTATTCAAGAGACCCATCTTATGTGCAAAGATACACATAGGCTCAAAATAAAGGGAAGGAGGAAGATTTACCAAGCAAATGGAAAGCAAAAAAACAAAAGAAAAAAAAGCAGGGGTTGAAATCCTAGTCTCTGATAAAACAGACTTGAAACCAACAAAGATCAAAAAAGACAAGGGCATTACATATGGTAAGGGGATCAGTGCAACAAGAAGAGCTAACTATACTAAATATATATATATACCTAATACAGGAGCACCCAGATTCATAAAGCAAGTTCTTAGAGACCGACAAAGAAACGTAGACTCCCACACAACAATATTGGGAGACTTTAACATCCCACTGTCAATATTAGATAAACAAGACAAAATTAACAAGGATATTCAGGACTTAAACTCAGCTCTGGACCAAATGGACATAATACACATCTACAAAACGCTCCATCCCAAATCAACAGAATATACATTCTTCTCAGCACCACATCGCACTTACTCTAAAATTGACTACATAATTGGAAGTAAAATACTAGTCAGCAAATGCAAAAGAACAGAAATCACAACAAACTGTCTCTCAGACCACAGTGCAATGAAATTAGAACTCTGGAGTAAGAAAGTCATTCAAAACTGCACAACTACATGGAAACTGAACAACCTGCTCCTGAATGACTACTGAGTAAATAAATAATGAAATTCAGGCAAAAATAAATAAATTCTTTGAAACCAATGAGAACAAGGACACAACATACCAGAATCTCTGGGACTCAGCTAAAGCAGTGTTTAGAGGGAAATTTATAGCACTAAATGCCCACAGGATAAAGTGGGAAGGATCTAAAATCGACACCCTAACATTACAATTAAAAGAACTAGGTTGGGCACCGTGGCCCATGCCTGTAATCCCAACACTTTGGGAGGCCGAGGCAGGTGGATCACCTGAAGTCAGGAGTTCGAGACCAGCCTGGCCAACATGATGAAACCCTGTCTCTACTAAAAATACAAAAAATTTGCTAGGTGTGGTGACAGGCGCCTGTAATCCCAGCTGTTGGAGAGACTGGAGCAGGAGAATCGCTTGAACCCAGGGAGGTGGAGGTTGCAGGAAGCTGAGATCATGCCATTGCACGCCAGCCTGGGCAACAAGAGCAAAACTCCACCTCAAAAAAACTAGAGAAGCAAGAGCAAACAAATTCAAAAGCTAGCAGAAGACAAGAAATAACTAAGATCAGAGCAGAACTGAAGGAGATAGAGGCACGAAAAGCTCTTCAAAAATCAATGAATCCAGGAGCTGGTTTTTTAAAAAGATTAACAAAATTGATAGACCACTAACCAGACTAATAAAGAAGAAAAGAGAGAATCAAATAGACACAATAAAAAATGCTAAAGGGGATATCACCACTGATCCCAGAGAAATCAAACTACCAACAGAGAATACTATAAACACCTCTACACAAATAAACTAGAAAATCTAGAAGAAATGGATAAATTCCTGGACACATACACCCTCCCAAGATTAAACCAGGAAGAAGTCAAATCCCTGAATAGACCGATAACAAGTTCTGAAATTGAGGCATTAATTAATAGCCTGCCAACCAAAAAAAGCCCAGGGCCAGACGGATTCACAGCCAAATTCTACCACAGTTACAAAGAGGAGCTGGTACCATTCCTTCTAAAAGTATTCCTAAAAATAGAAAAAGAAGGACTCCTCCCTAACTCATATTATGAAGCCAGCGTCATCCTGATACCAAAACCTGGCAGAGACACAACAAAAAAAGAAAATTTCAGGGCAGTATCCCTGATGAACATCAATGCGAAAATCCTCAATAAAATACCAGCAAACTGAATCCAGCAGCACATTAAAAAGCTTATCCACCATGATCAAGTCGGCTTCATCCCTGGGATGCAAGGCCAGTTCAACATGCGCAAATCAATAAATGTAATCCATCACATAAACAGAACCAATGACAAAAACCACGATTATCTCAATAGATGCTGAAAAGGCCTTTGATAAAATTCAGCACCCCTTCATGCTAAATACACTGAATAAACTAGGTATTGATGGAACGTATCTCAAAATAATAAGAGCTGTTTATGACAAACCCACAGCCAATATCATGCTGAATGGGCAAAAACTGGAAGTATTCCCTTTGAAAATTGGCATAAGACAAGGATGCCCTCTCTCAGCACTCCTATTCAACATAATATTGAAAGTTCTGGCCAGGGCAGTCAGGCAAGAGAAAGCAATAAAGGATATTCAAATTGGAAGAGAAAAAGTAAATTATCTCTGTTTACAGATGACATGATTGTATATTTAGAACACCCCATCATCTCAGCCCCAAAACTCCTTAAGCTGATAAGCAACTTCAGCAGTCTCAGGATACAAAATCACTGTGCAAAAATCACACGCATTCCTAGACACCAATGATACACAAACAGCCCAAATCATGAATGAACTCCCATTCACAATTGTTAACTAAGAGTATAAAATACCTAGGAATACAACTTACAACAGAAGTGAAGGACCTTTTCAAGAACTACAAACCACTGCTCAATGAAATGAGAGAGGACACAAATGGAAAAACATGCCATGCTCATGGATAGGAAGAATCAGTATTGTGAAAATGGCCATGCTGCCCAAAGTAACAGTGCTATTCCCATCAAGCTACCATTGACTTTCTTAACAATTAGAAGAAAACTACTTTAAATTTCATATGGAACCAAAAAAGAGCCCACACTGCCAAGACAATCCTAAGTCAAAAGAACAAAGCTGGAGGCATCACGCTACCTGATTTCAGACTATACTACAAGGCTACAGTAACCAAAACAGCATGGTACTGGTACCAAAACAGAGATATAGACCAATGGAACAGAACAGAGCCCTCAGAAATAACAACACACATCTACGACCATCTGATCTTGGAAAAACCTGACAAAAACAAGCAATGGGGAAAGGACTCCCTATTTAATAAATGATGTTGGGAAAATTGGCTAGCCATATGCAGAAAACTGAAACTGGACCCCTTCTTTAACACCTTATACAAAAATTAAGTCAAGATGGAATAAAGATTTAAATGTAAGACCTAAAACTATAAAAACCCTAGAAGAAAACCTAGGCAATACCATTCAGGACATAGGTATGGGCAAAGAGTTCATGACTAAAACACCAAAAGCAATGGCAACAAAAGCCAAAATTGATAAATGGGGTCTAATTAAACTAAAGAGCTTCTGCACAGCAAAAGAAACTATCATCAGAGTGAACAGGCAACCTTCAGAATGGGAGAAAATTTTTGCTATCTATCCATCTGACAGAGGGCTAATATCCATAATCTACAAAGAACTTAAACACATTTACAAGAATAAACCCCATCAAAAAGTGGGTGAAGGATATGAACAGACACTTTTCCAAAGAATACATTTATGTGGACAACAAATGTGAAAAAAAGCTCATCATCACTGGTTATTAGGGAAATGCAAATCAAAACCACAATGAGATACCATCTCACACTAGTTAGAATGGCAATCACTAAAAAGTCAGGAAACAACAGATGCTGGAGAGGATGTGGAGAAATAGGAACGCTTTTACACTGTTGGTGAGAGTGTAAATTAGTTCAACCATTGTTGAAGACAGTGTGGCGATTCCTCAGGGATCTAGAACTAGAAATACCATTTGACCCAGCAATCCCATTACTGGGTATATACCCGAAGGACTATAAATCATTCTATAAAGACACATGCACATTATGTTTATTGCACCACTATTCACAATAGCAAAGACTTGGAACCAACCCAAATGCCCATCAATGATAGACTGGATAAAGAAAGTGTGGCACATATACACCATGGAATACTATGCAGCCATAAAAAAGAATGACTTCATGTCCTTTGCAGGGACATGGATGAAGCTGAAAACCATCATTCTCAGCAAATTAACACAGGAACAGAAAATCAACCACATGTTCTCACTCACAAGTAGGAGCTGAACAATGAGAACATATAGGCACAGGGAGGGGAACATCACACACTGAGGCCTGTTGATGGGTGGGGTCAAGAGGAGTGATAGCATTAGGAGAAATACCTAATGTAGATGATGGGTTGATGGGTGCAGCAAACCACCATGGCACATATATACCTATGAAACAAACCTGCACGTTCTGCACATGTATCTCAGAACTTAAAGTATAATAATAAAAAAAGAGAAATCTAGGTTACCTGATTTAAACAGCAAACTTCTAAAAGTGACCCACAAAATATGCATGTATTAAGTTTTCACTTATAAGGGAATTTTACAAAATACCTATGAAAGTTATTCCAACTTGAGGGAAATTGTTTATGATCTATATTCAAAAAATTAAATTCATACCCATTAATAGGGACATAAAAGTAACATTTCTTAAGCTTTGTCTACTTAAATTCCCATACACATTTCTCATTAACTGTATAACCACCTCTGGGAAGTGGGGATTCTTACCACAGTTTTACAGATGAACCAGTTTTAAGAAGTCCCGGTGACTTGCATAAGATCAGGTGAGGAGCCAGGATAGAACACTCAATCTCGAGTTCTCTGATAAGTCTTACAGTTTAATAAGTATAACTGCATGTATTTCAAACTGTAGCCTTTTGGTTGGGGGGAGGTAACAGTTTTCCTGAGATGTAATTCACGTATCATACAATTTAAATGTACAATTCAATGGTTTCTAGTATATTCAGAGTTGTACAACCATCACCACAATCAATTTTAGAACATTTTCATCACCTCAGAAAGAATATCCATTATCCCCTGGCAACCCACCCAGCCCTAGGAAACCACTAACCACTAAAATTGCCATCGCTATAGATCTGAGCATTTAACAGATAAATGGAATCATAACCATTTTTTCCACAAACTATATTTTTGCTTTGACCTGTAAAACGTATAGTAATAATTTATAATACCATGTTAATTATTCCAACACGAGTACAATACAGTAGAAATTTATACCTACTTATCTAAGATAGGAATAAATTCTCATATAGTTTATTTTCTAGGATATGTCAACCTGATTATTAGATGATGCTTAAAATACTGTTAAAGAAATATATTCTGAAGGCCCGGCGTGGTGGTTCATGCCTGTAATCCCAGCACTTTGGGAGACTGAGGCAGGCAGATCCCCTGAGGTCAGGAGTTCACCAGCCTGGCCAACATGGTGAAACCCCATTTCTACTAAAAATACAAAAATTAGCCGGGCATGGTGGCTGACACCTGTAATCCCAGCTACTCGGGAGGCTGAAGCAGGAGAATCACTTGAACCCGGGGGACAGAGGTTGCAGTGAGCCAAGATTGCACTGCTGCACTCCAGCCTGTGTGACAGCAAGACTCTGTCTCAGAATAAATAAATAGTAAATACAAAAAAAAAAAGGAAATATATTCTGGAATACCTTGTTAAACATTATTCCTCTTTTACCCAAACTGAAGAGTCAAAAGCCCTTCACTATTCTCTCACCCCTACCCCATCTTTTTCAAGAATGTTAAATTTAGACTAAGTTGATCTAGTACTCCAGGGACATTAAAGTTGCCAATGGATGTTTGCTGAGAGGGAGGCTGTACAGAATATAATCCATCCATATTATATAGCAGATCTATTGAGAATTATAATGCTGTCTTTTTGGGTAAGTTGCAGAATCCTGTGAAGTTAAATGTTCTACTTGCTGTATAATCTTCCACGATAGATACCCTGAGCTTTAGCTACACAGCCTCCGTAAAGGCAGAAAGCAGGACATGTGGTCACACAGAGCTATCTTGCCTCATCCTCAAACAGGCTTTCTCTCTATTTGGGGGAATTTGTTTTATTTTATTCTGGACTTCTACAAACTCTTCTAGGAATATTCAGTTTATCCAACATTTGTGATATAATGTATCTTTTAAAATTTCAGGTTGATAGATCCACAGACTCAAGTATCAAGGGCCAATGTAAGTACCTCATACAGGTTCATCAGTGATTACTCCTTAATTCACCTTTGTATCTGCCTTAAACACAGCCTAGGCACTTACTAAAGATCTGCCACTAATAGGACACTTTTTCTCATGACTTTTCCAGAGAGTAACCTTGTCAGTTTTTAATTCTAGTAGTTGTATGATCTGTTTCCTTTTTTTTCCCCCCAGTTTGAACTTACCAGTGTCACACAATTTGCTGCTCATCAAGAAAACAAGAGACTGGTTGGTTTTGTCATCCGCATTCCTGAATCCACTGGAGAAGAATCTCTGAGTACATACATTTTTGAAAGCAACTCAGAAGGCGAAAAGGTCTCTTTTTCATGTGAAGATCTCATAATATAAATATCTCAGTCCAAACAAGTCCATTTTAAAAGAGTTTTCTGGCATTACCTCATTGGATATTTAGTTGATTATTCTGCATGTCTCCATCCAGGAGTTCAGTTAATACCTCCTAAGAAGGCCTCACTGAAAGAAAACTCGATTTAAATCTCTCTGTGGGAAATACCTACCAACCAGAATAGGGTGAATAAGGAAGAACTCTGATGGCAAGACATATTATTTAGTCAGGATATAAGGAAATGTTGAAAGCAGTTCCCCTCGAATTTGTTCTTTAAAAAAAATTAAGGCAAAAGCTCCAGTAGAGAATAATTTAGTCTCAGAGAGCAAACCAAGGAAGATATTAGAAAAGTACACACAAGCTGTTGGTTTAGTATGAAAAACTTTTGACTATATCTGCGAGTTAGAATTTATCACAGTTAACCAATTCTTCTTTCAGTAAATTATGTTTGCCACTGTGTATATGAACATGTCATGGCTAAATACATTTAAGAGAGAAAAAAATTCCTATTAAAAACTTTAAACACTGGAATTAACCTGAGTTTCACTTACCTGGAATATTTTTTGTATGGCATAAATTGGCAACAGAGGTCAGGACAGTTGGATGCAAATGCCCCCAGCCCTATGTGACGCTCTGCAGCCAGGTCCTGTGTTCCCAAGTGGGAACAGTGAGCACAGTGACCTCACTGTACTTCAGAATCACATTTGTTCTAAAATTTTATCCTTCTGTACCTTTGCCAATCACTACTTTTCTTGTCTTTTGCAGATATGTTATGCTATTAATTTGGGAAAAGAAATTATTGCGGTTCAGAAGGTAAGATGCATTCTAGTGCTGGTTTAGTAGCTACTCAAAACACATCTGTGTACACATACTAAGAGTCTTTTCAAAAAGAAAAGTGATGTTCACTGGAAAGTGTGGCCAAGTTTGGGATTTCCTTTTAAGTATTCTAACCACCAGACATTTTTGATCAGCTGGTTCCATGTTCACTGTTAACACCTGAGGACTTCTTATCACTGCTGGAGCTCTTGCTTATCTGTTTTCTTGCTTGCATACTAGTTGGCTAGATTTCCTTTCTTTCAGATTAAGATGATAGATAAGGACCCACCACGTGCTCTAAGGCCTTGCTTCTCAGAGTATGATCACATGCCCCACGGCATTGACAGACATCACCTGGGAGCTTTTAAGAAATGAGGACTCTGAGACCTCCCTGTCTTTCAGTAGCTTCTAATCTTTTGTTCATTCAGCAAATTTTTGAGAGCCTAGTTTGTATAAGAAAAGCCCTGGAATTATAGTAGTGAAGAAGACAGATACAGTCCCTGCCCCCAGGGGGCTTCTAGTTCAGCAATGTACAGAACTTTCTGCAATAATGGAAATGATTTATATCTGCACAATTTAATACGCCAACTGAATATGGTTAGTGTAACTGAGGAACTGGATTTTTAAATTTAACTCAAATTTACATAGTAACATGTAGCTAGTGGCTACCATATTAGTGCAGTTCAGTCTGTTGGAGAGGTAAGGAAGACCAAGGACTAAGTCCACATACATGAAATAATGGCAAGCACTGCAAACTAGTATTTAATGGCATTGGTCAAAAGTTGGCAAACTTTTTCTATAAAGGGCCTTTATGTTTTTGGCTGTCTCCCTTGCAACAAATTCAACTCTGCTATTATAAGACAAAAGCAGGCCAGACGTAGTGGCTCATGTCTGTAATCCCAGCACTTTGGGAGGCAGAAGCAGGAGGATCACCTGAGGTCAGGAGTTCAAGACCAGCCTGGCCAACATGGTGAAACCCCATCTCTACTAAAAATACAAAAATTAGCCAGGTGTGGTGGCGCACACCTGTAGTCCCAGCTACTTGGGAGACTGAGGCACGAGAATCGTTTGAACCCGGGAGGCAAAGGTTGCAGTGAGCTGAGATCACACCACTGCACTCCAGCCTGGGAACAGAGCGAGACTCTTGTCTCCCCTCCCCCCCAAAAAAAACATTAAAAAAAAGCAGCAGCATGGACAGTATGTAAATAAATGGGCACAGCTGTTTTCCAATAAAAATCAAGTGGTTAGCCAAATGACCATTGTTTGCCAACTTCTGGTATAGATTAAATGTGAGAAAAGAAAGGAGTTTAAAGATACAGAAGACAAAAGTTATGTGAAGGAAGTTCCTCTATGGAATCTTTGGAAAGATGATATGAATTGACTATGTAAACAATATTTTGGCTCAGAGGAAAACAGTCTAGATTGTAGAAGTGACATGCCTGAGTTTGAGAAGCAAGGAGACTCAGCTGAAGGCACACGTACAAAAGAGTCAGGAGAAATAAGACTAGATTACACAACATATTGAAAGCCAGGCCAAAGGGGTTTAAATGCATCTTAAGCCTTTTCTTTTTTCCCTCTTAAACTCTCCTAACTTCAGGATCCAGAAGCACTGGCTCAATTAATGCTGTCCATACCACTAACCAATGATGGAAAATATGTACTGTTAAACGATCAACCAGATGACAATGATGGAAATCCAAGTGAACATAGAGGCGCAGAATCTGAAGCGTAACTCACTTGCGCCTGTAGGGGAAGAGCAAACAGGAAGGAGAGCTACCTCCTAAGGGTTTTCAACTTCTCTGACATACAGGCACACTGACCTGATTTCCGAAGGCTGACAATCGTTTGTGGAATGTAATCTTGATGCCTTGATACTGAGACTTGGGAGGGAAACTAAGAAATGGTTGACAGCGTTCCCACCCATCTACAAATGTTATTTTAGGTGCTTTGTGGTAAGTCTTTTTTCTTAGATCGCGCTAAGATTTCTTAAGATTGTTCAGCGCTCAGAACAAAAGTTTGAAAAATGCATTGTTCATATGAATGTCATCTCTTTTCAGTTGCCAGTATCCTTTTTAAAAAATGGCAAAAGCCTAGATTTACAATTTGATGAACACTAAATATTTCCTATTAATATAATCTATTTTTGTATTTTACTTAATGAGCTTTAAGTGCCTGTCGTTCTGAAAATTGTGTATTTATAATTCAGCTTATCTCATAATTGGACCTAATAGCATTTCTTTGTGCAGTTAGGTGATGAGCACTGCTTTGAGGCCCAAGCACTAGTAGAGATGCGTGATGCAGGTCTAGTTCCAATAACTGTTCCAGACATCAAGCAATAAAAAAATGAATACCACAAAAGATGTTTGATTTTACAGTGGAGCCTAACTGAACCAGCATTCAGAAGTTTAAGGTCCTCCTAGGTATGAGTACTTTTAGTAGTGGATCACTGTGGACAGGGTGCAGCTCTACCAGTTCCTGTTTCTTCTGAGCCAGACCCTCCTCAAGGAAGGGACCAATTAATTTTAAAACTCACTTGAAGCACAGCTGGTCATGGGGCTTGGTATAAAGTTCCTATTTCCACCCTGATACTTCCAATTCCTGGAACCCCAGCCCACTCCCCCATCCCTCCTCTCTATGAAACTAGTATAATGATTTTGAATTGGTACAGTGTGTTTAACTGTAACTAAGTTCAACAGACTATTATTATCTTTGTAATGAATTAACCTAGCAATAAAAATTATTCTGTTTCTTTCTTTTGTTTGTTGTTATCTTCTGGAACATCCCTGGAAGAAAACTAAAGTCAGCTCCATAACTTTAACATTTAATTTCCCAAAAACTAGGGCATAATGAAATCACAGAGGGGATATAGTATCAAAAAATACTTCCAGTCAACATGAGTAGAATATGTGATCCCATTGCTAAAATTTTTAAAGGTGTTGCTTTTAAAATGTTGGATTAATAAAATAACTTTTGTAATCCAAAATTAGGTTAATATCATAGGATCCATTTGAAATGTATACACCATAAAAGACATAGTGAGTCAGTCTAAGCCAGTATGAAATTATGCACCATAAAATTATTAATTCATTGTTCACTAATGCGTTACAAATTTGTATGACATACCTGCTTTAGATCAACTGGTTCTCTGACAGACTGCAAGAGCCACAGTCCCCTGAACGTTTTTTTTTTTTTTCTTGCTTAGACTTTTTTGGGAGAGGGGTATAATCTCACTCAAGTCCTAAACAATTATTAGTTTGAAAACTGAAACACGATACATTTCTGTATACATTTCAAATGGATCCTATGATGTTAACCTAATTTTGGAGTACAAAAGTTGTTTTATTAATCCACCATTTTAAAAGACTGCACGGCTTAAATAAGACACAAAGCATGCGCATCATTAGGGAAAAATAAAAAGACTGAAATTCAGTCCACTAAAACTAACTTCATCAAAAACCACCACAGAGAATGAAAACACACAACTAAACCAAAGCTACTAGCAAGCACACAAGACCAACAAAAAATTAGCATCCAGAATATATAAAATACTCCTACAGGTAGAAAGATAAATTGAAAAAAAGTCATGAAGGCATTTCATACATTAAAAAAGACAAAGTGCTCATAAACAGACTCCTTATAGTAATCAGGAAAATGCAAATTAAAACCACAGAAACATTTTATATTCAGCAGACTGCAAAAATTCAGCTGTTGGCAGAAATGGAGCAAAGGGGAATCTCCTCTGCTGCTGGGATGAAACAACAGTATGGCATTCTGTCCAGTACATTGAAAGGGCACCTGCCCTACTACCTAGCAGTTTTACTTGGAGGTACACAGCCCAGAGGAACTCGAAACACCTGGACCCAGGGACACGTTCAATAATGATTACAGCATCGTTGTTTACAATATCCCAAAAGTGAAAACCACCCAGATGTCATCGACAGAAGATAGCTATATTCACGTAATGAAATGCTCAACTACAGCTATATGCATCAACGTGGATGAATTTTTAAAATAATACTGAAAAAGTTACAAAAGCATATAATATCCCATTTATATTTAGTTTAAAAACTGAAACATAACAATATTATCAATAGTTAGGAATATACAATCAGTTGTAAAACAAGGGAAGAGCAAGAGAATGGTTAACACCAAACCCTCACATGGTTTCCTCGGGCAGAAACTGCAGGAGCGAGGTGTTCTTAAAGGATATGGTAGCTTCTTTCCAAGTGCTTTATTTTCATTCTTCAAATAGTATAATACATATTATATACCTTGTATGCATTGAATATTTTTAAATAATTTTAAAACTTAGAACTAGTGGATGATTTGCCCCTTTTCTCCACTTACTGAAATTGTATTAATACACATTAAAGTGCTCTGAAAGATTAACAAGTGCCATGGTAAATGAAAGGCGGGAAGAGAGGAAATGGGACCTTTTTAGAAGCCAGCTATTCTTACCAATTCCCACTTCCCAGGCTGATTTAGCCTCACATACTCATCAGACTACTTTCTTTAGGGAAGAACAGGGCCTTCCTTACCTTGTCTACATCTGCCTGAGCCACTTAACAAGGAATGGTTCTTTAGACACCCACTTAAAGTCAAATACAGACTTTAGTTTCAATCGTTCCACCTAAAATAGTAGTAACACCTAATGCTTATATGCCAAGTTTATTTCTACCTATAAGAGTACAAATAAGTTATATAGTAAGAACTAACGTTTATAGTATATACAAATAGTAGCTAATATTTACTGTTTCCTAATATATAAAGTGTTTTATGCAAATTTAATCCTCAACCTATAAGCTGCATACTGTCATTATCATCCCATCTTTTGCACAAGGAAATGAAGCACAGAGATATTAAGGAATTTGTTCCTAAGCAGGAAATCGGGATTCAAATTGTTCTGGCTCCAGAGTCGATGCTTCTAAACACTCTGTGCTATATACAGAAGACCTCAAGAGAGAACCAGATACAAAGCAATCCAAATATTTCTCAATACATTAAGCTCTTGACAATTCAGTAGCAGTATCAACCTAAAGCATAATATCCTTAATACTTTGCTACCTTTTGTACAGATTCTGAAAAGATTAAATACTTTAATACTAATTTGATAAAGACAAGTGCTTCTAGGTATAAAAGGTAACTCCTTCCCCCATTAAATGAGGGCATTATTAAAGAATGGTTGACTACATGTAGCTCTTACCTACAGAATGTATTTATAGTCCGTAGAGATGATCCAAGAATTATGGTATCAGATCTGCATCGACTGAATAAATTTCATCTACATTCCTGAGTATATCTCCACTAATGGGAAATGGAGGTATCAGGTAAACTGAGTGGTAAAGAGGAGCCGAACTACTGAAAAGAAAATACTTACTTGCCCAACTTTTCTTATACATTATATATATATGCTGACCTGTGTTATAAGCTGAACTCTTAACTTTGCCATCACCATCTCGAGTTCACTGCCTTTGCTTAATCTCTACAGATTTCCACTTATTCTGGATTCCCTTTTTAAACTTCACATCTTTGACAGCCTATTAAAAGTATTCCGAACATCTAAAAGCCTTTGTTAAAAAAAAAAAATATGTGGCATTAAAACTTCACTTAAAAAAGGAATGTCATCTTCTGAAATGTCTGCAATGTGAAGCTGGAAAGAAAACCCTGTTACAATTATTAAAATCAATTAAAGTCTACCTTTTACATTTAGCAGACTCAGCATAAAAGAGCAACGTGAAGTATCCAATATTTTCTCATCTTTCCCACAATCTTACAAATTTACTGCCTCAGATGAAAAAAGGAACAGCAACCAGACTTAACTTTACCAAGAATGATTTCTGCAGGGTAGTATTTAACAGGATTGTATCTCATCTCCAGTGTAATATTTTGAAGGCTCTGTTGTTATTACTGTAGTCCCTGCTTATCTGAGAGGGATACACCAAGACCCCCAGTGCATGCCTGAAACTGCAGATGGTATCTAACCATATATATACTGTGTTTTTTCCTATACACACATACCTATGATAAAGTTTAATTTATAAGTTAGGCGCAGTAAGAGACGCAGTAACAATAACTAATGATGAAACAGAACAACTGTAACAAATACTGTTACCAATGCCACTGATAGAAGATTCATTCTTACCACAGATCTTAGCCACCCCACGTATGATTTCTTTCCCGAGAACTTTCATGTTTTCACTTAAAGTATGCAATTTCAGGCTTCTCTTACAGCATATCTGAATTGCCAGCATCACTACTCTTGCACGTTGGGGCCATTATTAAGTAAAATAAGGCTTACTGGAAGACAAACACTAATAATTTGACAACCTAGCTACCAAGTGATTCATGGGCAGGTAGCACATACAGCATGAAGATGCTGGGCAAAGGGGTGACTTACGTCCCAGGCGGGATGGAGTAGGACAGCACAAGATTTCATCATGCTACCCAGAATAATACACAAGTTGAAACTTATTGTTTCTGGAATTTTCCATTTAATATTTTCAGACCACAGCTGACCACAGGTAACTGAAACTAGAAAGTAAAACACGGGTAAGGGGAGACTGCTGTGTTGTTTTAGTTCAACTCAGGTTTGCAAATAGCACTATAGCTATTACTCACATTAAACACTGCATACTGATAATCCCTTTCCAGGATTAGGATTTAAAGTAACTTCATATTGGTTCTTTTTATTGGGAAAAAGCTCTGGAAAGATCAAAAATGTATAAAGGAAAGGAAAATACCTTTCACCTGGAATACATTGACAGAAGCCAATTTTATACTTCAAATTTTTTACCTATGTGCATGCATTTTTTAAAAAAATATTCCATAGATTTCATTTCATTCAATTAAGTGGGACCCCAAAAAGGTTAATATTAAGAACTACTGGTTTATGACATTCAATTTTGAACATAAACATCCAGGGGAAGGAAATTTTCAAAATTATGTTTATTAATGTTTTAGTATACACATTATATTCTCTTAGAATTGGGGGAAGAGGGAAACCCCACTCAAGTGAGGTAACAAACTTGCCATCTTTTACAAAATGTAATTAGAACTGACAATGTTATGGTTAGTCCTTAATTCCTGAGAATCTGAATTATCATTAAGTTTTCTGTGAACTTAAAACAAACGCTCACATTTATTTTTAAATTAACAGTATGTCTGAAAAAATAAAATCAATGTTAATATGTTATCAAGAAAAACCATCATCGAAATGTACATATGAACGTATTAGGTGTGAATATACTGAAGCCCTGTTGCTCTGCAGTTTGACACCATTTAAATTCTTGTTTCCAAGATCTTATTTCAAATACGTTAACTTATAATTTATCCAGATTGCAGTGACATTATTTTAACCTAAAGGAGAAATAGTTGTCTGTCATTTTCTTCTTAATTGTAGGTATCCAGGGAGTCAGCATGTGAACTCTATCTAGTATTGATAAAATAATTAATTTACACGTGTAGGGATAATGACCAGAGAACATGTGATTCTCTTCTAGTAACAATTTCTATCCCTTAATAGGAGATGATTTCAGAGAAGTTAGAGAAGAAAAACAGAGAAAACAATACTGTTGCTATAAAATGATGACGAATTTGATATAATCAAATGCAAGATCATTAATATAAACTTATAATAATGAAAATATAAATTATTAAGTATGCAGCATGCTTTAGGGCCATTTCTACAGTTATTATGGATTACAAATATTAAATGCCTTTAATCTATCCACTGTTCATAATTCTGTAAGCCATGTTTACATAATAAACAAAAAACATTTCCTACATATTCTGTCTCTTCTGACTTTTAACAATTAAAGTATTTATCCTGGGCTGGCAAGTTACCCTGACCCTAACCAGTAAGTACAAACAGGGCATTGTACATCCATTCTAAAAGCTGGAATCAAAGAATAACGTTAGAAGCATTTGCAGGATTTATCCAAAGAAATGTTTCGCAGACAAATGCAATAGAAAAAAATCAAGCATTTCCCAAAATGATGTTTGTATTAGAAAGTTTTAAACTTTTGTCTTCATTGTAAAGGTATCACTTTATTATATTTTTAAAAGGCCATGATTAACCATTTAACTAATAACTTACATACCTTTACAAAAAATAAAACTAACACTTGCTGGGTACGAAATTTACTCAAATCTTTCTGTACTTTTAAAATCAGTAAGTGATGTATCTTACTGGCTGTTTATTCTCACAGTGGTATTTTTTTTAAAAGCCTGAACAGTGTAATTATTAATCTGTTGTCTTAAATTATACTTGATATAAAAAAAAAAGTCTACCCAAACCATCACCAAAATTTCAATTCAATCTAATGTAGAAGAAACCTGAGTTTGGATGTAGAAATAATTCATTCAATTTTTTTTCTGACATCATACATCATGCCTTCAACCAAAATAGAAGTGAAACTTCAAACAGGACTCTATGGCTTTATCTGAATTTTCTGAGTACTAAGTAAATCTTAAATTTAAAGCAGCTGTTGGAGGTTAAATGTTCTCAAAGCAATGTAAACTAGTTATAAAATGTCTCATCAAAGACATCAGCAGCTCTTGTGAGTCACATGAAATTAACAATGAAAGAATGATCATCAGTTATACTGTACAGTGAGAGTACATAAAACACTTGTGCCTCACCTCTAGTATCAAAGCCATCTTCATATATTCCTTTTATGAGAATATTGATATGTATTCTTCATGAATTTCAGGCTCATTCCTTTTGTTAAGTATGTATTTACTGGCTGTATATAGTATATGCATTGAATTTCCCATGACTTGAAATAACTACAGATCAAAGATCTATGCAAATACAAATTACAAACATGGAGATTACAAGAAATCCGAGGTGATAGTTTATGAATCTGGATTTGCCCTTTTATAACTTCACATCAAATAGAAACATCTTCTACCCTCAAGTCCAGGCAAAAATCCAATTTTAAAATCTCATTCTCAACCTTTGAAAGTAGAGCCTTTGGAAACAGAAAGGACTTCACTTTAAAGCACTGCCTTTAAGAGTTGTAACATCTATTTTCCAGAGATGTGACCAAGGAAACAATTCATCAATAGTTTATCCATTCCACTGTTTTAACAATTCTGACGATTTCATCATATGTGCAGTGAATACCATCGGTATCATTTCACAACAGGATCAGCAGACGCAGCGCTGTCGGACAGGTCTCCGTTGCTTGTTTTAGTTTCTTCTGAAAGCATGAGTGAAGATAATAATGGATATTTATGTTCACTTTTAAACAATAAATTAAGAAGTAAAAAAAATTTGGGAAGAGCTATATTGCCAAACTTCAAATTACAGTTGCATCCATCAAATGTTTCTCTAACATCACAAATTATACCTTGTTTATATTTAAAAATTTTTTTAAATCTAGGCTAAACACTGCAATTGTTTCCACTGGTTTTTAATGAAAGTGGAGTTGAGGGAGTTCAGAACTGCATTGGGGTGGGGTTTCAAACCACATGGGCTCTTTTGTCCTGAGGAATCTTGACATTGCTGGTCTAAGAAAGGCCTGCTGCCCTCACGCCAGTTCCTCTAGCTGGGCCAAGAAAGGACCATTATAGTATGTTGTCATTCCTGGTAGGAATATGGCTGCAAACTCACATATCAAAACTATCCAGAATGAATAACTTTCCATTTGTATTTATAACTTATTATAATAAATTATATGTAATACATATTATTTCTTAAAATAATTTTAAATGAAGCAGCTTTTCACTGTTTTTGACAGAATGAATTCCTGGCTTTTTGTGCAAAATGTCATGTGTTCATATTTCATTAACAGACAAAGACTGTTTGAGTAATGTATTCAGAAACTCTGACTATATCTCTGAGCAAGCTGAAATAGTCTTAGAACAGTGATGTGAGTGATATATAACAACTGCAACCCCGGAGAGTTCCTTAAGAGGAACAGGCCAAAGCAAGAAATCCCACTGCCATAAGACTAAAGGGCTGTTTGTTTTGTTTTAATGCTTTAGCCTGAAAGCAAATGTCCAATCGACTCACAGTTTTCCCAGTCACATGGGCTGGGGAAAAGGTCTGGCATCATGAAACACATGAGTAGAACTGAGGCAATCACTGAGTTTCTTCATAATTTATATTGACTCAAATTCTTTCAAATGGCTTTGCTAATTTATCCTTGAAAATGAACACAAATGTAGTATGTATAAATTTTCATTTAATACTGAATATCTTCCGGATTAATAAGCTGAAACAATTTTTTCAAGCATGTTTATTTAGTCTAGATTCAAAAAAATGCCTGGATACGCACCTAATAAGTAATATTAGTAAGTAATATTTAATTTATGCAACAATGTCAAGAAATAAGGTAGTTCATCTAAGTGGTCTATCCAAATGAGTCACCTCTATATATATAAAGAAAAAAGGTATATTTTAAAAATTAACATAAGATTAACAAAAACATCTTGTTTTATGAAGAGCTTTTTATCTTGATTTATGAAAACTTCATGAAACAAGACAAAAAGGAGACTAGTAAACATGAAAATTATAACGGTCAACTAGTTGCTGTATCTACTATTGATCCTCCAAGCAAAGAGAAATGTACGCTATACGATTTCCATGACAGAAAAAGGGAAACATCTGTTCCTCAGAGAAGATGATTATTCCTAAATTTCAAATCAGAGAGAAATATAACATGGGGACGTTATATATGAAACACTGAGCAATGCTCTTATGCCTTAAAAAGTATAGATTCCTTTCCACCATCCTACACAGAATACAATGGACAGAATCCTTTCCTTAATGACTGAAGTTCACTGAAATCACTATCAGTTATTATGGTTATACTGCCTGAGTCTCCAGGGCCTGACTATGAAAGAAGGCAGAATGCTATTTACTACAACTAAATAGCCCCTATGATTTTATACTTCTTTAATCATCTGTCCCATCTCATTCAGTCAACATCAGTCAGCAGCAGCTCTGCCTTCAGCAACATTTAGCTGTCCTCCTCTAATTTGTTCCTTCAAATCTAATACAGTTTGGGCCATGAAAGAAAAACCAAACTTGTGAAAAGTATATTTAAATTAAAAGCAGATGATCCTGAACAAGGGCTTAAAGGGTTACCAAGCGTGAAATGCATAAACTATATAAATTCCTTTTCAATTTCACACAAGATCTATATAGGCTTTACTTTTTTTAAAGACTTCTTGCTAGGTCTGTGTTATTTTCCAAAAGGACAAAGAAGCTGGATGTCTGACCAAATAAAATGGTACATTACTATCTATTACTCAAGACATTTATTGGTCTTTCCAAATGTAAACCACTCACTGACCTTCCTTCTCTTTCTTTTCTTGGTTTTCTTCAGCCGCAGTCTTGTCTGCTCTGAAGAAAATTCTTGCACTGCTCAGTGAGAAATATAGCAATTCAAATTCCTAAGGTAAATTAAAAAAATTTGAAATAAAAACCAAAAATACTTATTATGGCAAAACACCAAAAATATATGCATTTTTATGCCTCTTATTATTTTTAAAAGCTCTAGTGGAAATCACAAATACAGAAACTGAAATAAGTAACCCGCCCGTTTTTAAGATCTGAGTCAAATGGCTTCCAAATAGCATTCATTTTAAAATATAATCTTTTTGCCACTATTCATTTCACTTGTGAAAATGGGGGTTTCTATATGGCTTCTGCTTTTCAGACATTAAGAAGTCATGGATATCAAACAGTAAGTCAAAGCAGATGTGACTCTTAGGCTCCTCTACCTGTAGATAGACATCCAGTCGCTTTTGAGTGAGATTCATGGTTTGTAAGAGTTTTTCATCTTGACTGGCCGACTGCACATTCTGTTGCTTAGCAACTGCTCTGATCTCCTTCAGGTATTTCTCTCTAACAGACTGGAACCAGTGAAGTGAGTCAAACTCCCGGTACTGATCCAAAAGCTTTAGAATGTAAGCCACACCTGCAGCCATCAGCAAAACTAAGGTTAAATTACAGTGAGTACAGAAGTCATATTCTACTCCTTCACCAATAATTCCTAACACTAAACATTTTGAGTAGTAATTCCTAGCATTTTAAGTTTGTCCCCTTTCAAGTTACATTCTACAGCATAAATGAACGACAGGTTTAACAAAATGGCTTAATTCCTCCTTAAAACCAATGTAGAAGTATAACAAACTAAAGACAAGTCAATTAAGAAGAAAACAAATAACTACCATGGCCATATAAATCACCTGGAGAAACGATATAGCTGTAAGGATAAAGAATAAAAATTTCCATGACTTGTGCCTATAATCCCAATACTTTGGGAGGCTGAGGCTAGAGGACTTCTTGAGCCCAGGAGTTCAAGACCAACCTGGGCAACATAGTGAGACTCCTGTCTCTTAAAAAAAAAAAAATTTTTTTAATTAGCCAGATGTGGCGATGCGTGCCTATAGTCCCAGATACTTGGGAGGCTGAGGTGGGAGGATCGCTTGGGTCCAGGAGGTCAAGCCTGCAGTGAACCATGACTGCACCACTGTACTCCAGTCAGGCTGACAGAGCAAGACCCTGCCTCAAAAAGAAAGGAAAAAAACAAAAACAATTCGACTGCTAAAAAGATGGCAATTGAGGAAGCTACAAGGAAACCAGAGAAACTAAATATAAGATGTTAAAACTGTACAACCCCAACAAAAACAAAGCCTAAATATTAGGCCAAAGTAGACAAGTGATTAGCAATACTAAGAAGGCATTAAATAAGTTATAAACTATAGAAAACAAGTATTGTCAATCACATATTCCAGCTAAAAAACATAGTAAAAAATGCTCATGAAAAATAAATCTATAAAGACCATATAGACCTATTCTCAAGCAAATGTTTCTAAGAATCCATTACAAGGTCAACATAAAATTAATGGAAAAACAATTCCATTAAACTTACCCATGGCAAAGCCATCATCAGTAAAGGCAGCTCCAATTTTATTTTTTTTATTTAGTTTTTCCTTGCAACTAATGGAATGTTCTACAAAGTTCAGGGTCTAAAAAGATGTAACAAGATGTCAGAAAAACAATTTTACTAAGAAAATCTTCAGAATTCCTAAAACAGACATTTCAAAAATTATAAATAGAATCACTATAAAAAGAATAGAATAGAATCTAGGTTCCAGTCCTTTTCATCTGAAACATTTGCCTTAGGTGCTCTCTTGGTGAAGATACAATCTATACAAGTGTATCTTCATGGCTCTCCTTTCCAAGTCCTTTAAATATGGGCACTCACTCAATCACTACTTAACCGAAGAACAGTGCCTTGTATATTTCATTATAAAATATTATGCACATTTTACAGAGAAGGACACTGAGCGTTGGGAGATTATCTCACCCAAAGTCATATATTAAGTGAACCTGGAGTTATTAAAGTAGGCCTGCTTTACTTCAAAGCACAAATACTCTTAAAAACACAGGCAAGACAGTCCTTACTTACATCTACCTAATTCATTTGAAAATACTATTTCTTTTCATGTTCTTAAGTGTGAAATCCTCAAAACAGTACGTCTCTTGAAAATTCAGCTCTTCCAAAATGCCTTATCTAATCTAATCTTTTATTCAACAAAGATTTACTGAAGCTTACAATATACCAGCGTTATTAAGTACTTATGATTAAACAAATGATTACTATCTAGAGTCCAGAGTCTAGAGCAACACTGTTGGCAGGGACAGAAATGTGTATCTGCACCATCCGGTACATACAGTAAGCCACTAATCACAAGCGGCCACAGAACACTTGAAATGAGGCTAGTGTGACTGACAAGCTGAATTTTTAATTTTTAAAAAAGTATTTTTATTTTTTTCACCCTGCCTTATGATTTTATGAAATTTTAATTAAAGTAGCCACATATGACTACACATGGATAGCACAGCTCTAGAAGAGTAAATGCAGAAGTGTTTAAAAACTAATTATCATATACAGTGTGCTAAGCCTACACTGGAAACAAAACCAAGTTTCATTTTTTTGACTGTGGAACTTATTCAGCAATTAATCACCTACTTGTGAATTTTTCATCAATCATTAATTCAACCTTTTTTAGAAATCTCATTTATGCTTGTCTTTTTTCTGGAACTACACTACAAACTCAAGTACAAGAACAGGATTCTATACTTCTTTGTAGTGCTCTTAATCCACTTTGTTTTCTCCATCACTAAGCGACTTCTAACAACTGCCTTGTAAAACTCTAGACTTTTCCCTAAGCTTACCAATGGGTTCACTGCTGTCTACAATGGTTTGAGTACACTGCCCTTCAAATTAAAAAAATATGGTGAGAACTCACTCCAAGTTAACTCTAGTATTACCAAATAAGACACTCTCCCCTCCAGTTTGACACCATCTTAAGATGAAAAGATTCTTATCAGATGAATATGAATATTTTTTGCTATATCACAGTTAAAATACAATTATGATAGAAAATTAACAAAAGAAACAAAATTCATGGAAAAAAGCTGTTTACAGGCTATTAGTTACTTTCAATAGGTAATAATGGTTTTAATATGTAAGAAGATATGTTAACAACTTGGGCAGTAATATGAAAAGTCACTATTCTTGATCAAATTTAAATTTAATAAAGAGCTTCAACTGCTGGGTGATATTTAGATTTTTAAAGCTATCTACTTACAATTTTTTTTAAACCTTATAGGAACCTTTAAGCGAAAACCACTCTTTATTACTAATATATACCTCTTAAACTCTTAACTCCATTTTCCCTAATGGAACAGTTGTTTTGTTTTGTTTTTTTTTTGAGACGGAGTCTCCTTCTGTAGCCCAGGCTGGAGTGCAGTGGCCGGATCTCAGCTCACTGCAAGCTCCACCTCCCGGGTCCACGCCGTTCCCCTGCCTCAGCCTCCCGAGTAGCTGGGACTACAGGCGCCCGCCACCTCGCTCAGCTAGTTTTGTGTGTGTGTGTGTGTATTTTTTAGTAGAGATGCGGTTTCACCGTGTTAGCCAGGATGGTCTCGATCTCCTGACGTCATGATCCACCCGTCTCGGCCTCCCAAAGTGCTGGGATTACAGGCTTGAGCCACCGCGCCCGGCCAGCAGCTGTTTTTATAATGCAATTTTTGATAACTTGAACTACTTTTAGATAGCAACTACAGAGTTAGAGCAAGAACACATTAAGAAGCATTAAAAATTTAGTCTACATGTTAGTATTTACTACTGAATAGAGAGAAGTTATCTTGAAACAATATGCTTTAAGAAATGTGTTAGAAAAAACTATAATAACAGCTAGTCTACATTAAGCACTTAAAATGATTATATATTAATAATTCTGCCCAAAGATTCTATGGCATATACTCATATAACTTAAAAAACACTCAAATTTCTCCAGTAATTATTTTAAAAAATAAGAATCTATCTTAGGCCACACGTGGTGGCTCATGCCTGTAATCTCAGCACTTTGGGAGGCCGAGGCAAGAGGACTCCTTGAGTCCAGGAGTTCAAGACCAGCTTGGGTAACAGTGAGACCCTGTATCTTAAAAAGAAAAAAAAATTACAAAAATTAGGCATGGTGGTGCACACCTGTAGTCCCAGCTACTAGGGAGGCTGAGGCAGGAGGCTGGCTTGAGCCCAGGAGGTCAAGCCTGAGTAAGCCATGATCACACCACCGCACTCCAACCTGGATGACAGGGCAAGACCCCATCTCAGAAAAAAAAAAAAAATCTAACAATAAGTAAGTGTCCTTCAGCACAGCTAACAAGTAAAAATTCTATGTCACATTCACGGAGATGACATTTAGTTTTATATACAACAAGGAAATTAATAGTGTAGTCTGTATGCATTTCATGTTACAAAGAAACCAGATCTATTTGTTCCTATTTTTTTTTTTTTAATTCATTTTAGGTTCTGGAAATACTCACCAGAGGGGGAACAATTATATAGAAATTTCGGAGATGTATATTCTTTGGCCTTCGAAATTCTGGAGCAAAAACATCTACAAGCATTTTGAAATATTCTGTGCCTTCAGCAGAATTTCGTGTGTGATCACTGAGGACTGAATCCAAATGCCTAAAAAGCAAAAAATTATTTGGTTCCTTTCTCACAAGAAGCGTGGCTTTGAAAAAAAAATCCATGTCTCAATAATTTACATAAGAACATTCAAAAAGCAGGAAACACTATAAGACACTTCTAAACAAATTTTCTTGGAGTTCAGAATAAACTCATTTTCTTACGGACAGAAAACTGATCAATATTAGTAAATTTAGTCCCAAAAATAGACTATTAGAACATCTTGGGACTTAAAATAATAGTTCCGTATTTCTTCTTCCCACCGTAAGGCCTGTAGAACTCCTCTTCATTGTAAATAATTTCCTCTTCCCCTTAAATCTCTAATGTTTCTCCTACATTCCCTTACCTCAACTTAAACTTGGCTCTCTTTTCAAGAACTCAGTTTCCCTCTCAATCTTCAAAAACATCAGCTACTTTTTCTCCTGCATCCCTCAGGTACAGCTACTACCACTTTCAATTATTCCTCCACCACTGTAAGGAAGAAATCTTCCTTTATGACTCACATAATCCAGCTATATCTAACTACCCAAATACTCAACTACTTCTTCCTAACAGCAGACATCTACTAACCTTTTAACCACTATCCTACAATTACGCAGGATTAGGATGCCTGCTCCAGGTCTCCACTGTCTATGCAGATAATCTATTCATTATCGTGACCCTACATTTCCTTGACTTCAATCAACCACTCCCTTGCACCAATCTGGATCTTGCAATTAGCAATCAGCTTTACCCTAGAGATCTTATAAGACAATATCCTACTCTCTGATTTCCTCACATTGCTTCAAAATATTTTTCAAATAGTCAACAGTTTTGGAGTGAATGGCATCATTTAACATAAGGTAAAGGTCTGATCCTTTCCTTTGAGATACACATCACAAACTATTTAAACAATTTTCAGGCACATGACTTCAAACAGCTTAACTTTGCACATGGCTTATGTAATTTGGCAAAGAGCTAAGCTATCTAACAGACTATTCTAGAGCAAAGCTTTTGTGCTGGGGCCTTATTCTCATAGAAATGCATGCATTTTCCCATATACTTCCTTTTTTAAAAAAATTTCAAGTCTATCAAAAAGTTAAAATTTAGTATAATGAACATCTGTATACTCTTCAACTAGATTCACCACCTGTTAACATTTTGACACAACTGTTTTCTCTATTTTTCTGAAACACTTGAAAGTTGTGGACCTTTTATCACTTAGTCCATTAATGCTTTGGCATGAATCTATTAAGAATGAAAACATTTTTCTACAAAGCCACAGAACACTGTTATACCCAAGAATAAAATACAGTATTAACTAATATACAATGCATGTTCAAATCTCCCCCAGTTATTCCTCAAATGTCCTTTACAGCTATTTCTTTCCTTATCTAGGATACGATTAAGTATCACCCATTACATATGATTATCAGGTCTCTCTATTCTCCTAATCCAGAACAATTTCCTTGTACTTTTTGTCCATGCCAAATGTTTCATAAAATGCTCACATTCTAAATTTTTCAGGACATTTCCTCCTAATAAATTCAGGATAAACACTTCTGGCAAGAATACAAACTAGGTACTTGCCATTGCATTGCATCAAGAGGCCATATAACATCTGTCTGCCCCATTACTGGTGATGTTAAGTTTGATCACTTGGCCAAGGTAGAATATATTTCTCCACTGTAAAGACAGTTTTCTCCTTTGTAATTAATAAACAATTTCATGAGATGATTACTGAATGAATCCTGTTCTCTAAAAACTTTTCACCTCGTCTTTTAGAAACCACTGGGGATTCTTGCTTGATTTAAAGTATTAGAGTGATGGTTATAATTCCCCCCCCTAAATTTAACATGCATTCTTCCATAAAGAAATGACTTTCATTCTCTTATCATTATGATCTTCTGATAATCCTTCTTATCATTATGACTCATTGATTCTTTCTTATTCAACAGATTTTTATCTATCATTATTCTTTTTTATCAAATTGTCTCCCCTTTGCCCAGGGGTGCCCCTTCATGCCTGATTCAATAACCTGCTATAAGTATGAATAAAACATACAGTTTTCTAAACATATTCTTAGCAATTCCGCATGCCTCCTGTTTTATGTTACAATATCACAACTGACTCAAGTCCTGCACTGTTCAATAAGATAGACATTAGCTATTTAAATTTAAATTAAGATAAAATGTATACTTCAATTCCCCAGTCACATTTGCCATATTTTAAGTGTTTACCAGCCATATATGATAGTGGCTACAGTGCTGCTATAGATTACATACACGAAGGGACCGGCATTCTAGAATACTGTTGGTGAAGAGAAATATTTTAAAAAGTAAAAAGAAAACAGGTGAAATGAATTTTATGATTGAGGTATTTGGTGTTCCTCCTTTTATATTAAATCTTCAAGATTAGTTATGTACTTTATACTTGAGCACATCTCAATTTGGATCAGCCAAACTTTAGGTGCTCAAGAGCCATGTGTGGCTAGTGGCTGAAATACTGGACAGCATGTTCTAGAAGCTGGAAAGGTCTTAGACTACTGAAGTCTTAAAAATTATACTTCATAAACTGAGACCATAATTTTGTATAATAAAAACAGTGGCATATAAATTACATATTACCCTCTAGTCTTCTGTTCAGAATGTTTTTTATAAACACACTTTTGTATATCTCCAAATTTAGATTACCTTGCTGCTTTTAACGTTTCTTCTGCAAGACCTTCTTCTTTTACCAGTTCTTCAAAATTTACAATATCTTCAAGATCAGGAACAAATCTACATGAGAATTTGGGAAGGCATTTATTAGGTCAAGTAAAATATGTACAATTGACACAGA
Organism: Mandrillus leucophaeus; assembly: GCF_000951045.1. Taxonomy (NCBI): domain Eukaryota; kingdom Metazoa; phylum Chordata; class Mammalia; order Primates; family Cercopithecidae; genus Mandrillus; species Mandrillus leucophaeus. The sequence continues at coordinate 1,394,080 of NW_012101554.1, read as the reverse complement.
TATGAAAGTGGTACTGCAGGACACTAAAATTTTCAACTATGTATTTGGAAACAACTGTGCATTTCAGTTATTATTCATATCACCACTTTAGGTCCAAATTGAATTTTAGATATGAATATTTTAATCCTTAAAATCATGTAATTTTTACATGCATTCATAAACCATATTGATAAATTAACTATAACCTTAAGAGAAATATTTTCAGAAGTCTGCTGCAGTCTTAAAATTTGAGAAAAATCTAGAATAGTTTTCTTCCATATTTTATCTCAAAATATATCAAGAACAAACACCTTATCTACAATATCATTTGTAACAAATATTTAATGGACATAATTTTTAAAATGGCATAAACAAGGCAAAAATGATGTTTGCATCCATACCTAATGGCATTGCTGCTACAATGAAGACCACCAGATCTTATCATTCGTACATAGCCCATAGCATTACCTTAAAAACCACACAAAAAAATCAGATATTTATATAAATAACTCTAAATTCTAATAGGAATATAGTTATATACAGTAGTAAATTACAAGGTTTCTACTCCTAAGTACCAAAATATTTTGCTATATTTTACTTCAGTTCTTGTTCCATAAAAAGTAAAACTGTCACATATTCCTACACTCAAAATATATACTTATATACAACTATATTAAATATTTAAAAATAAACATTACTTTCATTTGATAAACTAAAATCATTAAATGCTGACTACATTAAAATGGTCAAACTTAAAATTATAATATCAATAATTTCTCCACTCTCACAATGAGATTCAATCTCCCACACACACACAATTGGAAGTGATATCAAGAAATCTTTATTTGATGCCTCCCAAATTTATATGTATGGCCTGGACTCCTCCTCTAAACTCTAGGTTTTTTCATCCAATGCCTACACCTTTATGTCTAATAGAATTTTATATTTAATATGTCCAGTGCAAGCTCAGGATCTTTATCCCCAATTCTGCCTATCTCAGAAACTGGCAATTCTATCCTTTCAGTTGCTCAAGCCAAATGTCTTGAAGTCATCCCTGGCTCCTTTCTCTCACACTTTATAATCCAATTACCGGGCAAATTATGTTGACTTTGCCTTGAAAATGTAGCCAGAATCCACCCACTTTTCATTCACCCCCTCCACAGATATCCTCCTATCCAATCAATCCATCACCATCTCTTGGCTGGAGCACTGCAATATGTACTGGCCTCCTGATTTCCCTACTTTCACCTTTAGCATCCTGCCACATTCCCCAGTGTTGTATAACATCTATAGAGCCGCTAGTGAATTTTTAAAAACTAAGTTGGAACGTATAGTGCTTTTTCTTTTCTTTTTTTTTTTTTTTTGAGACAGAGTCTCCCTCTGTTACCCAGGATGGAGTACAGTGGTGTGATCTCAGCTCACTGCAACCTCCACCTCCAGGGTTCAAGCGATTCTCCTGCCTCAGCCTCCCAAGTAGCTGGGATCACAGGCATCCGCCCCCATGCCTGGCTAATTTTTGTTTTTTTTAAGTAGAGATGGGGTTTCACCATGTTGGCCAGGCTGGTCTCGAACTCCTGACCTGAGGTGATCCACCCACCTCGGCCTCCCAAAGTGCTGGGATTACAGGTGTGAGCCACCATGCCAGGCCCCTTATCATGCTTTTTCTGAAAATGCTGTAATGGCTTTCCACCTCAGAATAAAACCCAATTTCTTTATGTGGTCAAAACAGCCCTGCATGATCTTGCCCTTTGCTACTGTTCAAATAGCATGCCCTGCCACTTAGACCTCTGCTTACTCCATTCCAGCCCCTGACTATTTCAATATTGTGAAACGAATATTTCAAAAATGTGAAACGAATCAGGGCTTTTGCACTTACTGTTGCCTCTGTCTGGTAGACTCTTTCCCCAGATGCACATGGCTTACTCCCCAACCTTATTTAGGTCCCTGCTCAAAAGTCACCTCCTGCTTTCCCTGAACATTACTGACTAGCACTGCCCAGCCCCTTATATCTCCTTACCCAGCACTTATCACTGACATACTATGTATTTTTCTGTCTGCATCTTCCCCCACCTAGAGTGCAAGATCCATGAGTACAGCCTTTGTCGTCTTCACTGCTCCATCCCTAGAGCCAACATGTCCTGGCAAATAGCAGGAATTCAATTTATAATTAAACTTTATTGAAATGACTTGAAAGAAAGAACAGACGAAAATGTAAAAAGGAGTTAACATTTCATAATCATGAGTAATATACATTTTACATACATTATCTTATCTGATGTTTTCAACAACCCTACATAAAAGTTAACATTGAATCTATTTTAAGGCCTATCCCAATATGAGAGATGACATTAAAATTTTTTTAATGTCCATCTTTAAAAAGTCAAATGTCTAGTTTCATTGTTTTCTTCCAAACCATCAGACCAAAGTCTGATGAAGCAAAATAGGAATGCCTAGTATAGAGCGGCAATTAAGAGTAAAAGCTCTGAAGCCAGGCCACCTGGGTTCAAATCTGGTCTCCCACATGTTAGCTAAGAGACCTACAAATTATGTTTTGTTACCTCTCTGTATCTCAGTCTTCTCATCTGGTAAATTAAGCTCAATAAGGACAGAGACTTTGTTTACTGTCATAAATATCATCAGCACCTAGAAACATTTGTTGTACTGAATGAATACTCGTGCAGTGAATGAAGGAAAGTAATATTTCATAAATGTTGTGGTAAGATTCACATGAGTTAAAACATATAAAGCACTAAGAATAGCCATGGCACACAGTAAATGCTCAACAAATGTTAATTATTATTATTTCAGCAGGCAAGTTATTAGTCAAAAAGGCTTTCCATTTTGCTCCCAGATTCTTTACACCTTTTCTCAAGGTATTTATCAGACTCAAAAGCACATTACACAGTGGTTTTTTTTGTTTGTTTTGTTTTTTGAGATAGAGGCTCGCTCTGTCGCCCAGGCTGGAGTGCAGTGGCGCGATCTCAGCTCACCGCAAAGCTCCGCCTCCCGGGTTCACGCCATTCTCCTGCCTCAGCCTCTGCAACAGCTGGGACTATAGGCACACGCTGCCGCGTCCAGCTAATTTTTGTATTCTTAGTAGAGACGAGGTTTCACCGTGTTAGCCAGGATGGTCTCGATCTCCTGACCTTGTGATCCGCCCGCCTCGGCATCCCAAAGTGCTGTGGTTACAGGCGTGAGCCACCGCGCCCGGCCCATTACGGTGTTTTATAAGCAGAGGTAAAGTATTTATATTGGCCAGGAACAGTGGCTCACACCTGTAATCCCAGCACTTTGGGAGGCAGAAGCGGATGGATCACGAGGTCAGGAGATCAAGACCATCCTGGCCAACATGGTGAAACCCTGTCTCTACTAAACATACAAAACTTGGCAGGGTGTGGTGGCGGGCACCTGAAGTCCCAGATACTAAGGAGGCTGAGGCAGGAGAACTGCTTGAACCCGGGAGGCAGAGGTTGCAGTGAGCTGAGATCGTGCCACTGCACTCCAGCCCGAGTGACAGAGCAAGACTCTGTCTCACAAAAAAAAAAAAAAAGAATTTATATTTTCTAAGAAGAGAATAAAGAGTAAAATGATGGAATAAAATAAAAAGGATAATATTCCCCAACTGTGGACTGCAACTTAGTGGTAATCAAGGTGACATTAGATGGCACACCAAAGAACACTTAGTGATTATGTATTTAGGGCAAAAATGACTAGCATTTTAAGGACTATAATTTAACAACTGTTATTTCTACGGAAAAATTACACTTTCAAAAAATATAAAAACATGAAACAAATAATAGTGAAGACAGTATTAACAGGATGCAAAAATTCTGCTTATGTGAATAAATAAAACTTAAGTAACACTGCTCTAGAAGGATAGCTCTTAATCTGAGGTCTACAGACCCAAGCTTTAAGCACATGGACTCTAGCATATTATATACAAAATTGTGCCCATATGTCATATAGGCATTAGTTCTGGAAGAATCATCCCGGAGTTTTCCTCAGATTCTCAAAAAAGGTTAAGAACTACTGCTCCGTAAGTTTGCCGCCTAATATTAAATGTCCTCTTGAAGAAAACAGTACTTATTTGACAATACTTCATATTGAATGGTTTATAATAAAACATTTACAAAGGTAAAATTCTCCAAGTTCGTGCACTAAAACACAATAGAAATGCCTAATATGCAAATCGATTAACTGATAAAACTTTACTCAACAATGAAATGCTTATAACATATTACCCACTGGTAAACCTAAAGTCTCCTGAAAGCAAAGGGGTTGGTATTCCCAGCACCTAACAGAAAATGTGGCAAAACAGATGCTTAGTAAATGCTTGATAAATGAATAAATCAATCTCACAAGGCATAATTTTCCCAAAATATAGTCAGTAAGATTTTACTGTTTGGTGTTAATATAAACTGTCAAGAATATAAAATCCATTTGGACTTATAGCTAAATAACCCCGGTTTAAGTCCCAGAAACACGACTTACTTCTTTCTCTAAGTTTCTCTTTTTTCATCTTTAAAACAATTACATGCCTATCTCACAGGGTTATTGTGAACATAAAGATAATGTATGTGAAAAGCTCAAATAAATATCAAGTTTTGTTAAGCTATGATTATTATGAAATGTAGTTCTTTTAAATATAAAGTACTATGTATCAGAAGACAAGTTCCACTTGTAAGGGCAGAAGAACAATACATTATGTGCACAAGTAAGATGGTGTAACATAGAACTTAATAACTTTTCATGTAATTACTTTATACCTTCACATTTAGACTGGAACTTGTGTGAACCTTTCAGAAGCCCAAAACAGTGCCTTGAACAGAGCGGGTATTCGATAAGTACTTACCAGTTTACAATTATTAATATGACCTTGGAGATTTTGTTATTAAATAACTTTTATTATAATTGAAGAGGTTTTATTTAAATGATCAGTCTATAGTCTGTCAATTATTTCTGCAGCAACAGTCTAATCGTACTTACAAATTTTGGGGGTAAAAAAATTAGATGAGTGGAGTAAAGTTGAGCTCAGACTTTCACATGAGCTGCTTATTAGTGTGAAACAGTTAATATATGAGATAGACTGTAGGGATCTGTACTTGATTTCCTAACACTTTTATCATAACTTACCAATTTGGCTGATGAGTTGTCTGAATTGATCAAGGTAGCTCTGTCCCTCAGGTGTTATTCCAAGTTTTCTGATGCCTCGATTGAATTTTTCTGCTCTATCAAAAGGATACTACACAGAAAATTTTAAGGCTACTTTTAATAAAGATTTCTAAAGCACAAAATGCTTCCCAAATAAACCATGCCAATACCACTCTCCTTTTAATTTTGTATTTCAATGTGCTTAAAAATTAATTAAATTAACATTAATAAAAAATTCACAGACTACCAATGTTCAAGGTCAATATAATTTTTTTCTTTTTGACATTAGCTAAAGTGACTAATAATCAATGCCACTAACCTAATTTCCCTACCACAATTAGTCTCCTAACCCCCAACAACTCTAACAGAAAAAAGAAACCAATTTCTCCCAGAAACACCTGTTCACAGATATGTGACCAAGTTTCTGCGGACTGAATAGGTATTAGGGACTTAGAAACATACTCTTTCCCAATAAACACACGTCAGCTGGGTTAAAATTTCTAGTAACCATCACCAATAAAAAAACTACTTTTTGGTCTTGGTTGATTAGGAGATTTAGGAAATTATTCATTTTGTAATAATAAAGCAATTCTTACATAACAGCATGAATATTTATCTCTAAATACTAGGAATTTCTGCTCTAATAAAATGGGCTGGGCGCAGTGGCTCACGCCTGTAATCCCAGCACTTTGGGAGGCAGAGGCGGGCGGATCACTAGGTCAGGAGTTCAAGACCAGCCTGGCCAACATGGTGAAACCCTGTTTCTACTAAAAATAAAAAACTTAGCTGGGTGTGGTGGCATGCACCTTTAATCCCAGCTACTCGGGGGGCTGAGGCAAGAGAATCTCTTGAACCCAGGAGGCGGAGGCTGCAGTGAGACGATATTGTGTCACTGCCCTCCAGCCTCAGTGACAGAGCAAGACACAGTCTCAAAAAAAAAATGAGTTAATACAATCCTCTACTGACAAACGTAATCTGTAATTTTATCAGATTATCCTAGAAAGTAGTATTTTGCTACTCTGGCACTAAAGAGAACTGCCATTATACAAGAGAGCTGGAACTACTAGGTGAATCTTAAGAAAAGTAATTAAAATAGTTCCGTATATGGCAAATCAAATATAGGACCCATCTAAGCCTATTGGTTCTCCAATCACATGGCTACATGCGCCTGCTGCCACTTAATCCAACAGACTCTTCACTTCACTATGGGAAAACAGCCTGGAAGGTGAAAGGACAATAGCATTCTTTTTTTTTTGAGACAGAATCTTGCTCTGTCACCCAGGCTGGAGAGCAGTGGCATGATCTCAACTCACTGCAACTTCTGCCTCGTAGGTTCAAGTGATTCTTGTGCCTCAGTGATACAGCTTGCCTTTGTCCCCACCCAAATCTCATCTTGAATTGTAGTTCCCATAATCCCCACATGTCCTGAGAGGGATGAGATGGAGATAACTGAATCATGGGGGCAGTTTCCCCTACCCTGTTCTCATGATAGTGAGTCAGTTCTCACAAGATCTTATGGTTGTCATAAGGGGCTTCCCGCTTCACTGGACACTCATTCTTTCCCGTCACCCTGTGAAGAGGTGCCTTCCGCCATGATTGTAAGTTTCCTGAGGTCTCCCCAGCCATGCAGAACTGTGAGTCAATTAAACCTCTTTCCTTTATAAATTACCCAGTCACAGATATTTCTTTATAGCAGCATGAGAACAGATTAATACACTCAGCCTCCTAAGCATCTGGGACTTCAGGCATGTGCCACCATACCCAGCTAATTTTGGTATTATTAGTAGAGATGAGGTTTCGCCATGTTGCCCAGGTTGGTCTCAAATGCTTTGCTCAAGTGATCCACCTACTTTGGCCTCTCAAAGTGCTGGATTACAGGAATGAGCCACTGCACCCGGCTAACAGCAGCATTTGTATGAACTATCAGCGAGAATATCAATAGTGAATTGTTTTTGGAGTGCTAGGCAATATGTACCAGAATTTTAAATGTTCATATTTTTTGTCCTACAAATTTCTCCTTAAGGAAGTTTTCAGAAAGTCTGTATTTACAGAGATAGATGTGTAAAGATGTCACTGTAACATTGTTTGTAAGAATGAAAAATTAGAAAAACCTAAATATTGGTCAACAGAAGAGGGTTAAATAAGTTATGATAATACATGGATGTATCCCTATCAACTCTTGGGATGAAGCAGATCTTAGTGACATGTGATGAGCACAGTGCAAAATGCTATGTATACTATTACTCCATTTTTACTACCAAAAAGCAATATATGTGTGTAAATATACATGTTTATATAACAAAGATATCTGAAAGCCTTCACACTACATTGTTAGCGACTGCCTCCAGAAAATGGAATGGAAAGAAAAATGAAGGTGGATATTCAGTTTATTCACTCTGTATTGCTTAAATGTTTCAAAATAAGCATGTCCTGCTTTTATATTATTTTAAAATAAAGAAAAGTATCACCTGGCTACATTTATGATTTAATTTTTTCCTTACCTTAAGCCTACAGATAATGCAGAGTAAGAAGTTATACGAAAAATAAAACTAAAACCCCAATAGAGATCTAAGTAATGAATTTTAGCATACACATTTGCCATATACTCAACAGCTGAATCAAACACCTTAAAAAGAATAGGTAGCCTACCTTATGATCATTTTGGTCCTTAATTTCCCTGAAAAATCGAATATCTTTAATCAATCTGGATTTGATGTGTTCATCATACATAAATTGGCTAAATATATAGAACTTCTTTTTCAAAAACTGGTAGGTGAAATTAACCTATGAAATTAAAATTCAAAAAGTTGAAAAAAGTTAATATAAAAATTAATTCAAATCAATTTAAATCAATTTTACTATATAACAATTATCTATTTGTACTACCTATAAAGTACTATTTATAAGTCTATTTCATATAGGACCTGAAAATATTTCAATAATGTTTTTTATTGCTCAAAGTCACAAAAATTTCTATAAGTTCCTCTTACATATTTTTACTAAAAAAGAAAAAAGAAAAGAAAAAAGTGGAAAATATTCTCATGATAGGACTAAAGGCTGTAGTGAGAATCACAAACCAGACTCAAGACCCTAGTTTTTAAGCCATGGTCCAGTGAGAAGTTTCTATGCTCCTCCATCAATAAGATTACTTACTGCTCATCTACAGGTCTAGAATGACACTAAAGTAAGAAACATGGTGTTCTCTGAACCTTCCTGAAGATACCACACATTCAATTATCTATCCATAAATATTTCTGATCACTTCTTACATGCAAGGCAACGTGCCTTCTCCCATGCTAGACATGGTCCTTGTCTTCACGAAGTTTATATTCTAGAACAGGTGACAAACATTTTAAACAAGTATTGTTACATAAATTATTAAATCTCTACTGCAATTATTTCTCAAAATGTTAAGTATGTGTGTGCTTTGACAATAAATAACAAAAAGCCCTGACCTTGACTCAGAAAATCCTAAGAAAGTGAGGTATGAGCTGAGATTAAAGTCAAAATAGCACAATAAAATTAATTCTAATCTACAAATGGAAATAGTGTAAGATTAATTCCAACCTTCAGGCAGAAATAGCATAAGATTAATCCCAACCTACAAATGAAAACCCTAAATTCATTTCCAACCCCCACCAACTCTCAAGTATTACTAATGATTTTGACAAATTTGTGCCCTTTTTACTCAGTATTCATTTACTCAATTATGGAAACGAATGATTTTCAAGAACTTATCTTGCAGCTTAAACATTCTATTCTCCTTGTTTTTTCTGTTCCTTTGCATTTTTTAAAAAAATCTCTTCAACAGTCTTTTTTTTTTAATCCTTTCCACTCTTAATAGTGGGTAACTATTCTGCCATCCTCTGATTTCTATCCTTCTATGCTCATTTCATCAACAGACATCAGTAATCTACATTCATTAGTGTAATTAACTGATGAACGTCTATATCCCCGTGATTACTGTGAAAGCAGGAAATGTCTTTTTCTCACACTAGTGCCCAGCACAATCCCTGACACATAAAATACATTCTTATCTGTTACATGAATATTTGATAGATGACAAAACTCAAGGAAGAGCTTACGCTCAAAAGTTCAGTTTTATTTATCCTCAAAGGTACAAACATGATCATTACATGGATGACTCCTTATTTGGAATTTAAAATTGTATGTTTCATTTCTATATTGATAACCACTATAATGGAGGTCCAATCATATCACTCATTGGCTCAAACTCTTCAATGCCTTCCCACCATATACTAAAATGATCCCAACTTTTTTTCTCCCAATTCCCTACTCCAAATGTGTTTAATAATACTGTACTACTTAAGCATTCACAGTCTTCTGCCCTAAAGGAGAAATTAATTGTGCTCTGAAAACCAGGTAAATTGAAAGACGTTTTTCCACAGACAGAAAAATAGCATACGAGTTCAAATGATTCCTTCAAGTGAATGCCCTTTTCGTGGTTTTTTTTTTTTTTTTTGAGATGGAGTTTCGCTCTTGCTGCCCAGGCTGGAATGCAATGGCCCTATCTCGGCTCACTGCAACCTCCACCTCCGAGGTTCAAGCAATTCTCCTGCCTCAGCCTCCTGAGTAGCTGGGATTACAGGTGCCCGCCACCACGCCTGGCTAATTTTGTATTTTTAGTAGAGACAGGGTTTCTCCATGTTGGTCAGGCTCGTCTCGAACTCCCGACCTCAGGTGATCCTCCTGCCTCAGCCTCCCAAAGTGTTGGGATTACAGGCGTGAGTCACCACACCAGGCCGTGAATGCCCATTTCTAAGAAGATTCAATATAAATTTTTAGTAAGTTCCTATTTTTATGGACATCAAATAATTAGTAACCCCTGCCCCAAAAAGGGCATAAGTAACATTAAATAAATTACTATCAATTGCTCACTTTCAAAAGTAAACTTTCAGAGATCACAGAATCAACACAGATAAACATATATATATGTGTGCACACACATATATTAATGTGCTGATGTCCTCAAATATCTAGTGCTCTTTATAATGATGGCTCTGAGATGGTTATCTACCCTAAAGTGTCTTTGTATCACAGTTCTCATCACATCCAACACAATTTTAGGACCAGACATTTTAATTACTAACCAGAAAAAAATGGAAATTCACGTAAAATATAAACTAGTTGTGTATGTTTGCCGGAATATTCTATGAGAAAACCACGTTCCAAGCTATTAAACAGGGGTCTATTACCCACCCAACCCCCAAAGAAAAGTTCTTACGGTTGTATTCATAATTCCCGTGCCATGTGTTCGAATTGAATTAGCAATATGCCGAATATTAATAGTATTCAAATGCTTGTTATTGCTTGTTCGTTCAATAAAAATCTGCAATGAAACAAATTTATGCTCAGTAACAACACAACCCATAGCAAACACTGGTCAGACAGATATCCAAAGAAAATTTTAGAATCTATTTCATTAAAGACAATTTCATTGAAAATGCATTCAAGAAGATAGTACAGGTGAATATCCTTAATCCAAAAATCTGAAATCCAAAATGTTCCAATGAGCGATCCTTTGAGCGTCATGTTGGTGGTCAGAAGTTTACGACTCTGGAGGATTTCAGATTATGGATTTTCAGATTAGGGATGCTGAACTGGTGTATGATACAAATATTCCAAAATCCAAAAAAAAAAATCTGAAATCCAAACACTTCTTGTCCTAAACATTTAGAATAAAGGATACTCAACTTGTACAATCAAAGCAAAAAAAATAAATAAGGCCTCGAAAACAATTATTTTTTGTTTCATTTAATTTCACCCATGAGAATCAATTCCTTGCCCCCTCAGCCTTCCCACTATATCTCCACCCACATTAAAAAAAAAAAAATTTATAAACCCTACTCACCTGATTGTTGAGATTATAGAGGTATCGGGACACAAATATATGAATGTTTCTCATAATTTCTAAAACATCAAGGCCCTACAACATAATAGACACGAAAGTTTTATTATAATTCATTAAAATAATCAGTTAAATTTGTATCAGCATAGTGACTTATTGATTATATTGTTTCCTAATATTTTTAAGTTATTTTAAAAACTATATAAAAGGTATGACCAAAGGTTAAAAGACGAACAAGACTATCTCCTTAGGGAAACCTGGCTGCTTATTACTTTATCTTTTGTGCAGATAGAAACAGTTAAGTTTAAATATTCAAAGATCCATGACCCACAGTCATCTCCCCACCAGCCTTGAGAATATTTGTCTCTTCAACAATCTTCTCTATATTTTTTCTACAAAGTAAACTTATGGCCAGATTCTAAAAGGTAGTCAGAATATGCTGTGACATTTATAAAATATATACTACTTTTCAGGTACTTTGCAAGGTTCCTTATATGTAATTCTAAAATATGAGGTATCAGTCTTCTAAATTCCACAGGTGACAAAAATGAAGCTAAGGAAGTTGTTCTCTGAGGCAAAATAGCTAGGAAGCAGCAGGACCCTGGGACTTTAGAAAGTCTAATTCCAAACTGTTATGCTTCTTTTGATCACACCAGACAACTTTCAAATAGTACAAGTTATCTATTAAGAATCCTTCATTATTTAGATATTACTCTAACACCCAATGGTATCATATAAACCGTTCCATAGTTTTTTCTAATTAGAGCTCAAAGGAGCATCACAATACCTTTTTAAGTTTTCATTATAACTTTTATCGTATTTAATTTGTTTACACATTTTTTCTCCCAGAGGCTATTACATGAGCTGGGACTATTTCTATTTATCTTTGTATTCCTAAACACAGTTCAGTGCCTAGCATGTTCTCAATAAATATTAGCTATATAAATGAATGAACAAAAGGATATACAGACTGATCCTAGAAATAATCCCTACATGCAGCAAGATAAAGGGAAAACTAGAATTCTCAAATTTTAGAACTGAATAAATGTTTTTTGGTAAATATTATCTGGATCATCTTAGAAAGAACTCCATGCAAATTATCTGATAACATAAATTATTATATTCATGAGATAATGCCATACTGTACATTAACTAATTGAATTAGCAAAGCTAAATGTTTTCCTATACTCCTCATTTTAAGAACAAACACATTTATAATCATGTAAATAACCATTTTTCCTAAGATATTAAATTTTATATACTATAACCAGGCTTAAAATCCTTAACTGCGACTTTGAACTTCTTAAAATTCTACAGAAGTCACCTCACTATCCTAATGGTTTCTGAAAAGCTGTATATAAATCTATATATATATGTATATCTCAAATGCTCAGAAGACTGAATATAAGTAGGATGCCTGTGGTAAATTCCTTTATAAAGCAATCTAGCAGCACCTAATTTTTTACTGTTGTCACGTATAAGATTTTATACAGCAAATAATTTCTTAAAAAATAAACACATACTAACTAAAGCAAAAAGAAAATAGACTTCCTTAAAAAGGACTGTTATGGCCAACAGTCAGAGTATGCTACAAAAAAAAAAAGAATTTTATACTATACCTGTTCCAAAGTCTGACTGGGAAGATGTGCCTCTGTCATAACCAGTCCATAACGCTGAGTAGCTAAGTTTCTCATCTCACTATAAGTGGCCCAGTCATGAAGGGCTACTGTTGTTAGATTGTAGAAAGTCTTGTCTAGGTAGTGAGTTACATAAGCTACAAAAAAAAAAAAACTTCAACTTATGAAACAGTAGAAAAGGAAATGAAACTAAAAAGGAAAAAAATCAACTTATCCTTGAACATCAGATTTGTTCCTTTAAAATATGGTATTAATGAGAAAAGAAACAAAATGTAATTAAAGAATAACAACACAAAATTTAAATATACCCTCAAAGTTTTGTTATTTAACGGTAGGTTAAAAAAATAGAGAATATGACTCTAAGAAGGAAAGCAAAACACTCACCCCGAATGTCAATGAAACGATTGAAAAACCGAATTGGATTCAGAGAGAAAAAAAGAGCCAGGTCTTTCATGCCAACTTTGAAAGGGTTTCGGTCATCCAGTTTTAAATGAGTATGCACAGAAAGTCGCAGATCTTTCTCTATTTCTTTGCATAATTTGTCCAGTAAATGCTATTCACAAAAGATTTGACACTTTAATTTTTCAAAATGATATTGCAATTGTATTGTTTCTCTACATGTCTATGCTCCTTTTTAAACCAACAGTTTTTTGGTCAGAAGCAGTTACATAAATTCTAAGTCTTTATTTTCACTAATACCTTAAGGTTAATACTCTTGAAAAGAAAATATAAAACTAATGATTGATGGTATCATTATAAGGAACATGAATATGCAACTTAAAGCATAAAATTTATGGAAACCAGCAACAAAGGAGGAAAGGTCATGAGAACATGCAAGAGAGAAAAGAAAAAAAGCTTTCTTGTAATAACCATTAAAAAAAAAAAATCACAAAATTCATTGTGCTAAAGGTAATAAAATTAATCATCTTTTCTAGTCTACCAAGGAGTTCTAAATTACTAGCCAGGCATGTATTTTATTTCCTAAATAAGAATATTTAATACAAGAAATTATAAAAAGTTTTTCACAGGCCGGGCGCGGTGGCTCAAGCCTGTAATCCCAGCACTTTGGGAGGCCGAGACGGGCGGATCACAAGGTCAGGAGATTGAGACCATCCTGTCTAACACGGTGAAACCCCGTCTCTACTAAAAATACAAAAAACTAGCCGGGCGTAGTGGCGGGCGCCTGTAGTCCCAGCTACTCGGGAGGCTGAGGCAGGAGAATGGCGAGAACCCGGGAGGCGGAGCTTTCAGTGAGCTGAGATCGCGCCACCGCACTCCAGCCTGGGTGACTGAGCAAGACTCCGTCACAAAAAAAAAAAAAAAAAAAGTTTTTCACAATTTCACCAAACCCAGGTAGGATTATATCATGAAATTTCCTCATTTTTAATTCCTCCCTCCAAATAAAAATATCGCTAGATGGAAATTTAATTTCAAAGATATCAATATTTATAATATATATTTCCTTAAAGCAAGGAGGGGCACACATATTGGATTCAAATTACTTTTGTTACACACTAAATCTCTTAAATATACAATTTCCTTCTCTTAGGAGCTCTGCAAATAAAATTCAGTAAAATATTAATAGTTAAGTTGCTTTAACTGGACTATTAGCAGCTTTCAACATTCAAACCCATTTCACATTTGCATTCTTCTAATAAACAACTTTAAATTAAAATATCTATTAACAAAAGTAAATTTAAAATTTCCTAATTCCTAGTCTGATTTCTAAATAAATGAATTACAGACCAATTAGCATAACAGTGATATTGTAACTAAAAATAGTTCTTTGTTCTACCCAGCAATTTATAAAAAATTTAACTCAGTGATAGTCTGCTTCAATCGAACATTTTTTTCCAAACACTACATTCTGAACATGTTTTAAGCTTTTCAATCTCAAATATGATGTTACCTCATTTAAAATTTCCATAATTTCCTTGTCATAGCAATCCAGAAGTATCTCATAGGACTCTAAATGCCTTGCATGCATCATAGCAGGTACACAGTCGCGCAAAGCACTGAACATGTACTAAGAAGAAAATTAAAATGTACATGAATTTAGAAAAACCAGGTCTCTAATCTAAACAATACTGCAAAAGTTAATTATCTTAAAAGACAAAACCTCAATCTGAAGGAAAAATGATTTTCCACAACTGTCTTAACTTTCCTAAAGAAAAAGAACCTAAAGCATATACTTTAACTAAATATACCCCAAAAAATCACATTCACTACTCTTTTCCTATCTTGTGCATTCAAACACTTATTTCCATAAAGAAAAAGAAAAATTTGAATATTTTTAAAAATATTTTTTCTTTTTCATTATAATTTGCTGATGAGTAAATGTCAGACTACTATGACATAAACTAAAATTAAGTGAAATGAAAATGATTAGGAACATGAAGGAAGAAATTAAATAAATTAACTTCATCAACAGTAACATAAAATTTAACTACAGACCATAAACACTTAATGAATATGCAGTTTACAAAACAGTCAATTTTAAAATAGTTTACTAAGTCAAATGATCTATTTTAAACTAAAACGGTTTATACAGTGCCTTTTAAAATGATGGAATTATTTTTTAAATTGTTCTTTACTTACATGTAATCTGGCTGCATCAACAGCATTTTCATACACATCATCTAAATAAATTGGGAAGACAGCTCGATGCCAGTATAAAAAACAACAGTCACATTGTGTTTGGACTCTACAATGTAAAGTAGTAATCAGTCACACCAAAACTGAAGAATCCCAAAACAGTATGAAAGGAATGACATCTACTACAGAGGGAAGAGTTCCATCTTACACAGTCTGCATTCCCTACATCACTTAACCCAACGTAGTATAGAAAAGTCACAAAAGAAATACTATCAAAATGAAACAAAGGTAACAAACACTCCAATGACTGACATTGTCAGAATTCTGCACATACGCTTTAGTTGTAAACCATACTTGAAAAATGATATGCATAATATTCAAGTATCAGTTTAAAATAAACATTTATCGACCATTTTTAGTTTTGGTAAATAAAAATAAACTCATTTTCAATATTATTTGCTATGACTAGACTTAAATACTTGCATCACATGCTCCATTTTCCCTGACTCTAAGTTGGAAAGAAAAATCTTTTAAAAAAAATTGCGACCAAAAAAAATACCCCACACTTAACATGTCTACAATCTTTGCCAAGTGACTATTTCACACCTTAAAGGGCAATAGAATGATCATTAACTATGTTATAATGAAAAAGGTTCAATATTTCTTCCCAAGAGTGGAAAATTAAATGCCAATAACAAGAAAAATGTCAGTTTCTCCAGAACAACAACAACAAAATAAGTTATAAGTATGAATACTAAATGGAAATTGTGCTGTGACCTTAATTCAGCTGGAAATCAAAATATTCTAATTTCCCTTCAAGAAACTTACTGCTTACTCAACAAAAAGAAAACAAGAGAGCCAGAAGTAGCTACAAAAATAAGACTTCCAAAAACTAATTCAACAATGTTAATTCAAATTCGTGTCTTAAAATTATAGAACACTATGTATCATGGATCGCTAAGTCCCACACAAACAGAGGAAGCCCTGTTATATAACGTAGCAATCTAGGTCCAATAGAGATACCCAACATAATAATCACGATATGCATCAGAGTCTGCCAGATGCTCTGAGGTTGCACTGTTTTTTCTCGTGTGAGTTTTTCTAGGGGCTACATGCTTCCTGTAGAAGCAAAGCTAAATAAATATGATCCCTAGTCACAATCTCATTTTGGTCATGCTAAAGAAGTTACAGAAAGGAACTAATGTTCTATCTGAATTCATTTCTTCTCTTGCTATGCTAAAAAGAAAATCAATGTTTCTATTAACCCTGTCTTTAGAGTACCACAGCATATCCCAGTCCTACTTACCGTTCTCTAAGTTCACTAATAAGATCCAGTTTTTTCATGACTACTTGAAGTGGAAAGAGTTCTTCGTCTTTAAATGTTTTCTATCAGGGACAGGAAAAAAGGCAGAGAAGTTGCAGTCAAAAGTTTCTAGGGTCAGTAACAAGGGAACTGTGAAATCTCAGATCTCATTTCTGTTCCATAAGTAATAGCAGTACACTTACCATTTGTGTGCCAACACTTAGTGCCAAAGAAACAATAAGTCGCCGTTGCTTTGTGCTTGGTCCATTTAGAGTGTTTTCAGCCAAAACTAGAGCAGAGAGCACATCAAGACGCTGTTCGCTGTATTTTTTGTCAGAAATCACTCTTTTCTTAAAAATAAAACAGGAAAACGATTTGTTTCTGAGGCAATAACAAAAGACTCAGAAGAAAAACTTCTTGATTATCTTTTCCATGATTTAAGAGAGCATATACAAATACTTTCCCCATTAAGCTTCAGATAATATTTTATTTATACTTTACTTCTGTAACATTATCTCTTAGTACTACCAGAAACAACAAATTAGGCATACTTTAAAATTTCCATATTAATTTAATAAATCATTTTTTAAATGATGCATCAATTTCAAAAGTGCAAACAACATCCTTTTTCAGAAGTGTATTAAAGTATTACGTGCTACAATTTCACAGTAAAGATAATGCCAAGAACTTGAAGTAAAAATTGTAAAATACTATGGAGATAAACAACCAAGCATATTATGTTTGAAGGAAAGGAATAAACAGGGTAAACCAGAAAACACATATAAAACAATGGAAGAACAAAAAAGATAACATACTTATGCTAAATACATATTAATTTCCATACCTTGGCCACAGAAATAGAATGAAGAGCCTGATGTTGAAGGTGCTGTGTTATATGTGAAACTGAATCAGCCACAACCATGCTTCTCCTGTAGAACATATGCTCTATTGCCTAAAAAGAATCAGAAATAATTTTGTGACAATCAACTTAAAAACTTCAGGCAAAATTATAGAAGATCTTTATGACCTTAGGCTAGGGAAGTGATCTGTAAATGAGATACAAAAAAACCTTACAGGCCTGGCGCGGTGGCTCACACCTGTAATCCCAGCACTTTGGGAGGTCGAGGCAGGTGGATCATGAGGTCAGGAGTTCGAGACCAGCCTGGCCAACATAGTGAAACCCTGTCTCTACTAAAAAATACAAAAATTAGCCAGGCACATGCCTGTAGTTCCAGCTACTTAGGAAGCTGAGGCAGAATCGCTTGAATATGGGAGGCAGAGGTTGAGGTGAGCCGAGATCGTACCACTGCACTCCAGCCTGAGCAACAGAGCGAGACTCTGTCTCAAAAACAAAACAAAACAAAAACTTTACAAAGTATAGAACTGATAAATTCAACTATACTAAAATTAAGCACTTCCATTTATCAAAAGTCTCTATAAAGAAAATAAAAAAGCAAGTCAATGTATCACAAAATATCTACCAGGTACAAGCGATTAATGTTCAGGATATAAGAAGACCCAAAATGAATGAAAGATTTTGTTTTTTAAAGGCACACAATCAAATTTTAAAAAATGAAAAGACATGAACAGATTTTTCACAAAAAAAAGAAACACAGTTAATAAATAATTGAAATGATATTTACCATCACTAACAATCAGGGGTTAAATATTAAAAATCATAATCAAAACCAATTATACCCACTAATTTATATTTAAAAAAAAAATGAAGCTCCATAGTACCAGAGTTGGCCAATTGGAAATACAATTTTATTTCTAATGTAATTTTCTAATGTATTGTGGGAGGTGTACATATATATATAGTCTGTATATAGAGACAATGTGACATCATCTCGAAAAGCTGAACATATACGTAACATATAAACCAGTAACCAACTTTTAGGCATACAATTCCTTAGAAAAACTCCTGCACAAGTACACCAAGAAACACATACAAGGATGGCAACATTCTTTATGATACAAAAACTGGAAACAACCCAAAGTCTATCCACAGGAAAGCTACACAACAATGAAAATAGATGGGCTACTCATCCCAACATGGATACACTCAAATACAAAATGCTGAGTAAAAAACAAAATGTTGAATAAAAAAGCAGACCAAAAAATACATAAAGTACTACTCCACTAATATAAACTTCAAAAACATATATAACGATTAATGTTTTATTGATTCATCCATATTTGGTAAGCTAAAAAGAAAAACAAGGGAATGATAAACATAAAATTCAGGACAGTAGTCTCCTCTGAGGTGGACAGGTTGAGATACAATTAGGAAGAAACACAGTATTTGAAAATATTGGTAACATTCTATTTCTTAAGTGGGACAGTGGGTATTTAGATATTTATTATTAATTTTAAAACCATACTTATGTATTACATATTTATACATATTCTAACATAGACATATACTCGTCTGTATTTATAGTTCATAAAAAATAAAACATAAAATATCTATAAACAAATAGTATAAAGAAAAAAAGGCTGAAAATCCAAAGGCAGAATCTCCAAAAGAAAAATCTTTATTTCCTGAACAAATCTAGTCAATTATTAGGAGAAAATTCACCAGTAAATTGTAATTTCAATTTTTACAAAAGGTTAACTGGGCTTTCCTGCCTACAGCTTTTTTCTTTAATACAGAAGTAAGCTAAGAAACACGTTACCATACTTGCATAGGTGTATTAATTCTTAATTCATTTGACCACCTCTATAAGTAGTCTATTGTTCAAATCACAAGATTACAGCACTTAACCTAAATTACAAAATAAATAGTCTTATGTTAACTAACCTCATATGCATGTAAACACTGTAACGGATAATGGTAGACAAGTTTTTTTTTAAACTCATACAACCTTTTTAAAACTTCTATGAGTAAAACTTTACTAATTAAATTAAAGTTAACTTTTCCATTTTCTTTCTTTTCTCTCTCACTACCTTAACTTTTTTTTTACTGTGTGAACTGGATATATTAACTTTATTTAGTAAAGTTTAAATATAATGACCAGTCGTAAGTAGTTACTCAGAAATTTATTTAAATGGCTGGTTCCTTTATTCAATTGAGAGAGAAGTACTTTCTCATAACTTTCTGTTCTCATATAATCATGTAGTCAAATCTTACAAGATTATCCTAATTTAAGCCTGGGTCACTTCTCAATTATGATGGCAAAGTAAAATAATCTAAAACCTACCTTGAGAAGTTCAACAAGCCTGCATAATGCCTTAACTGAGGTTTTGGTCATTGGCTTTTGCATGGACATGTAGAGATTCATTGTGGTTTTAATAATGGTACTAATACTATAAGCATACAAGAAGCCCTGTAAAGGAAAACACTGATTATAATCACAAGGAAAGACTTCTTCAAGATTTCATTATCTATGTAACAGCAGTTATTCCTCAACTTACCAATAACTATATGCTTCTAAAGTTCATTTTAAAGCCAGCTCTTAAGATTTGGAGATACTCTTCCTCAGAGAGACAATAATACATGGTGGTTAAGTTTCAAAGCAGCCCTAACCATTTATTTATCCTGTCACATACCAGAAGTTTAGTACTGTCAAAATAACAGTGTATAATCACAGCTTAAGAATCTTTTCCTTGGCCAGGCGTGGTGGCTCACTTTGGGAGGCCGAGGTGGGTGGATCATGAGGTCAGGAGATCGAAACCATCCTAGTTAACATGGTGAAACCCCGTCTCTACTAAAAATACAAAAAAGATTAGCCGGGCATGGCGGCAGGCGCCTGTAGTCCCAGCTACTCGGGAGACTTAGGCAGGAGAATGGCATGAAACCGGGAGGCAGAGATTGCAGTGAGCCGAGATCGCGCCACTGCACTCCAGCCTGGGTGACTGGGCAAGACTCTGTCTAGAAAAAAAAAAAAGACTCTTTCCCTTAGAAAAGCTTTGAGTGAAACAATTTGGATGTTAGAAAGGTATCTATTCATCCTTATCTTACCTGCCAGGGAAGAGAATAAAGACTCCTATCTGTTGCCACTTAAGGCAAGAGCTGAGGACTCTAAGGAGTTAAAAATGGAAAAATGAGAAAGAGAGCTGTTCAGTCAACACAGATAGGCACGGCAATTTCTGAGTTCCAAGCCAAGTCCCCCTTTCCTATTCACCTAGACCAATCACCACAATCCATCTGCTATCTTGTCCTTGCCTAGTTTGGTGCTAATTAGGCTTTCTCTCCTTCCAGCCCAATGAGAACAGATTCTCCCCTCCCCTTCTATTCATGAAGAAAGCCAGGTCTTGTGAGGTGTTAAAATTCTTTTAATGGTATTAAACTCAGGGAAACGGTGGAATAAGAAAACAGGAAAAAAGCGATATTATTTCTCAAATAGTTTTTCATTTAAACCCAAAAGGGAAACAGAGAAAAACACAAAGATAATGACGGAGATTCTTTGGGTCTATAAAGTTCCCAAAAGAGATGCATGTACAGTTTAGCAATGAACCTTAACTACGTTATTGTAGATACATGAAGGAGGTGGGGCAGAAGCTATATGCCAGTGTTCCTCAACCTTTTACTCCTGTCCCACCACATGTGAGAGAATGTATTCTCCCATCAGAAACAGCGGCTCACTAAAGGAAAGATACTCAGCACAAAGTAGGAGTTCCTCTGAACCACACACAAAGTTTCTCTGTGGCAAAGAGGCATGTGCTAAATTAACAAAATGAAAAAATCAAAGAGAGGATAGCATCCTAAGAAAGGTGACAGTAAGACCAAAGCTTGCCACATACATGCAGAAAGAGCCACAAAGTCCTACCTTGTAGGCTACAGGACTATTACATCAGACCCTACCCTAGTGCAGCCCTGGGAAAAATTAATAAGCACAAACAAGGAACAGCAAAAATCTAACTCTAAGTCAGGCAGAAAAAGAAGGATTCCCTTTTTTAGGGGTACTTGAAGTACAGAACTCCAGGGCCCATATTAGCTCATTCCCAGATAACCATTAATTTGTGAAGGGATGTATTTTGAAATCTAAATTGTAAGGGAGAGGGTAGTCTGGAGCCTGTACTAGTTAATGATAGAATAAACAATTTAGACCAGCCTTCCCACTGAGAACAACTAGAAAATCTGAGCAAAATGGTTTAAAAATGCCTCCTAAGGCATCAGAGAGGATTCAAAAAAATAAAGAAATATAAGGCTAAGATCTGGAAGACGACAGAAACTCAGAGAAGTGAGCCTCGCATTCAGGGTTGCTTTCTCTTAAAGCATCTGCCCTAAAGACAAAAGCCAAACATATCTTTCAACAACATCTCACAGGGAAGGGAGATAAAAATAGGAGCTCGGGGCTCATCAGAGCTGGTTTTCATAAACCACCTAAGCTTTGAGTTGGGGTCCTAAAGGATAATCCCCTAAAAAGTAAGGGTGAATTAAACAACCATCACAGGATCACAATCCTGCTTCAAATCATCTCAATCAACCTACTAGATTGATATAACCTGGGTTGCTAACTGTCCTAGACTAGCTGTGTACAAAAGCAAATACAAATACAAATCCCTTCTGGAGGAAGAAAAGACCCAGATCCTCAAATAACATCTACAGCTTTTCATAAGCAATGTGTGGCACTCTATAAAAAATAACTAGGTATATAAAGAGGTAAGAGATGTACAAAAACAAGAGAAACAACAGACAAGAGAAATAGCCAAATAATGAAATTATCAGACATGTGATTCAAAATAAGCTGAATGTGTTGAAGAAAATAAAACACAAAATCAAACATCTCAGAAGAGAACTGTAAACTATAAAAAAGAAGCCAACTGAAAAGTAAAATTATTAAAATTTAAAACTCAGTAGATGAATTTAACAGCAGATTAGAGATAGATGAAGAATTAGAACAGAGAAAATAGAAAAGAAGTAATGCTTGAAGAATTAATGGTAAAGAATATTCCATGAATTCAAGAAGTTCTACTGACCCCAAAGTAGCACAAACACACAAAGAAAACCATACCTAGGGGCACTGTAGGAAAACTACTAAAAGCCAAAAAGTAAAGAAAGATACATATTTTAAAAGCAACAAACCTACAGCTGACTTCTTAACAAAAACAAAGGAAACCAGAAGACAATAAAATGACACCTTTAAAAGCTAGAAGAAAAAAAAAACCCAACCAACCTAGAATTCTAACACAGCAAAATGATTGAAATAAAGACATATGCAGACCAAAAACTGTTACAATTCATCAACAGAGACTTGTATTAATGAAATACTAGCAGGTATTCCCCAAGTAGGAAGATGAAAATTAAGCGATGTAGGAAGAATAAAAAGCGACAGAACAGGTAAATATGAGTAAATCTAAATAAACACTGACTATAAAAACAACAATAGCAATAATAATGCCTTGTGAGGTTTAAAATACAGAGGAACTCAAGTACACAACAACAGCACAAAAGGTGAGAGGCAGATAAACAGAATTAAAGCTGTTTAAGATCCTTACACTGTCAGGAAAGTGGTGAAACTAATTTATATTAGAGCTAAATGAGTAAACGATACATTTTAAATGTCTAGAGTAACCACTAAAAGAACAGTAAAACAATAGAGAATTAAACTAATAGGAGGAGAAATAAAATTAAAAATACTCCAAAAAAGAACAAGAGAGGAAAAGAAAAGGGACACAGAACAAATGAGACAAATACAAAGCAACTAGTCAGGTGGCAGTTTAAAGCCAAATATATCAACAAGGACATACAGAAAAAATAGTACTATGAAAAAAAAAAACAAAGATTATCAGATAGGAGAAAAAATTTATGCTACTTACAGAAGACACACACTAAATATAAGGAGCCAGAAAGGCCACAAGTGAAAGGATCAAAAAAGAAAATACCATGCAGACATTAATTAAAACAGTTACAGTTAATATCACACACAAGAGACCTACGACAAAAAGCATTACAAGAGATAACAAGGAATATTTCTTAACAAGAAAAGGTCCAATTTACTAGAAAGACAGAACAATTCTAAACATTATATACTTAGCTTCAAAATACACAAAATAAAAACTACAGAACAAGGATAAACAGACAAATCCACAATAGTGGGAAATTCTAACACAACTCTCAGTATCTGAAATACACAGACAAAATCATTAATAAATATGATCCTCTTGTCATATACAAAATGCTACAACTGACAAATACAAATTATGCATTCTTTTCAAGTGGATGTGAAATGTTTACCCAAGTTGACCATAAGCTAGATCATAAAGCAAATTTCAAAATACTAAAATTATTTAATTATTCCTACAACTCAATAATAACTAGAAAATCCTCATATAGTTCAAAATAAGGAAATCTTTCAAAAAGCCCACAAAGTTTATTGTAATTTTAAAATAGTTTGAAATAAATAATAAAAATACAACATATCAAAACTTCTAGGGTACAGCTAAATAGTCAAGTTTTGAAGGAATGTAGAGCTTTGAATGGGTTGTTAGAAAATTTAAATTAATAAGTCACACAGATCCCAACATAACCAAATCAATTTGTTTCAATAAACAAAAACAGACTCTACTCTTTGTTCAGTTTTATCCAAGTTTAATTTCTGTAAGATTAACAAAAAAACGATTCCCCGAAATATTATAAGATGCAACTACCTGTATAAAAACATTACATCTGTTGGTGAGATCTTCAGCAAATTTATCCATTCTCTGCTCTTTAGATAAAATAGATTCCATTTTCATCATCCACGAGCTCACAAAGACGTAGTAAGACTGTACATCTCTAACAAAGGAAAATACTGGGGTTACTTGGCAAAGAAAATTTACTTCCATTTCTTGATATTGATTGGAGTACATTATTTCTCTGCAGCAGTCACTTCATCTTTCTGGTTTTCAAAAGATAAATATTATATAGACATACATAATTTACTCATTCAACAAACATGCCAGGCACTGTTTCTTAGTACAGGTACTGAGAATACAACAGTGAAATCAGCAGTAAATAAAATGAATACAAATCCCTGCTCCCATGATGATTACATTCTAGAAAGGAGAGTTGTATAATAATGAAATCAATAAGTAAAATTTTAAATTAATTAAAAGATACATACTACAGAAGAAATATAAGCAGGGGAAAAAGGATAGGGACTGGGGTGGAGGTGCAATTTTATATAGAGTGATCAAAGTAGGCTCACTGAGTAGGTGATTTTGAGCCAAAGTTTGAAGTAGATGAATGAGTAATTCATGCAAATATACAAGAAATGTAGAAAAGTGAACGACAAATGCAAAATCCTAAGACACCTGGAAATGTGTCTGGCTTGTTCAGGTAATAACAAAGAAGTCAGTATACCTGAAGCACAGTGAGCAGGGATTAGATCAGCGAGATACACAGGGAGGGAATGGGGGACTAGAAAAGTAAGATGGGGAAGGGATTTGTGGAAGGACTTGCAAGGAGTAGGGATTTTGACTTTGAGACAGAAGGCCACTACAGGAGCCAAGCAAAGTAACTTGATCTAACTTTAGTTTTAAGAGGATCTGATGAGTTGAAAATAAACTACAGAGGGGGCAACGGTAAAAGCGGGAAAACCACCTAGAAAGCTACTGTAATAATGCAGAAGAAAGAGGATGACAACTTGAACCAGAATAGGAACAGTGGAAGTGGTCAGAATCTGAATATAAAAGCTAATAGCTATTGAATGCTTACTACATGACAGCTACTGTTCCAAGAACTTTACACACACACACACACACACACACCACCTCTTTCAATCCTCACATTAACCTTACGAGGCAGGTACTACAACCTCCACACAGAACAAGAAACTGCTACACAGAGAAGTTAAGTAGGCAGCAAGATCGTAAGTTCAGTCAAGATTCAAGCTCACATCCAGGAAGTTTTTCCATCCCAGAAAGACTAGGGCAGTAAAAATGTAATTCTCTCTACTATTCAGGATGATTACAAATATTAAATCACTCCATCAATGTTTCCCAACTCAATCTCATTCAAGATAGGAACCTCTTTGTATTCACAAGCTGTTTAAGCTATACTTTTCTTTAAAAAACTTAGTATGTGGCCGGGCACGGTGGTTCACACCCGTTATTCCAGCACTTCAGGAGGCCGAGGCAGGCAGATTGCCTGAGGTCAGGCGTCCGTGACCAGCCTGGCCAACATGGTGAAACTCCGTCTCTACTAAAAATACAAAAATCAGCCAGGCATGGTGGCGCACATTTGTAGTCCCAGCTACTCTGGAGGCTGAGGCAAGAGAATTGCTTAAATCTGAGAGGCGGAAGAGGTTGCAGTAAGCCAACATCGCGCCACTGCACTCCAGCCTGGGCGACAGAGTGAGACTCCGTCTCCAAAACAAACAAACAAAAACTTAGTATGCAAAATGGAGAATTTTTCTTTATCGAATCAGACATTACCAACTCAAATCTTCCTTAGCTACACAGGGTAAAGAAATGTCCCATTCTTACAGGTCAGAATCAGCTAGAGGATAGCTCTTCAGGGCAAGGAACTAAAGACACTCAATTACATTTAGAATCCCACACTGAGGTCAGCGGCTAGCCATATTGCCGGGCAATCTGTCAATCTCAAGAGTTCAATCTAAAGAGGTATCCTGCCAAAGTCTCTAATAAATGTGACTCACGGAGGTAAAACCCTAGCACAAAATCTGAGAAAAATGGTTTCTACAGAGCCATAATTCCATCAGACGAAAAACACAAATAGTCATACTTTGTGGCTTTGCTTAGAATGGTGCTGAAACATTGTTTGACTTATGAATGATTCCTTTTTTAAGGAATCATTTTTTAAAAGCCTGGTCCTTTTTTAAAAACAGAGAGCATGGTCCTAGAGCAACACCTTCACTTTTGAGGAGGAGGCTGTGATCAAGACTCAGCAGGAATACCGTGTACAGGAGAGAACAGAAAAAAATCATAAGCAAGGACCAGAGAAAGAGACCTAGGCAAGACTATGGAACTCTCCCTGATGAGCAACTACGTCAATAACACTATGAAGAAGGCAATAATACATAGTGAACGGCATTCAGCCAGTTTTAGGTAAGACTATAGGATAATGCAGATGTTTATATGTCACTTCTGCCCATCACTCTGTGATCACATTCAGATGACAGATGATCTTTACCTCTTACAAATACATAAAAATGAAATTGCTTCAAGTTTCAAAAAGCAAGTTAACTGACAAAGAGTACAAAAATCGCCAAGTGACCTACTGGATTGTCAGGTGCATTTCAAAGTACAAACAGGAAAAATATCAAGGTAAAAAAACAAATCTCCTGCCCCAACATAAAGTACTAAACAGTGTCAACACCTATATGTCACCATGGGAGGTTGAAACGAAGATTCAGACCTCTGTTCCCTAAAAGCAGTATTTTCCAGTGTTAAAGTGGTTGTGAATCAAAAGCAAAATGCAAAAATCCACAAACCCTGGACCCCAGTCAAGGAGACAGCTGGGACACTGGCCACTTGGGATCTGGTGTATAGTGTGGGGGCAGGAAAACTGTTGCTTATTGCTCTCCATTGCTCCCTACTCACGTAAACTCTGAAGCAAGACCTTGGGACACCTCTTAGACACTCCCTCAACTTTCTCTAAAATGTCAGGACAAAGCCCATGCTGATCACATCATCACTCTCCTGAGTTTCACTTTAGTGAATGTTAGGTTTCCTCGACATAACTGCGAAAAGACTGAAAAAGGTAACTGTGCCCTTCATCTTTATGGAGCTCTGTAGTAAATAATTTAGAAACAAAATTTCATCATGTGATAAGTCTTTGAAAGTCAAGTTATTCGACTGTCCACTTAATAAGACTCACTTCCCACAGATCTTGGACTGACAGTCGTCTATATTCTGCCTACACAGCTTTAGTGAAGGAGAATACAGAGCAGCCTACACAACGCTACCTGCTGCACAGGCACTAGAACAGGACTGGCACTGGTCTGCATGCCCTCTCTGACATGTACTTAGCTGTGTGACCTGGCAAAGTTCATTTTTCTAAGCCTCATTTTCTTTATCTAAAAATGGGATAAAAATAGTTTACGGTAGTAGTTAACAGCCTGGGCTGTAGAGTTGAACTGCCTGCATCTGCCATCTACTAGTTGTTTAAACTTGGGCAAGTTTAATCTCTGTAGGGTTTTCTCATCTATAAAACGGCAACAACAACAGTATCTACCTCATACAATTTTCTGATCATTAAAGGAGACATGTGTGAAGTTCCTGGAATAGCTACTGGCATATACTAAGCACTCCATAAACATTAGTTGTTACATTTATTATTTTATGCCAGAAAACTGTTACATGCTTTATGGAACATGGTATGTTTAAAGCTATTAGCATAATGTCTGGCACAGAGTTGAGAGCTTCATGATGTTGGCAATTATTATCATTACTATCTGTCATCTTCACCTTTTGGTTTTAGTTTAGCCTACTGGAGCCACAGAGATCAAATCTGTTCCCTCTTCATTCTGAACACCCTTCAAATATTTAAAGAAACCCACCGCATCATTCCACAGATTTCTCTTTTAAAAGCCAAACTATACAGACACTAACAAAGAGAAGATAAACAAGAAGGCATGGTTCTCAGACCTTCTGACATCCTGATCAGCTTCATCTAGGGATACTGCAGTTTGTGACCCTCTCAAAACATGGCACCACCAAACACCAGCTATGATCTGATCAATAAAAATTCCATGGAATATACCTGGGTTATGAAGTAACCTGCAAAACAAACCCCCATGACACGTTTACGTGTGTAACAAACCTGCACTTGTACCCTAAACTTAAAAGTTTAAAAACAAACAAACAAAAAATTTTTTAAAGGCCGGGTGTGGTGGCTCATGCCTATAATCCCAGCACTTTGGAAGGCCAAGGTGGGTGGATCACCGGAGGTCAGGAGTTCAAGACCAGCCTGGCCAACATAGTGAAATCCCATCTCTACCAAAAATATAAAAATTAGCCGGGCGTGGGAGCGGTGGCTCACGCCTGTAATCCCAGCAGTTTGGGAGGCCGAGGTAGGCGGATCACAAGGTCAGGAGTTCAAGACCAGCCTGACCAACATGGTGAAACTCCGTCTCTACTAAAAATACAAAAATTAGCCAGGAATGGCTGCATGTGCCTGTAATCCCAGCTACTCAGGAGGCTGAGGCAGGAGAATCACTTGAACCCAGGAGGCCGAGGTTGCAGTGAGCTGAGATCACACCACTGCACTCCAGCCTGGGTGACAGAGGAAGACTCCGTCTAAAAAAAAAAAAAAATTTAGCCAGGCGTGGTGGTAGTCACCTATAGTCGCAGCTACTCGGGAGGCTGAGGCAGGAGAATCACTTGAATCTGGGAGGCAGAGGTTACAGTGAGCCAAGATAACGCCATCGCACTCCAGCCTGGGCAACAGAGCAAGACTTGGTCTCAAAAAAAAAAGGAAAAAGAAAAAACAGAATTTAATGGAACTATCAAGTCCCATGACCTAGATACATGATGAGTACCCCTCATCCAAAATGGTTGGGGCCAGAAGTGTTTCAGATCTTGGAATATTTGTATTATATACTTACTAGTTCAGCACCCCAATCTGAAATCCAAAAATGCTCCAATGAGCATTTCCGTTGGGCATTACAATGGCACTCAAAAAGTTTCCAGTATTGGATCATTTCAGTTAGGGATACTCAACCTGTACTGTAACTAGTTTCTACAACCTGGGTATTACAGTTATTAATGTAAGCTAAGTATGTATTGGCATTTTGAGTAACTGCATCACACTGTTACAAAATATCAACATTCCAAGAACTAAAATACACACATTTTTCCCTACTTACTGCTACTCAAATGGAAAGATAAATCTCTCTAAATCTTATATTACTTAATTCAGCTCTCTAATCTAAATCTAAACGTTTGTTTTTATCCCTCTTCAAACCTGATTTAGGATATCTACTAGAGTTCTGAAGTGAGTAGACCTGCCTAAATTGGTGGTAGTTTTCCACTTTAATCAGAGGACATGGCAGTACTAAAAATGACATGCTCTTCCTTCCCCCAATGTACACTAGTGACCCATCTTCCCTTTGATAGTCAAAATCAACAGAAAGTGGATAAGTATCCCCATTACACCCAGCCATATCACAAACAAAAATCTGTCACCAGCATGGGGCCAGCAGCAGAGCCCTGTGTCATTTCACTCAAAAGCTTTATCCAAGTTAACATGTGATTTTAGCTGTGTACTCAAGAAAGAATGTGCAATAAATTAATTGTTGAAGCTGGGTGATGGGAATGTAGGGGCTCTTTCTACTATTTTCTCTACTTTGTGTATATTTGAAAATCTACACAATAAGAGACAAACAAAAAATAAGGATGTAAATATCAGAAGAAACAAAGAATTAAGTGTTTCTTTGGAGAGCAAGACTGAAATACAGGAAGGAATTGGGAAGAATTATCTTTCCCTTTAAGCGTTAGCACTTTTTGATGTTTTATACATATGCATATATTATTTTCATAAAAATAAAAATAAAGGGGGAAAAAGGAAGCAAATCAAGAAAAACTCAGCCTCTCCCAAAATCACCATGGACATACAATGTTTTTAATGTTATCAAACGATATCCACTGCAACAAAATCTGAGACTTCACTTCATTTAGACAAAAAATATTTAACACAGATGATAAAAACTATGTACGTACGCATTTGTATCCATAAAGTATAATCCGTCCACATCTTAAATTGACTTTAAGTGTAAAATATTTTTTACAAAAAGCCTCTAGAAAACAAATCTCCTGGAGATTGCCTGACCCTTAATTATCAAGTACATTTAATAACTCAAATGGTATTATACATTTAGGGTTAGTATAATATTTGAAAATAAATAATATCTAAATATTTTCATTATATTTGTTTATAAAACCTACTTGGTAAGTGATTGAGCTTTCTGTTGTAGAAAAGTATCCCTGTGTATTTTAATGGCTTGAAGACTTTTTCTGTCTAGAAGTTTGGCAGCTGCTGGTATTTTCTGTATCAGAAAACTATCAGGAAACCAAATAATATTAGCAGTTAGAGTGATGGCTGGTACCTAAAATAGAAAAGGGAAAAGGGGAAAAATCATTAAATGCAGGCTACACAATAAGCTTTTTAAAAGTTCTATAATACACATGGAAGACAATTCATTTCAAGAAAAAATAACCACAAAAATACTTATTAATATATTATGAGACAAATATCTTTCACTGTGGCAGAGTTAAGGCATTTCTACATCTGGTGTTGAGCATGACAGTTTTATTCCCCTAAGTATTAAATAACACACACACAAAACACCCTCTCATGGATTGTCAGATAAAAAAATGCAACAAGTAAATAGAAACAGTTTTATTCCCCTAAGTATTAAATAACACACACACAAAACACCCTCTCATGGATTGTCAGATAAAAAAATGCAACAAGTAAATAGAAACTTGAATCTTCATGTCCTTTAGTTTCATTTTATATAAGTTTTTAAAAAATTGGCTGGGTTATCATAGTCACTATCACTCAATGTTACACATAAACTAATCTTTCAGTTTTGAAATCAGGTGCCACATTATGAAAATAACAAAGACACAGAAAGAAATATATTTTAAATTTCTTCATCTTCAGTAATGAAAATCAGTGGCAAAGAAAACGAAAAGAAAAAAGTAGTATTAGTACCACTAAAAGAAAGTTAATGTACAGAACAAACCTGAACACCATCTACCAATACGTAGTAATATGATGTAGAAATATGATGTATTTTCATTCACTAAGTTACTTATTTCTGGAATACTTGAATTTTACAAGTGAATATTTTTAAATTATTTTTGTAAACAGGAATAAAATGCATTTTAAAATACTTAGTTTTATCTGCAATCTTTTTAATCTACTCAAATTGAAAAATAAGTTTCAAGTTCTTACCTTCTTACAAATGTCCAATAAAGACTTATAAAACTTTTTATCAATAGTTCGAAAAATCTGAAAGTGCAATACAAAGAGTCCACAAATTCCAACATATTTGTCTCTCTGGTCAATTTCAGAAGGTTCTCCTTACAAATCAATAACATAAGAGAAAGCAGAACAATTACACTTCAATTATGCTTTAAGGAAATGCAAATTTTATAAACAAAAACCAAAAAATCAGATTTACATTACCAAGCTTGGCTTCTACATTTGCAAAAATTGACCGAATACTATGTGCAAATTCCTCAGCAAAAGTGCTATTTTTTGACACAGATACTCCTCCATTGAGAGAATCAAATTGTTGTTCTATACAGGCCTAGATAGGAAACATTTAAAGAGAAATTCAGACTCTCAATAATTAATGATTAAACATTTAAATATCATACACTAAATGTAGTGTATGATAAATTTCTATATTCATCATTTAAATTTTACTAAAACTAAAGCTCAGGTTCTTAATGAAACCTAATATTTAGATCTTTGTGAATGAAAAATTTGTATGTATTTATATTTTTGGGTACTAGTTATGTGAAAGTAATAAAACTGAATCCAAATCTATAATCCTGTATAAAGAAATACACACGATGTTCAGAGATGTATAGAAGATAAAGCATATTTTTTATTTTACTTTGCACTTTTATGAGTAGAATTTATGTTTACTGTTTACAATTACTTTCCTAGAACTTTATTATAGCATGTATAGAAATATCTCCTAGAAAAAGAATCAGTAACAAAAAAATTATCTTCTTACCCTAATGAACTAACATTTAAATTGAGGCCGGGCGCGGTGGCTCACGCCTGTAATCCCAGCACTTTGGGAGGCCGAGACGGGCA
This sequence comes from Mandrillus leucophaeus, assembly GCF_000951045.1. Lineage (NCBI taxonomy): Eukaryota > Metazoa > Chordata > Mammalia > Primates > Cercopithecidae > Mandrillus > Mandrillus leucophaeus. The sequence continues at coordinate 1,361,819 of NW_012101554.1, read as the reverse complement.
GATCACGAGGTCAGCAGATCGAGACCATCCTGGCTAACACGGTGAAACCCCGTCCCTACTAAAAAATACAAAAAAAAAAAAAAAAAAAAAACCTAGCCGGGCGAGGTGGCAGGTGCCTGTAGTCCCAGCTACTCGGGAGGCTGAGGCAGGAGAATGGCGTAAACCTAGGAGGCAGAGCTTGCAGGGAGCCAAGATCGCGCCACTACACTCCAGCCTGGGCGACAGAGCAAGACTCCGTCTCAAAAAATAAAATAAAATAAAATTAAATTAAAAAATAACATTTAAATTGATATACAGTTGACTCTTCAACAACATAAAATTAGGGCCACTGACCCTCATGCAGTAAAAAATCTTCATATAACTTTTGCCTACCCAAAAACTTAACTAGTAATAGCATACTGTTGACCAAAAGCCTTATGGATAACATAAGTCAATTAACACATAAGTAGATTAGTATCTGCATATATTTTATGCATTCATGACATACCTAACTTTTCCTCAGGTTTTTAAAATATTTCTAGGCTAAGCCATTTGTGTTCAAGTTTTTTTCAAAATGTTGCTAATGTTCAAAAAATTTTCTAATACATTTCTTGAAAAACAATCTGTATGACCCGTGCGCACTTCAAACTCATGTTGTTCAAAGGGTCGGGTCAACTGTAAACAAGAGTTGAGATTAATCGGTTAAAAACTGTGATCATGTAAAACACAAACTAAAGGTAACCTTGAAATATACTATAAATGGAATATAATGCAATTTCTGGTGGAACCTGCTCAAAGCAGCACTGTCCAACAGAACTTTCTGTGATGATGGAAACATTCTACATCTGTGCTGTCTGATATGATAACTAGCCGTGAACTATATGTGGCTATTAAGTACTTGAAATGTGGCTAGCGTGAGCAAGAAAGTGAATTTTGTATTTGATTTTAATGTATTTACATTTAAATAGCCACATGTAGTTAGAAGCTACCATACTGGACTGTGCAAATCCAAATTATATTCCCTGGGCCTAGGAAGAATTAAACAGACTTGTTAAGGGTTGTCTTAAAAACCTAAACCTGACGGGGCATGGCGGCTCACACCTGTAATCCCAGCACTTTGGGAGGCTGAGGTGGGCGAATCACAAGGTCAGGACTTCGAGACCAGCCTGGCAAACATGGTGAAACCTCGCCTCTACTAAAAATACAAAAATTAGCTGGGTGCAGTGGCAGGCGCCTGTAATCCCAGCTACTCGGGAGACTGAGGCAGTAGGAGAATCATTAGAACCCAGGAGGTAGAGGTTGCAGTGAGCAAAGATTGCACCACTGCACTCCAGCCTGGGTAACAGGGCGAGACTCAAAAACAAAAACAAAAAAAACCCCCTAAACCTAGAGGTTAACAGCAAACACAATATAGGCACACCTCACAGAAACCATAGGCTCAGTTCCCAACCAGCACAATAACGTGAGTGACACAAATTTCTGAGGCGGGTGGATCACCTGAGGTCGGGAGTTTGAGACCAGCCTGACCAACATGGAGAAACCCCATCTCTACTAAAACTACAAAACTAACTGGGCATGGTGGCACAGGCCTGTAATCCCAGCTACTCGGGGGGCTGAGGCAGGAGAATTGCTTGAACCCGGGAGGCAGAGATTGCGGTGAGCTGAGATTGCACTACTGCACTCTGGCCTGGGCAACAAGGGTGAAACTCCATCTCAAAAAAAAAAAAGTTATATTTACACTATACTATAGTCTATTAAGTATGCAATAGCATTATGTCTAAGTATATTAATTTAAAAATACTTTATTGCTAAAAATGCTAACATCTGAGCCTTCAGTGAGCTATCATCTTTTTGCTGGCTGAGGGTCTTGCCTCAATGTTGATATGCTGTCATCAGGCTTCGTTGTTTCACTTACAGAGAACAGGCAGAGTAGAGTAATATAATTTTTAAGGGTCCTAAGATTTTCAGAATGGCAAATGGGCATTGGCTTTCCCTCTATGAAAGATGTAGATGGCATCTTCCAATAGAAGGCTGTTACATCTACACTGAAAAATCTGTTGCTGAGTGTGGCCACTTCTATCAGTGATTTTAGCTAGACCTTCTGGATAACTTACTGGCTTCTACATGAGCACTTGCTGCTTCTGCACTTTCATGTTATGGAGACAGCTTCTTTCCCCAAACCTCATAAACCGACCTGTGCTAGCTTCAAATTTTTCTTCTGCAGCTTCCTCACCTCTCTCAGCCTTCAGAGAATTAAAGAGAGTTAGGGCCTTGCTCTGGATTAGGCTTTGGCTTAAACTAATGTTGTGGTTGGCTTGATTTTCAATTCAGTGCAACAAAACTGCTCATTCTCCGTATGAGCAGTAATGCTGTTTCGCTTTCTTATCATCTCTGTGTTTACAGCACTTTTGATTTCCTTCAAAACTTTTCCTTTACATTCACACATTGGCTAACTATTCTCAGCAAGAGGCCTAACTTTCGGCCTATCTCTGCTTTTTTTGTCCCCGCCCCGCCCGCAAGACAGAGTCTCCCTCTTGATGCCCAGGCTGGAGTACAACGGCGTGATCTTGGCTCACTGCAACCTCTGACTCCCAGGTTCAAGCGATTCTCCTGCCTCAGCTTCCCGAGTAGCTGGCATTACAAGCGCCTGCCATCACACCTTACTAATTTTTGTATTTTTAGTAGAGAGAGGGTTTCACCATCTTGGCCAGGCTCGTCTCAAACTCCTGACCTCACGTGATCTGCCGGCTCAGGCTCCCAAAGTGCTGGGATTACAGGCGTGAGCCACCGCGCCCGGCCCTATCTCTGCTTTTGATATGACTTCCTTACTAAGCTTAATCATGTCTAGCTTTTGATTAAGAGACATGAAACTCTTCATTCGAACACTGAGAGGCCACTGTAGGGCTATTAATTGGCTTAATTTCAATATGGTTGTGTCTCAGAGAATAAAAAGGCTTGAAGAGAGGGAGAAAGACAGGTCAACAGTCAGCCAATTGATAAAGCATTCAGAACACACACAACATTTATTGATTGAGTTCATCATCTTACAGGGGACTATTTGTAGCACCCCAGAACATTACAATAGTAACATCAGAAACCACTGATCACCATAACAGCTATGATAATAATGAAAAACTTTAAAATATTGCAAGAATTACCAAAATGTGACAGAGACAAAGTGAACACAATGCTGTTGGAAAAATGACGATCAAAGACTTGCTTGATGCAGGGTTGCCACAAACCTTTAATTTATAGAAAATGCAATTACCTGGGAAATGCAATAAAGCGAAATGCAATAAAACAAGATATGCCTATACCTAACTACTCAGATTAGATGTTAATCCTCAAATATTGGTATCCATTTACATAATTTTTCTAAAACTCTTACTCTAGATACAACTAATACACTATTAATTTTGTTGGCTACTAGATACAGAAATATTTTAGTACTCTAACAATAATTTTAAGCCAAAGCACTTTTTAAAGAAAAATATATTTAACAGTGCATTATAAAAGTGACCTACTGTAATTCTGAGCTTTGTCGTCTAATATGAGCCCAATTGTTACAGTCTGATACAGACCTACTTACCTGGAATATCATTCCATCCAGTAATTGCCCTTCTAGCTTCAGCAAGAACTTTTCAAATGGCTTTAGTTTTTCTTCTTGAATTCCAAATTTTGAAGGATTGTGATGGACGGATTTCAGTAACCTTGTGGAAATTAAGAGAAACATCTTAAATCCACTGAATAAATTCTTAAATTAAAAATTAAAAATGTTCCTGAAGTCAAAATTTTATCTTTGTATTTCTTGTTTGGCTCTACATATTTGAAAATTTGTTTTTCAATAATCCTAATAGATTTTCTTATGCTTTTTAATATCATCTTAAATTAAAATGCCTCATACTCTGTACATACCAGACATTTAATAAGTACTTATAACATGAATAAAATAAACCATGGTCTAAAAAAATTCAGGGTATATAAAATAAAACCAAGCTCAGGAAAGAAAAACTGTCGGGTTGGGCATGGTGGCTCACGCCTGTAATCCTAGCACTTTGGGAGGCCAAGGCAGGCAGATCACGAGATTAAGAGATGGAGACCATCCTGGCCAACATGGTGAAACACCGTCTCTACTAAAAATACAAAAATTAGCTGGGCATGGTGGCGCACACCTGTAGTCCCAGCTAGTTGGGAGGCTGAGGTAGGAGAATCACTTGAACCCGGGAAGCAGAGGTTGCAGTGAGCCAGTATCACGCCACTGCACTCCAGCCTGGTGACATAGTGAGACTCCGTCTCAAAAAAGAAAAAGAAAAACTGTCACCTGAATAGAACCCAAGCAAAAAAATAAATCTCAGTCCTAAGCTAGGCAAATTAACTTTCTACTACTATAAGAATTAGGATGCTTTATACAGATGTATACTTGTCCCAACAAACTCATATGAAATTAAAGAATGGTTACTGTATTCATAAAAATATTTGATATGAGTTTCTTCTAAATATCAATCTCCAGCTCTTTTAGAAAATCTGTATTATTTATATTTGTTTACTTTTTACTAACACAAATACATTAACCAAAGTAAGAGAACATTTTAAAATATTTTAATTGGTGTACCTTTTGTACATAGTCCAGTGGTCTTTCAGTGTGATATGATTATCAATAATTTCATCCAGGGTGAGCAAAACTGTTAGCAGTTCTCCCAAGTGCTCATACATAGTCTGTCAAAAAACCTTTAATGATTATCATTTAGTCACTAGTTAGAAGTTAAGCCTCATGTAGACGTTTAAAGTAAAATCATTTGGGCTAATTACTGAATTAGTAAAAGCAGTGGGTAAATCAGTTTATTCAGCTACAGGTTGGATCCTCAGAAAGGACTATTAGTCTTTTAGTCTTAAACAGAGAACACTTTTCTCTTTTTAAGATGAACAAAATTTCATCCTTAATTGCAATACTGCAGATTCATTTCATTGTCCAAAGAGATCATTTAGAGAATCTGCATTAAGGCACTACTGGGAAAAACGAAGTTACACTGATAATGGTTAATAATGACTCATCAACTTCACAGATGAAAGACAACAAATGCAAACACACACACACACATACACACACGTACACCCCTTTAAGAGAGTTGCTATGAGTGTCATACTCTCCAACCATACAAACTCCAAAGTAAAATATAGTAAAAATTACAGTTTTACAAGTCAAGTTAAATGTCTTTTACCTGAAAATGAACTCCAGTTGTCTCTATAATTTTGGGTGCAATCCTATAATAAAATAACAACCAAGTTAAAAAAAAAAACAACTTTCCTTTTTGTCACAGTTTATTCTTATTTCAAATACTCACAGGAGCAGATGATCTTGGAATTTTAATATTTATCTTTATTAACGCTCTAGTCATTTAAAATTTAAGAGCGTCAAGTCCACTTTCCCAAGAAGAGAACTACCTTGTGCATACTATTAGGGTGGTGCAAAAGTAACTGTGATTAAAAAACAGCAATAATTTTTGCACCACCCTAACAGTATTCTTGCCTATATCCCACTCATGGGTAGGGCTATGATGATAGGTGACCTATGAATAACCTTACCCATTTAAACCCAAATGATGTATCTTGGGATGGAGGTAGAGAAATATTAAAAGTGGTATTCATATCTTTCTAAACTATTAGAATTTCTCAATTACCAACTATAATTTTTGTTATTCTATCCAAACTGGCCTTTAAGAATCAGTCCTCTCTTCAGTTGGGTTTGTCTGAGTCCTCATCCCTACTGAAAAACAGTGTGTACTACTAGAATTATACCAAAGTCAAAAGTCAAAGAAAAATTCACTTCTACCTCCTACTCATTTTGCTCAACAAGTTTTAAACAGTACTTATAATATTAAAGCACATACAGATATTCCACAAGATAGAATGCATATTTTAAATTTAAACACAAAATTCAAATAAATTTCATCCTTCTAGGGCAGGGGTAGGATGAGGGGGAGTCTTTCTAGAACTATCCATCAGGTACTGCAAGGGGTAGGGGAGCTATACTCTCATTCTCTCCTGCCATGAGAGCTTCAGTGAAAAGACAGAACATAAATACCTAATTGAGGTGGAAAATGGGAGAATAAGAAACAGTTAACACTCCAGTATAAAGAGTTACTATGCAGCATGGTATAGTAAGAAAAATGAATGTGCTGGTGACCAAAAGAACAGTGCCAAAATTGCCAGGGACTCTTGCTGTCTCTTCCAGGTCTCAGTTATCTCTTCTCATCATTAATAATGCCTAGACATAGAGCTAAACAAAGTTACTGTATTAATTAAATTGTAAGTATGGAAAAAAATTTTAAGTATAAAGAACCAATCAAATGTGAGATATTATTTTGCAGTAAAGCTACAAGGGCTCTATGAAAATGTGGTCATTTTTCTTGATTTAGGGTAATGGTCCAATAGCAGCCAGGCGGTACCACCTCCTCAGTGGCATTAGCACCAATTCCATGAGGCTTCTTCTCCAAGCTCCCAGATTCTGGTAACCTCAATCTTTTCCCTTCTGTTTTCTGGATGGAGAGGTGGCATCTGTTTCTTCTGGATGACTTCACTGTTCTCTTTGTCCTTTCAGCCCTCCGACTCCCATATTAAATCCCCTCTTTTTTAATTTAAATAAATTTTACTGTGTATATTTAAGGTATATTTTACTGGGTATATTTAAAATCATTAGAACTACTCACAAAATTTCTTCAATGTAGATTCCCTAGCTCCAACCCTCAAGATTCTGTAGTCTAAGAAAAGTCTCAAGTGACTCCATTAGAGTCAGGCAACCATTCGTGTAAAGAGGAAAGGGATAAAGAGAGAGAACACAGAACATGTACTAATTCCATGTTAGCCTTCCTCTATATGGTCAAATTTCTTTAAGATTGTTCTGCAGACACTCTCATTCAGACAGATAATGGGTTCATTCACCATGGTGGAAATTGCGTCTTACTAACCTATGCATTATACACATCAAGTACTGTTTGAAATACCATAAGTGTTCAAAGAATGCTGAATGAAAGAAAAACTACTTCAAGTCATTAATTTTAGAAAGAACATTTTCTGCATCTCTATTATAAAAGCAAAAATATTTCTAAAATCCATTACTTGTTACTGATATAGAGGGCAGCCAACTGGTGGACTACGTTCATCACCACTTCATAGCACCTCGTAACAAAACAAGACAGTTCCTGAAATGACAAGGTGGGTATATATTACAAAGTTGTTTTTTAAATCTCACCATTTTTTACTGAAATTTATGGTAACAACTCTAATAAAAACAAAACAGTTTTCCAATAAAGCCTCCAGTTAACCAAAACCCAGACGAGTTCAAGCATCCCTCAAGCAATCAACACTTAACTCACCTCCTGCATTCCAAGGTCATTCCTATCTCTTTATTTCCACTGCATTTCATTCATACTACTATCTCAAGTCTAATATTGTAGTTACTCATATAACTCCTAAATGATAGGTGCTGTCTCATTCCTTCTTTGAATGTCCACTGCCTAGCACAGTGACTAACACTCACCTGCTTCTCAATAAATTTCTACCCTATTACATGAATAAACATCTGAGTGAATGAAGGAGCGCAAAAGCCACCAGTATAGAAAGTACAACGATGGCAGGAAGGGGTTTCCAGAAGTCACTGTAAAATAACTTCAAACATTGATCACCTGTAATCGTATGTATAAACAGGCTTGGCACACAGCAAGTGAAATCTCGTATCACTTATCCTAGGGATACGTTTGTCATTAAATAATTAGTTCATATCTAACATACCCTAGACTTTCGAAAATCCATTTCAGAAGCTCTCGACTTTTAAACCTACAGAAACAGTGTGTATCTGAAGTATTTAAAACCTAATTAAAACTATGCTGATCTAAATTTTCAGCTCTATGAGAACAGGAATTTCTGTTGGTGTTGTGCACTGCTATATCACCCGCACCAATAACAGTTTCTAGCATATACTAGGCTCACAAAACATATTTGTTGAATATTTAAAAATGGAATTTTTATGCAGCTGTGAGATCTAAAAATGATGTAAAGCATTTTTAAAAATTCAAATAAATAATGCATTTTATTCTTAAATAGTTAGTTTTACATGTCCTATTAAACTTCTAAAACTTTAATAAAAGCAAAGAACAGAAAATGCAGGACAAATAGGAAGAACAAAGTAAAAAGGCAGAAACAAGCCCAGATATATATACAGACTATATACGATAGACCTACAAATAGAATAAATTAAGCAATTAAAAAACAGGTATTGTCAGACTGCATTAAAAAAGCAAAATTTAGATATATGTAGTTTTAAATAAACCCAACTAAATTAACATGACACTGAAGGGCTGCCAGAATGGAAAAAGATAAATCAAGAAAACGTTAACTAACACAGAGCCAGGGCAGCATTATTATTATACTATCAGACAAAATAGACTTGATTAGCATCACTATAGTAAATTGCTATGTATGTAAAATACATATACATAATCATATACACGTAATCATGAACATAGCTAAGGAAGGTCACAAATGATGATAATAGATTCAATTTACCAGGAATGATTAACAATTCTAAACTTGTACACACTGAATAAAATATCCTAAAAATGAAAAAAGCAAAGTTTCCACATTTTCTGGGACCTTACCAACTATATTTTTTAGACACCTTGTTAGAAAAGAAGCCAGCAGCAGCTAGGCAGTGCCACCTTCTCAGAGGCATGGGCATCAGTTTTATGGGGCTTCTTCTCCAAGCTCCCAGATCCTGGCAATCCCAATCTTTTTCCTTTTTGTTCCCTGGATGTAAAGGAGGTATCCATTTCCTTTGGACTACCTCACTATTTTCTTTGTCCTCCAGCTCCTGGGTAACCAATTCTCTATATTGAATCCCTTCTTTTCTTATTTAAATAAATTTTATTGTGTATATTTAAGGTATACAACATGTTATGGGATGCATACCGATAATAAAAAGGTTACTATAGTGAAGTGCATGAACAAATCCATCATCTCACATAGCTAACCCATTTTGTGGCAAAAGCAGCTAAAATCTACTCAGCATGAATGTCATATATGGTACTTTTATTACCTGTAATCCTCATGTTGTACATTAGATCTCTAGACTTACTCATCTTACATATCTGCTACTTTGTATCCTCCAAACTGTATCTTTTGAAATACTTTGCATGGAGTTTTCTAGACAGGACCCTGAATAACACATATCATAATATGAACAAAACCCTCTCAATTAGATCAATTAGATCAAAAAAAGTAGTAAAGATATAAAAGATTTGAACAGTATGTTAGCATGCCTAATTTGATGAAATATATCAAATCTTGTACTCAACAACCAGAAGGCAGGTAGGACTATGAGTATTTTTTCTTTAGCTTCAATTTTTGCTTTTTCACATTGTACATGCATTATTTTTATCATAAAGAGAGGAGGAAATAGAAGCTATTTTATTATTTTGATAAGAGTAAACCAAAGGACCTACAATCATTAAAACCTGGCAGCGATGAAAAGCTACCTAAACTGAAACAAGCTGTGAGAAGCATCCAGGGCTACCGCTCTAAACAACTTCATCATTGCTCATGTAACAGCTTAATTCTCTCCTCTCCATTAACAACTTTTCCGGATACAATTTGTCTTTTCCAGTGGGTACAAAGTTTAAATTATTTTAAAAGGCATGGTGGCAAGTTGTCCATAAACGAATATATACAAAGAAACTTATTTTGATAGCTTTTTCCTCTAAAAATATTTGGAAATCTTTTAGGAGTTATGATCTCCTAAACTATAATCCAATGCTAATTAAGTGTCTTATCCTCAGAGTACACATTTTTAGTATTTGAAGGTTTCAGAACTTTTTACATGTTGTGTAATTTACTCAAACTTTTCAAAGTAAAAGCTCAGTAGAAAATAAAAATCAGTTACCTGTAAGAATGAAATAAATCTCCCCATTTGAATTTGGCAATCACCTTCCACCATGCTGGCATTTGTAGCTGTAAAAGGCAACACGGGTAAGTACATTTCATTTTTTAAATTTAAACTCAATCAATACCAAAAAAGGGGGAAAAGCGTTTTTTTTTTCATCAGAACATCTTTTACTAACAGAAAAATGAGACAATCATTAATCAAATAATTAGAAGTATCTGCTTCACTATTTAATGAATTCAAGGAAAATTCTCATCTAGCTATAATACTTCATAAAGTACAAAGATACCACAAATTTGATGCTGCTTCATCAGATTTTTTACCTGTTTACCAAAATACCAACAAAAAATATGACACTATTTTCTCACATTATTATATAATCATAGTAGTCCTAAAATTGTGTGTTAACTTTTTGTTCATTTCAACATCAAAAAGGCATCACATTACAATTTTGAATTTTAAACTTACCTCCTTCTCCATAAAACAAGAGACCATTGTAAAATTTAGTTTCAGCCTGTTTTTAAGAAAAAATTAAAACAATTTTAAAGGTTGTTTTGTTTCCAAATTCCTATGTTCTCTTAGATCTGTATATTTAGTAATAAACAGAGGGCTACATCGTTTAAATTCAAATTCATTTAAATTCAATTTAAATTCAAATTCATTTAAATTCAAATTCATTTAAATTCAAAACCTGCTTATAAAGCAATTCAATTTATCTTTAGAGTAACAAAAATATTACTGATACTCAAAGCAATATCCTGATTCCTTTAGCCTTTACTTCATCTTACCTGACCACCCTCACTGTCCCACATCCTCCCATTAGTTCATGGGAAATAAAGAGCAACCACATGGTATCAAAAAGCAAGAGAATAAAATACGAAGTCTGACAACTTCTACCAGACTTTTAATGGTTCTTGGGTAAGGAAACACAAAACTAAATGTGTTTTAAGAAAAAAAAAAAAAATCCGTTTTCTCTAGATAGCCAGTATATATGGCAGGTAACACAAACTTTGGAGGTTTGTAAACCTAGATTCAAACTGTTGACTACCAGTAAGATGTTATGCAAGTAACCCTCTCTTTAAGCCTCAGTTTCCTCATCAATGTCTCACCTACCTCCTGGGGTTACTATAAAGGTTACAGTGTTAGCCTGGCGTTTTGTACATACTAAGTACTCAATGAATGGTAGTCAGTATTACTATTATGTTAAATAAATAATTCATTCAACATTCAATATTTATTGCACACTGTACATATATAAACACATACGTGCTTCTAAATGATGTGTTTTTAAAGTTTTAAGACAAGAATTCAAACAATTACCTCATATTTTAATTTCTTGATTTCACAACAAAGTGCAGCATAAACAGTGATGACTTTGTTTAAGACCTAGTTTCATGAGTAAAAACAAAATAAAAAGTAAATTGTAACAGATAGCTAAAACATTTTTAAAATAATTTTTTAGATTTAGGATTCTGTACCTTGTTTTCAGTCTTTATGAGTTCCAAAAGAGAAGACTGTTCATAAGGCAAAAGCTACAGAAACAAAGGAAAAGAACATTTCTTTTTAATCTGAAAAATAACCGAAATTTTAAATACACAAATTGAGACTAGCTTTATTCGAATGAAATTGTGTTAGATCCTGTACTCAACATTAGCACCATACCAACTACTTCATCCAAAACAATCTCATTAGACAACACATAAGAAATGGCCCACCATGACACAATCATGCTGCGACAACTCTAGTTGTCCTATGGAGCACAAGGTGGCTGCTTATGAGTGTAGTACAAGAAAATGCAAGGTAATAAGGTTAACAGTAACATCATTAAACTCTATTAGTTATGATCATGGGGAAAAACTTCTCATCATTTTTGAATTGTCTATGCAGCCACAAATTTAATAAGATACTGTAACTAAAGCGTCAAAATAAATTAAGAATGAAACAAGACAGAAAAAATGTATTTTCTTGTATAAATCCACGCTCAGAAACACTGAAAATATTGTGTGGAGTTCACTCCTAAAGCCCATTCAATTTCCACCTCTTCCTGATCATCGACTATATGTGATCTCTTTATTAAGTGAAATCTTAGATCTCCCTTCTGGTTACATACTAACAATTAACTATTTATGCAAGTAAGTTATTACATACCTTTTCTCATTAGGTTGTAATTTTTGTTTACAGATATTTTATCAGAGTTTGTGGCTTTTCCCAAAATACTAAGAACCTTGTATAGTAAAAACAATAAAACAACTGCCCAATAATAGAACTTAAACAGAGGTTCCAAAGAAAGCAACTAGGGAGATGGAGTCTGTCAGATAATTGTAAAGACTAGAATGCTTCTGTAGGAAAAAGATAAAAACTAAGAGATGATTTCACCCTTTTATAAAATCTGAGAGTTGAGACAAAAAACAGATTTTATAATCCTATCTAGAAGAGGCCCTTAAAGCCCAAGAGCAAGTCTTTAAAAAATCAACAAGTATTACTTAACGGCGAGAAAGCCCAACAGCATCTCTTTAAAAAATCAACAAGTGTTACTTAATGGCAAGTGACAGAGGTATGAAACTTATTACCCTCAGAGATAGTACAGGTAGAGAATGAGTTTCCTCATAGAGTTCCTATAACTTACACATACAAGGATTCTCATAGAAGTGTTGAAGAACAAAAAGAGACAATTACAAATTTGAGGGAAAGATTTTTAAAGTAAGACTAGGTCTATCCAGCCTGCAGGAAAGAAGTCAAAGGAGAGTAATTTCAGTTTACAAATATATAAAGTATTTGTGAGGCAGTTTAGGGTACTGGATAAGGGCACAGGCTCTGGAGCCAAGCTGCCTGATATTCATCATTTAACTAAATGTGTCACTTATTCGACTAAGTTACTTAAGTTTTCTATGCCTGAGTTTTCTCATTTACAAATGAAGATGACATTGTATCTACGTTATAGGACTGTTGTGGGAATTAAAAGTCAATGCTTGTCCTATAATGCAATACTAAAAAGATAACCCAATTTAAAAATGGGCAAAGGATGTGAACACACATTTCTCCAAAGAAAACAGACACATGGCCATAAGCACATGAAAGATGTTCAACATTATTAGCCATCAGAAATGCAAATCAAAACCACAATGAGCTATCACATTCACAAGGAAGAATATAATCAAGACAATAAAAGCTGGCAAGGATATAGAAAAATTGGAACCTTCATGCAGTGCTGGTAGTAATGTAAAATGGTATAGCCATATTGGAAAACATTCTGGCAGCTCCTCAAAAAGTTAAACATAGTTACCACATAATCCAGGATTTCCACTCCCATATATACATATGTATAAAATATACACATAATGTATATATACATTTTATATATAATGCACATATATGTCTACATAAAACCATGTACCCAAATGCTCATAGCAGCATTATTCATAATAGCCAAATAGTAGAAAACTCCAACGTCTATCAACTGATGAATGGATAAATAAAATGTGGTTATCCATTCCTTACAATGGAATATTATTCAGCAACAGCAAAAAGAGAAAGTACTAAAAACATGTGACAACATAGATGAGCCTTGAAAACATTAAGTTAAAGAAGCCAGCAACAAAGGAGTACATATTGTATGATTTCATTTATATGAAGTACACAGAGGAGACAAACACATAGAGATAAAAAGCAGATTGGTGGTTGCCTAGGGTAGGTATGCCATGGCATGAACTAGGGGGTTGACTACCAAAGTACACGACTTCTTTTCGGGGCAGGGAGGTGAGAATGTTCTAACATTGACTGTTGTGATGGTTGCACAATTCTGTGAATATACTAAAAATAATGGAATTATACAATTTAAATGAGTGACTTGTATGATATAGGAATTATATCTCAAGAAAGTTGTTATAAAAAGTCAGTGTGTGACTTAGGACAGTGTCTAATACGTAAGTGCTCAATAAAATGTACATTATTCTTCAAGTGGTAACAAACTAAAGATAAAAGAAATATTTCAAAATGGACATATTTTATACATTAAAAAATTACTCACACATTAACATCTCCAATATAGCATGAGAGAACTTTTCAGAAATGGTGAAAATATTCTGTCTTAATTGGGATATGAGTTACATGTGTTTGGCAAAATTAAGAGTATCGGTGCATTTCACTCTATGTAAAATAGCCTCAATTAAGAAAAACCAAAGGCTGAATATTCTATCCAGCCCTCATCATTATCTTGATAATGAAAATCAAAGGCAAGCTCAAAGACTTGGAGTTTGTGTCATTCTTTGACACTAAAGGCTTTGTGTTTGTGTCATTCTTAAACAAAAAAACACACACACATTTAAAAACCAACTGCACGGCTTAGAGAAAAGGAAATCAACAATTTTCTCCAACTTTCATTTTGTTCTTAGATTTCAAATACTTTTTCCATTTTAAAAAATTATGTTTTCAGGATATACTATGTCCAGAAAATACATACATATATTTAAAAAAATCAAATCAAACCTTTAATGCTATAGGATCAAGATTGAAATCCCAAACATCTCCAATTGAGTCATCCAGAGCGTCCTCAATTCTTCTCAGTTGAGATGTATACTCCTCAAGAAATTTCCCATAATTCTTAAGTTGGACTTCGGCGTGAATTTCTAAGTTTAAATTTTAAAACAGTATGTGATAAGTACAGGTAATGAATTACAGGACATTTACTTCAAATAACCTCGAAAGTCACGCAAAGCATTGTTAATAATTACTCCGGAATGTCTGGACTTCCTGAAAATAAAGTTTCAAAGTTAAACAATAATTCAGCTTTCAATCTTCTCTATACGTGAAATAACTTTAAAAGCAGTAAATGTTACCATATATAAAGATACTACCTTAAAACCCTAACATATTATGAAAAAGTCACCAGCCCATCTACCCCGTAATAGAGGGCTTTGAATCAATTTGAAAAGTGCCCTAAACAACTCAATGTCCTGATTCTATCTTTTAGTCACAAAAAACCCTTGTGCAAAAACAAATATTCATGACCTGAAGCAGGTGAAAAAAAAATTCTGACACAGAAGTAACATTTAAAAATGTAGTTTTTAATTCTATATGCACTAATGTTTAATAATACACCTAAATATTTTTAAATGGAGGTTTTAGATCTGCTTGAGCATATTATTTCCCTGCTGTCTAAAATTTAACCAAGATATCTGTTAACTTATTTAACTGTCATAATGAAAAACCAGCAAGGAACACTGCTTAACCACAGAATACTATGCTGTTCTTCACAGAATTAACACATTCATAGGTAACTTTAAGGAATCACTGGAACAAGCTGGATTTTAAAATATGCCTATTCGTCAAAATGCATGAAAGTATTTCACGTTACACATAAAAATTCATTACTTGTTCCCAAAGGTAACAAATTCAACTCCAACTCAGTTTCTTTTATTGATATAACTTCATTCAACCTTTGTCTTCTAAAAAAGGTAAAAATTTGCTCTCCTCAAATTAGCAATATGAAGCAAGTAAGATAAAGTGTGTTCTGACTCACACTGTATTAAAGTATAAAGACCTAACCCCCATTCTCCCTTATTCTTCAACCACGTAAAGTTCTAAATCCGGTGAATCCATTTAGTTCATTAAAGTTTCTGTCTTATTATAGCATTAATCTAGGCAATTTTGCAAAACAATTAGTCTAGATATGATTCACAGAACAAAAATTAATGAAAACCAAGCACAAGGAGGTGTTCTCTTCCCTACAGCTTACATATAAAACTGCCTAGATTTTCAGAACCCCAAATGGCTGTCTTATTCTCAACTACACGGGAAATGACCAGTCAAAGCTGCATTTGACCAGCAAATGAGTTCTTAAAGACAATGCTAGACCGGGCATGGTGGCTCACCCTAACACTTTGGGAGGCCAAGGCGGGTGGGTCGCTTGAGCCCAGGAATTCAAGAACAGCCTGGGAAACATGGCGAAACCTTGTCTCTACCCCAATTAAAAAAGAAAAAATCAGCCAGCTACTAGGGAGGCTGAGGTAGGAAGATCACGTGAGCCCAGCAGGTTGAGGCTGCAGTGAGCCATGACGATGCCACCGCACTGGGCGACAGAGTGAGACCTTCTCTTAAAAAAAAAAAAAAAAAAAAAAAGACAATGCTAGAAAAACACCACGCCAATAAATCACTCCTTTAATATATTTAGGGATCCACAAACAGGCAACAGAAAACCTAAAATAACATTAAAAGTTCCTTGCTGATAATAAACGGTTGTAAAATTGGTGAAAGTTAAAGTAACAAAACTTAATAACTACCTGGTAATTTTTTAAGAGTAAAAGTTCCAAAAACCTACTTAACATGCTCATCTTTGTCAATAGACTGCATTCCTTGTTTTATCTTTGTATCCCTAATATCTAGCACAGTCACTGGTTGTAGAAAGTATCTGTTGAGTGATTCAGATCATTCTACTCCAGGCCGAACCATTTTCAAACCCAATTAACATAACTCTATTCCAATTTTTTTTGAAGAGCCCAGTTCGTCACCTTTGTCCATAAAACTTCATATATGATAAGGTACAGTTCAATTTATAACAATAAATACAGAATCCGCTCCACAAAAAAAAAAAAAGATTTTGTCATTACCTGCAAGATTAATTTTTATGCTGCATAGGAGCTAGTATCTTACTGTCACCCAGACTGGAGTGCAATGGCGCGATCTCGGCTCACTGCAACCTTCGACTCCCGGGTTCAAGTGATTGCGCTGCCTCAGCCTCCCAAGTAGCTGGAATTACAGGCGCCCGCCACCACGCCCGGCTATTGTATTTTTAGTAGAGACGGGAACCCCGTTAGCCAGGCTCGTCTTGAACTCCTGACCTCAAGAATGTTTTGTGAAAAACTGCAACCCATCCTGGTGTAGCTCACTCTTCTCTGAGAGACTTGTAAAACCTAATTCATCTAACTTTGCAGGCATTAGTCTCTCTTTGTAAAATCAAGCAAAATTCATCTATAATCTTTAAAAGCGACGTTCCACCTTTTGGAAAAACTATGAGGAAAAAAAAAATCACAAACAGCATGCTCTGGTATCTTAGATCACTTACACAGATTACTATCACCAAAGATAAAAAGCAGATTGCCAACTTGTATTTACTTCAAGCAGAGTTTCACTACAATTAATGTGGCCTCAATATTTTACTGAAAGAAAACAGAATTTATTTCGGGACGGACTTCTAAGTTAAAATCAGACAATTTGATCTTGTGAAACAAAATGTGAAGATTTGCTGTAATTTTTGAAGCCTTTATAGCTGTGATGGAAAGTACAGAACATCACTGAAAAATACCACTTAGCATAATATAAAAGGCCTGGAAAAGGATAAAATGATATTCACGTGTTTATTTTCGCGGGGTGAAAAGTTCTTTTTTCGCTCTCTTCTACGGTTATAACAACGCTATAGGAAAGACACCTAAACTTGCAAAAGTTGATTTGGGAGGAAAAGAAGAAAAACAGGAAACCGAAACAGGAACCCAGACATCAGCGTCCTCCAGAGCTGAACGCTGAGAATCTGGCGAAATCCCCAAGAGGCCAGAGACAGAAGCAGCCTGGCCGGGGCCGCTGGGCCTCCCTGGCGCGCCCCGCCCAAGCCCCGGGGCAGCTGAAGGCGGACGCCGTTTCCCGCGGGGCACCGCAGGCTCCCCAAGAGAGCCCCCGCCTCCTACGCCGAGCCCTGAGCGGGCAGCCTGACCCGTGGTTGGGACCCCAACCCCGAAAGTAACGCTGGAGCGCGTTCCTCGCACACCCCAAGGGCTCTGAAGTGTCCCGCACCAGACGGCTGTGCAGCCGTCCCTCTCGCAGAGCGCTGCCCAGGACAGCGGCGGGCCGGAGGAGCGTCCACCCGCAGCCCTCGCCCTGCCGCTCCCTTACTCTGCGAGCCGTCGTCAACGCGGTCAAACTCCCAGTCCGGGGACAGAGTCTCCACCGCCATCACCCCGGCGCCTCCCACAGACACAGCCCCAAAACGCCCGTGCGGCGACGACGGCCTCACCCCAGCTACTGTCACAGCACGTGACTTCCGGCCCCGGCCCCGCCTCCGCTCGCGAGGGCCGGTCGGGCTCGTTGCCCCTGCGACCGCGGGGGCCGCTGGGAAAGCGAGTCCTCCGCCGTGGCCGAAGGTGGCCGCCATGGCGCCCGCAGTGCGCGCGGGCGTACTACGACCGGGCTTGGGCTTCGCCACCGTTCACTGTGCTTCTCAAGCCACTTCGGCGCTCTAATTTCGCCCTGCTCTCTCTGGACGATTTTTAATACCTGGGAAACTTACTCCTCAGTCTAACCTAAAAAGGGTAGAATTGATGGGGTGGGGAATTAACAGGAAGGCATGATCCTCGAGGATAACGCTGACCAGGCGCTTCTTCCAACAAGCCTGTTTCCCTCCCTGTCGCCACCGTAGGAGTTCCTACAGCTCTCCCGCACATTGTGTGCGGATTGCTTTTTCAAGACGGCTGTGCGAGAGGAGTTACTTTACGAACACCCTAACAGGGGATCTTACGACCTCTCCCCCGCTCTCCACTCAGTCCTTTTAAAAACGCGAGGAAGGTTGAAGAACGCTATTGAAGTGCATTCTAAAATGATCCCACCTGCTACTTGGATTTTTGGAGAATCGGGATGGGTGTAAAATTCTACATGCACACATGTATTTGCACAAGAATGTTTAAAGCAACGTGGTTTTTAATAGGAAACTATCTAAATGTCCATTACAAGTGAATTACATAAAGCTTAATACATCCATACTGCAGATCACTGAAGAGCTGCTAAAATAGATGAAATATATTTATAATGGCATGAAAAACCGACACAAGACAAGACAGTTGCAGAGCAATGTGTATTTGTGATTACATTTATGTTTTTAAGTTATACAAACGCGTATGTGCATATATGTATACAAATTCATAGGAAGACAAATCACAAGACAGTGGTTACCTGGGGAAAAGTATGTGTTGGTGAGTAACAGGATTTTCAAGTTTTGATATGTCTACGTATATGTTTTGAATCCTTAACAATGAGAATTTATTAAGGTTTTACTCGTGTCATCTTAAAAAGTACCGAAAAGAACTAATCAGTGTAGGCAATAGGTCTATTGACGAGCATTCTTCTGAGGTCATTGGATCTGCCCTGGGTTAAATGTTTATTGAGTGCCCACTGGGTACCAGGCACCAGGCTAGATGCAGAAACTATAAAACAGGTAAGAAAATTGATTTCTGACCGTCTGGCAGACTTAGTGGGCATTTCAGGAAGGAAGGAAGGAAGGAAGGAAGGAAGGAAGGAAGGAAGGAAGTCAGTCTTGAAAATAACAAGCATCCTTAGGGTCTAATGGCTGACAAACTTTTTTCCTGTACTTTCTGTGTGACCATGAGTTTGACTTTCCTGGATTCTTAACATTTGCATTAAATCACTGTAATTAATCTCCCAGCAGCTCATTGTGATAAATTGAACTTACAAGTCAGAATAATTTGAATCTATAAATACACTAATCTATTAAAGTTAATAGATTACTAGCAAGAGGCAGTGTCATGTAATAATTAAAAGCACAGTTTTGACTGCCAAATTGCCAAGGTCCAAATCCTGGCTCTGCCACTTACTAACCATGTGATCTGGGGTCATGTAATTTAACCTCTGCCTCAATTTCCCCATCTATAAAATGAAAATAAAATAAAACTAGTAAACACCTTGTGGGATTCTTAAGAGGACTAAATTCATTATTACATATAAGGTACATAGAGCAATACCAACCACATACTGTACCAGGTTGCTATTATGAATCAATATAGATATATCTTTAAAAGATCTCAGAAGGCCCAGTGTGGTGGCTCACACCTGTAATCCCAATACTTTGGGAGGCCGAGGTGGGTGGATCACTTGAGGTCAGGAGTTCAAGACCAGCCTGGGCAACGTGGTGAAACCCCGTCCCTACTAAAAATACAAAAATTAGCTGGACATGATGGTGCCTGCCTGTAGTCCCAGCTACTCTGGAGGCTGAGGCAGTAGAATCATCTGAGC
>NW_012101554.1:1324295-1341195 GCF_000951045.1 Mandrillus leucophaeus | reverse complement strand
GTTAGCCAGGATGGTCTCGATCTCCTGACCTCGTGATCCACCCGTCTCGGCCTCCCAAGTGCTGGGATTACAGGCTTGAGCCACCGCGCCCGGCCGGTGAATTTGTTTCTTAATTTACATTTAAAGTCTTCTTCCAACTGCTATTCACCCCAGCAATCCCATTACTGGATTTTTACCCAGAAGAATGTAAATCATTCTACCACGAAGATACATGCATGGGAATGTATCTTCCCATTGCAGCACTATTCACAATAGCAAAGACATGGAGTCAACCTAAATGCCCATGAATGACAGACTGGGTTTTTAAAATGTGGTACACATACACCATGAAAATAGTATGCAGCCATAAAAAAGAATGAGATCCTATCTTTTGCAGGAACATGGATGGAGCTGGGGCTGTTATCCTTGGCAAACTTGACACAGGAACAGTAAATCAAATACCACATGTTCTCATTTATAAGTGGGAGCTAAATGATGAAAGTTCATTAACACAAAGAAGGAAACAACAGACACTGGAGGTTAACTGAGGGTGGAGGGTGGGAATGGAGAGAGGAGCAGAAAAGATAACTGTTGGGTACAGGACTTAATACCTGGGTGATGAAATAATCTGTACCACAGACCCCCATGACATGAGTTTACCTATGTAACAAACCTTTACGTGTACCCCTGAACCTACAATAAAAGTTTAAAATAAATAAATAAAGTATAAAATAAATAAAATCTTCTTCCTGCAATAGAAATTCTATGGCAATAACTCACTAGAGATATTTCACTTAGTAATTTGTCCCAGAAGATAATTTGACATTATTATCTTCCCTATTAAGTTATGTATTAGTTTCCTATTGCTGCTGTAGCAAATTGTCACCAACTTAGTGGTTAAAAGAGTACAAATTTATTATCTTCTAGTTCTAGAGGTCAGAACGCCAAAATCAGTCTCATTGGGATAAAGTAAGGGTGTTAGTAGGGCTGGTTCCTCTTGGACACTCAGAATCTGTTTCTTTACTTTTCTCAGCTTCCGTGCATTACTTGAACTTCTTGTTTCTGCCATCACATTTCCCACTATTGACTGATTCACCTGCCTTCCTCTTATAATGACCCTTGTGATTACATCAAGCTCACACAGATAATCCAGGATAATCTCCCTATCTCAAAATTCTTACCTTAATCATATCTGCAAAGTCATTTTAAACATGTAAGGTAACATATTCACAGGGTCTAGGGATTAGGACATGGACATCTTTGGGCACCTGTTATTCAGCCTAATACAGACCATCCACTCTTTGGTATGAGGGACCATGATTTATTCCCACATTGCACAGTCCCTGACACATTTTAATTATGTCAATAGATAACTTCGAAGTGGTAAACACCATGGAAGCACAGGGCTTG
The DNA here is from genome assembly GCF_000951045.1 of Mandrillus leucophaeus. Taxonomy (NCBI): domain Eukaryota; kingdom Metazoa; phylum Chordata; class Mammalia; order Primates; family Cercopithecidae; genus Mandrillus; species Mandrillus leucophaeus. The sequence continues at coordinate 1,339,806 of NW_012101554.1, read as the reverse complement.
AGCACTCAGTCCAACCAGAATTCAGGGAATTAGATATAACGGTAATCTAGGCTGGGCACAGTGGCTCACTCCTGTAATCCCAGCATTTGGGGTGGCCAAGATGGGCGGATCACCTGAGATCAGGAGTTCAAGACCAGCCTGACCAACATGGCAAAATAATTACAGTAAATATAGGATGTCAAGAAGCCTGACGTAACTCCAATATCTGGATTTCCTGTGGGTTTCTTTTCTGTTGTCTGGTGATGTTTTGTTTTGTTATGTTTTGTTTCTTTTTCTCTTGGTTTTCCATCATTTGGCCTTATTTCCTGGTATAGCTGATAATTTTTTTAGTGCATCCTGACCTTTATGCATGAAAAATTGTAAAGATAAGTTAAGGCTCTGAATGATGTCATCTTTCTTCAGAGGGGATTACTATTTGTTCTGGAAAGCGCTTAGTGTAGGGGCAGATTACTTTAACCCAGTCTAGGACTGTTCTGATTTGAAACGGGGTTTCTGTCTTTGTGAGAGCTCATCTATTTCTGTTATCACCTCAGTCCTAGAGTATAGCTTTGCAGGGGTGCTCGGCAGGGCCTGCCAAACCTGATGGGTTTTTCCACCTCTCAGCTACTGCTTTCTGCTCCCCAGCCTCATCAACTCTCAGCTTCCACATTACAAATCAGCAGATGTCGTGAGGTGAAATGTGGTACCAAATGTCAAGCTCAACTTTTTGGATCATCTCTCCTGAATTTCAGTTCCTCAAATCCTCACTGTCCTGGGTTTCCAATGCCTTCAAAAAGGATTTCAGCAAAAAAAGCAAAAATGGAAAAATTGGATAACATCAAACTTAAAAACTTCTGCATGTTAAAGGAATTAATCAACACAGTGAAAAAGCAACCCATGGAATGGGAGAAAACGATTGCAAATCATATGTCTGATAAGGGATTGATTTCCACAATATGTAAGAGAACTCTTACAACTCAACAACAACAAAACAATTTAAAAATTGGGCAAAGGATCTGAATAGACATTTCTCCAAAGAAGCATATGAAAAGATGTTCAACATCACTATTAGAGAAGTGCAAATAAAAACCACAATGAGATATTACCTCACACCCATTAGGATGACCACTATCATCAATAAATGAACAATAACAAGTATTGGCAAGGATGTGGAGAAATTGGAATGCTCGTGCACTGCTGGTGGGACTGTGAGATGATGCAGTTGGTATGAAAAACAGTATGGAGGGTCCTTAAAAACCAAAAATAGAATTACAGTATGATCCAACAATCCCTCTCCTGGGTATATATCCAAAAACATGCCGGGCATGGTGGCTCATGCCTATCATCCCAGCACTTTAGGAGGCCAAGGTAGGTGGATCACTTGAGGTCAGGAGTTTGAGACCAGCCTGGCCAACATTGTGAAATCTCGTCTCTACTAAAAATACAAAAATTAGCCGGGCATGGTGGTATGCACCTGTAATTCTAGCTACTCAGGAGGCTGAGGCAGGAAAATTGCTTGAACCTGGGAGGCAGAAGTTGCAGTGAGCAGAGACTGCACCGTTGCACTCCAGCCTGGGCAACAAGAGCTAAACTCTGTCTCAAAAAAACAGACAAGAAACATGGAAAGCAGGATCTCAAGAAGATATTTGCACACTCATATTCACTGCAGCATTAATCACAATAGCCAAGAGGCAGAAGCAGTCCAAATGTCCATAGAGGAATGAATGGATTTTTAAAAATGTAATATATATTTATATGATGGGGTGTAGGAAATACTACTACTACCCCAGCAGCTTCCAATTGTGCTTACAATAATATAGTCTCCCACTTGTCTGTAAGCTCTATAAGCATCTAAACCTTATCTCTTTGATACAGTTCAGTGCCAAGTATAATGCTAGGTACATAGATGGTAAATATGTATTTGTTGAATGAGTGAACCAATAATTGTCATTTTTTTCAAGTGCTCTGTAATAAATACTCAGTATACAGGAAAAGTATTTCCTCTTGGTTCTTCAATAGATGGCACTGTTTGTTAAAGAATCTGTAAGGGATAAAAGAAATCGTGAAATAATATGGCTTTTTTAATCAGGACTTTCTCTGTCTGGTATGCCACAGTGACAAAACTCTTCAAAGAGCCCACTTGTCTGATAAGTGAAATTTTTCAGATATTTTAACTTAGGGGTCAGCAAAGTACAGACAGCAGATCAGTAAATAAAGTAAAACTTTACTTACTTTTCTAAATAAAATATCAGACTACAGCCATGCCCATTAACTTACATATTTTATATTAAACATAATTTACATTTGTGCTTCGTCTATGGCTGCTTCACACTAAAATGGCAGTTGGGTAGTTATAGCAGCAATCATATGGCCCACAAGCCTAAAATATTTATTACTTGGCCCTTTAAGAAAAAGTTTGTCAGCTGGGCATAGTGACTCACTCCTGTAATCCTAGCAGTTTGGGAAGCTAAAGTGAAAGGGTAGCTTGAGCCCCGAAGTTCAAGACCAATCTGGGCAACATAATGAGACTTGGTCTCTAAAAAAATTGTTTTAATTAGCTGGGTATGGTGGCATGTACCTATAGCCCCTGCTACTTAGGAGGCTGAGGTGGAAGGATTGCTTGAGCTTAGGAGTTCGAGGATGCAATGAGCTGTGATTGCACCAGTGCACTCTACCCTGGGCAACCGAATGAGATCCTATCAAAAAAAAAAAAAGAGAGAGAAAGAGCAAAAGAAAGAAAGAAAAAGAAAGAAAGAGAAAAAGAAAAGAAAAGAGAGAAAGAGAAAGAAAGAAAAAGAAAAGGAAAGAAAGGAAAGGAAAGAAAAAGAAAGAAAAGGAAGGAAGGAAGAGAGAGGAAGGAAGGGACGGAAGTTAGTTTGCTGACTTATCTGAACTCTAAAAGAGCAAAATAATATAAAAAAAGTTTTGCTGGCTGGATGCGGTGACTCACACCTACGATCCCAGCACGTTGGGAGTCCAAGGCCGGTGGATCATTAGGTCAAGAGTTTGAGACCATCCTGGCCAACATGGTGAAACCCCGTCTCTACTAAAAATACAAAAATTAGCTGGGTGTGGTGGTGCGTGCCTGTAGTTCCAGCTACTCAGGAAGCTGAAGCAGGAGAATCACTTGAACCTGGGAAATGGAGGTTGCAGTGAGCCGAGATTGCACCATTGCACTCCAGCCTGGGGACAGAGCGAGACTCTGTCTCAAAAAAAAAAAAAAAAAAAAAAAAAGTTTTGCTATATAAGTTATGTAAAGTAGGTTGAAATAATCTACTTGTAAAAGCATAGACATTTTTTAAAGTCTTCATATCAGAATAATTAATAGGACACTTCTAATAACGGAGGCAGCATAAAGTGGTCAAGTGAACTCATCTACAGTTAATAACTAAGAAAAGTAGCCAGAATATCAAAAAGTGACTTTTTAAAGATCTAAAACAATAGAAGCAGGTAAAAACCACAGGAGACTTTGTTCAGCAACTGATAAGAATTATGAGTTTGTGGCTTTTTGTCTGATGGTGTCCCTCACCCACTGAAGCTCAGCACTGCAGGCTTACTGGCTCAAACTGTCAGTAAACTGAGTACAGGGTTTGTTAGAAGAGAAGTCATCAGTTTGGGGAGTGACCTCCAAAATGCGTGAGATCCAAAATCTGGATGTAAACTCTGCCCAAATCCCTGGCTGACCGCTAAACTACAGAGGGCCTGGTGAAATAACAGGAGTCCCTGAAAAACAGAACTGCACTCAGTGAAGTGTGTGAGTTTGCTGCTCTTTTGAATGCATATATTTCCCAACAGAGGTACACCTTGGGTAGCAGAAAGCTGAAGACTTATTTGAGATAACAGAGAATAGAAGTAGAACTGGTAAAGCAGTTTAGAATTTAAAAGGAAAGACTGATCATTAGGGCAACTGTAGATGGGTGTAACCCCCCACAATCTAAGTGTAAACACTGGCCAAATCCTTCACTAAACTAAGAACTAAGCAGAATATAAACTGCTTCACTCTACTAAGGAGACAGGGAGTCTAGGCAAGTTTACTTGATTTAAAAGCAAATAAACAGGCAAGGTGGCTCACACCAGTAATCTCAGCACTGTGGGAGGCAGAGGTGGGAGGATCACTTGAGCCCAGGAGTTAAAGACCAGACTGGGCAACAAAGTGAGACCCCATCTCTACAAAAAAATTTTTTTAAATTAGCCAGGTAGCCAGGTGTGGTGATATACACCTGTGGTCCCAGCTACGTAGAAGACTGAGGCAGAAGAATTGCTTCAATCCAGGAGGTCAAAGCTCCAGTGAGCCGTGCTCCTGCAACTGTACTCTAGCCTGGGTGACAGAGCAAGAACTTGTCTCAAAGAAACAAACAAACAAAAAAAATACTAGTCAAATAATTATCTGAAGAACAAAATAGAATCCAGAGTGGCCACAATATATTATATACAATGTACAATTTTAACCAAAAGCTTTATAAGAAGATAACAAAATCTAGGCACGCAACAGTGTAAGATTCAAATATCCAATTAAAAATTATGAGACATATTAAGAAGCAAGAAAATGTGATCTATAACCAAGTGGAAAATCATGTAATAGACATAGAAAGGATAGAAATGGCCTACGCGTGGTCGCTTACTCCTGTAATCCCAGCACTTTGAGAGGCCAAGGTGGGCAGATTGCTCGAGCTCAGGTGTTCAAACCAGCCAGGGCAACATGGCAAAATGCTGTCCCTACAAAAAATAGAAAAATTAGCCGGGCACGGTGGCATGTACCTGTAGTCTCAGCTACTCAGGAGACAGACATGGGAACTTGAGCCCAGGAGATTGAGGCTCCAGTGAGCCAAGACGGCACCACTGCACTCCAGCCTGGATGATAGAGTGAGACCCTGTCTCAGAGGAGGGAAGGAAGGAAGGAAGGGAGGGAGGGAGGGAGGGAGGGAGGAGTGAGGGAGGGAGCGAGGGAGGAAGGAAGGAGAAATAATGGGAATGGTGAAATTTGCAGATGAGAACATGAAAACAGCATTAAAATTATGTTTACAGATAATCTAGTGAATGGGAAAAAATATTTGCAAACTATGCGTCTGACAAAGGACTAATATCCAGAATCTACAAGGAACTCAAACAGAGCAGCAAGAAAAAGCAAATAACCCTATCAAAAAATGGGAAAGTGACATGAACAGACATTTCTCAAAAGAAGATATATGAATGGCCAACAAACATATGAAACATCACCTATCAGGGAAATGCAAATTAAAACTACAACAAGATACCACCTTACTCCTACAAGAATGGCCAGTATTAAAAAGTCAAAAAAACAACAGATGGTGGTGTAGATGTGGAGAAAAGGGAATGCTTATACACTGCTGGTGGGAATGTAAATTAGTACAACTTCTATGGAAAACAGTATGGAGATTTCCTAAAGAACTAAAAGTAGATCTACCATTTGATCCAGCAATCCCACTCTTGGGTATCTGCCCAAAGGAAAACAAGTTGTTATATCAAAAAGTCATCTGCACACATGTGTTTGTTGTAGCACAATTCACAATTGCAAAGACATGGAACCAACCCAAGTGCCCATCAACCAATGAGTGGATAAAGAAAATGTGATATACATGTACCATGGAATATGACTCAGCCATAGAAAAGAACTAAATATGTGTTTTGCAGCAACTTGGATGGAGCTGGAGGCCATTTTTCTAAGTGAAACAGCTCAGGAATGGAAAACCCAATATCTTATGTTCTCACTTATAAGCAAGAGCTAAGCTATAGATACGCGAAGGCATACAAAGTGATATAATGAACTATGGAGACTCAGAAGCGGGAGAGTGGGAAGATACAAAACCTATATATTGGGTACAACATATACTACTAAGGAGATAGGTGTGGTAAAATCTCAGACTTCACCACCATACAACTCACCCGTGTAACCAAAAGCCACTTGTACCCCCAAAACTATTAAAATATAAAAAGTTTTAACCGAAAAAAAATAAGATAAACTTATGTTTTAATTTTTTTTTCTTTTTTTGAGACAGAGTCTCACTCTGTTGCCCAGTCTGGAGTACAGTAGGTGCAATCTCAGCTCACTTCAACCTCCACCTCCCAGGTTCAAGCGATTCTCCTGCCTCAGCCTCCTGAGTAGTTGGTATTACAGGTGCATGCCACCATACCCAGCTATTTTTTTGTACTTTTAGTAGAGACAGGGTTCCACTATGTTGGCCAGGCTGGTCTTAAACCCCTGGCCTCAAGTGATCTGCCTGCCTCTGCCTCCCAAAATGCTAGAATGTTAGATGTGAGCCATTGTGCCCAGCCTGTTTTAGTTCTTAAAGGAAAACATGGGCTGAGAATGGTGGCTCACACCTGTAATTCCAACACTTTGGGAGGCCAAGATCGTGCCATGGCACTCCAGCCTGGGCAAGACAGCAAGATTCTGTCTCAAAAAAAAAAAAAAAAAAAGTAAACATGAACACAATGAGGAAAGAAATGTAAGATATAAAAAAAGAGCAAAAAAGAAAGAGCCAAACAAAACTTTTAGAAATGATAATGAAAGATTTATGGAACGAGATTAACAGCAGAGTAGGCACAAAGAAGAAACTGTCAATAAATGTGAAGAAGTGCCAACAGAAACAATCTAAACTTGAGACAGAGGAAAAAAAATGAAAGAAATTAAGAAAATCTCAGAGACCTTTGGGACAATATCAAGTGCTGTAATGTACATATAGTTGAGGACCCAGAAAAGGAAGGACAGGAAAATATTTTAAGAAACAATGACTAAAATGTTTGCTCATATGAAGCAAATAATACACTTGTATATCTTAAACTCTCGATAACGCCAAGCAAGACATAAACACAAACACACACACACACCACACACACACTCACATCATGTTAAGATGGCCAAAAACTGATCATAAAGAGAAAATTGTAAAAGAAGCCAGAGAGAAAAATACAATATGTCTTCTTACACACAAGAAGAGGGATAAGAATTACAGACTTCTCACCAGACACTATGCAAGTCAGGTGACAATGGGCCAATAAAGGGCCAAAAGGGCACAAAAACAAACAAAAGTGCCTCTACCCAGCCAAAATATACTTTAAAAATGAAAATGAAATAGCAAATTTTTTCAAATAAAAAAGGCTAGAAGAATTCATCGGCATTGGACGTGTATTACAAAAAATGTCAAAACTTCTATAAGAATAGGCCTATGATACCAGATAAAAACCTGGATTGATCCAAAGGAATAAAGAGTACCAGAATAAGTAAATACATGAGTAAATAAGAGATTTTTTTTCTTATTTAAAAATTTTCACTATACCTTCCTATGAGATTAAGATTACTCCAAAATAAAAACATTAAAAAAAAAAAATTAACCTTAGCCTGGGCAACATGGTAAAACCTTGCCTCTACAAAAAAAGAAAAATTAGCCAGGCGTGGTGGCATGCACCTGTGTCCCCGCTACTCGGGAGGGTGAGGTGGGGGATCACTTGAGCCCAGGAAGGTCAAGGCTGCAGTGAGCCATGCTTGCACCACTGCACTCCAGCCTGGGCTACAGAGGAAGACCCTGTCTCAAAAAAGTCAGAAAAGTAAATAACCTTAATACTTAAAGTCAAATTGAAAACGATGTTTTGTTTGGTTTATATTATATGCAGAAGTAAAACATATGATAAAGTAGCACAAGGGACAAGAGGGGTAAATGAAAAAATGCTGTTGTAGGATTGATATACTAAACATAAAATGGTACGTTATTGGGAGGTAGACTGTGATAAGTTAAAGATACATTTTTTAACTTAGAGTAAGCTCTAAAAAAACAAAAAAACAAAAACAAAGAGGTGTAGCTAATAAGCCAGTAGTAGAGATAAAATGGAATAATGAAAACTATTCAATTAATCCAAAAGAAGGCAGGGACAGAGGGAAAAAAAGAAAAGAACACATGAAGAAAATGGAAAATAAATAGCAAAATGATAGAGTTAAAACAAAACCACATTAAAAATTACATTGAAGGAAACATATTCTAAACACTCCAATAGAAAGCGGAGATAGGAGAGGCAGAACAAGATGGGTGAACAGAAGCCTCTAGTGATCATCCCCCCTGCAGGAATACCAAATTGAATATCCACACAGAAAAGCACCTTCATAAGAACCAAAAATCAGCTTGGGTGCCAGCTTAGTCACAGTGGGGTACAGCATTAGGTGGGCTCCTGGGGGTTCCTGTTCCAGACCTTGGCTCCCAACAGCATTTCTGGACCTGCCCTTGGCGAGAGGGGAGCCTACTCTCCTGAAGGGAGAGATTAAGAACTGGCAGCACTTACCACAAGCTGACCAAAGAGCCCTTGGGTCTTGAGTGAATATCAGGGGTACCCAGGTAGTATGCACTGAAGGCCTGGGGCAGTGGATGCCACTAGGAGAGACTCCTCTGCTTGAAGAAAGGGGAGAGAAGAGTGGGAAGGACTTTATCTTCCAGCTTTGGTGCCAGGTTCAGCTGTAGTAGAATAGAGCACCAGGTAGATTCCTAAAGTTCCCAACTCCAGGCCCTGGCTCCTAGATGGCATCTGTGAACCCTGTCAGGACTACGGGAACTCACAACCCTCAAGAGAAAGACACTAGCCTGGCAGGATTTGCCAATTGTTGTCAATCTGAAAGAAAAGGACATTCATGAGCAATAAGAAATCATCTGAGCCAGGCACGATGGCTCACGCCTGTAATCCCAGCACTTTGGGAGGCCAAGGCGGGTGGATCATGAGGTCAGGAGTTCAAGACCAGCCTGGCCAACACAGTGAAACCCCGTGTCTACTAAAAATACAAAAAATTAGCTGGGTGTTTGTGGAGGGCGCCTGTAATCCCAGCTACTTGGGAGGCTGAGGCAGGAGAATCACTTGAACCTGGGAGGTGGAGGTTGCAGTGAACTGAGATCCCACCACTGCACTCCAGACTGGGTGACAAGAGTGAAATTCTGTCTCACAAAAAAAAAAAAAAGAAAAAGAAAAAGAAAAAAAAGAAATCACCTGAAGGTACAAAATTTGCTAATAGTACTAAGCACACAGAAAAACACAGAATATTTAAAAAAACCAGTGACTGGTGTGTACATGACTTTTAAGTAGAAAGAATAAAAGAGCCTATCAAAAATAATAACTACAACAATTTTTCAAGACATACACGGTATAAAATATAAATAGAAATGAAAAGTGAAAAAGCTGGAGGATGAAGTTAAAGTATAGAGATTTTGAGTTTGTATTAGTTTTCCCTTTGCTTGTTTCTTTATGCAATTAGTGTTATCATCAGTTTAAATTAATAGATTATATGATATGATTTGCAAGCCTCATGGTAACCTCAAATCAAAAAACAGACAACAGATACACAAAAAATAAAAAGCAAGAAATTTAAAAACACCACCTGAGAAAATCACCTTTATTTAAAGGAAGACAGGAAGGAAAGAAAGAAGGAAAAGGAGAGCACAAAACAACCAGAAAATAAATACCATATTGGCAGGAGTAAGTTCTTATGTATCAATAATAACGTTGAAGGTAAGGGGATTAAACTCTCCACTCCAAAGACATAAAGTGGTTGAATAAATAAAAAGACATGATCCAATGATCTATTGCCTGTAAGAAACATATTTCACCTGGCCGGATGCAGTGGCTCACGCCTGTAATCCCAACACTTTGGGAGACCGAGGCAGGTGGATCACGAGGTCAGGAGATCGAGACCATCCTAGTTAACGTAGTGAAACCCCGTCTCTACTAAAAACACAAAAAATTAGCCAGGCATGGTGGTGGGCGCTTGTAGTCCCAGCTACTCAGGAGGCTGAGGCAGGAGAATGGTGTGAACCCAGGAGGCGGAGCTTGCAGTGAACCGAGATCACTCCACTGCACGCCACCCTGGGGGACAGAGCGAGACTCTGTCTGATAAAAAAAAAAAAAGAAAGAAAAAGAAAAAAAAGAAACGTATTTCACCTATAAAGACAAACATAGACTGAAAAAAAAGGGATGGAAAAAGATATTCCATGCCAATGGAAACAAAAAGAGAGCAAGAGTAGCTATACTTGCATCAGACAAAATAGATTATTTCAAAACAAAAACTATGGAACAAAGAAGATCATTATATAATGATAAAAGGGTCAATTTGGTAAGAGGATATAGCACTTGTAAATATATATGCACCGAACGCTGGAGCACCCAGGTATGTAAAGTACATATTATTACCACTACAGAGAGAGACCTCAATACCATAATAGGTGGAGACTTCAACACCCCACTTTTAATATTGGACCGATCTTCCAGACAGAAAATCAACAAAGAAACATCAGACTTGATTTACATTATAAACCAAATGGACCTAATAGGTATTTACAGAACATTTTATCCAACAGCTGCAGAATACACGTTCTCAGCATGTGGCTCATTCTCAAGGATGAACTAAATGTTAGGTCAGAAAACAAGTCTTAAAACATTCAAGAAATTGAAATAATGTAAAGCATCTTCAATGGAATGAAACTAGAAATCACAAGAGCAGTTTTGGAAACTATACAAACACATGAAAATTAAACAAGTTGCTCCTGAATAACCAGTGGGTCAAAGAAGAAATTAAAAAGAAAATTGAAAAATGTATTGAAGCAAATGATAATGGAAACACAACCTACCAAAACCTACAGACACTGGATACAGTGACAGAAGTGCTAAGAAGAAAGTTTATAGCTATAAGCACCTACATCGAAAAAGAAGAAAAACTTCAAATAGATAAACTAATGATGCATCTTAAAGAACTAGAAAAGCACAAGCAAATCAAACTCAAAACTAATAGAAGAAAAGAAATAAAGGTCAGGGCAGAACTTAATGACACTAAAATGAAAAAAAAAAATACAAAAGATCAATGAAAGGAAATGATGGTTTTTAAAAAAAGATAAACAAAATTGACAAACTTTTAGCCTAACTAATTAAGAAAAAAAGAGAGCCAAATAGATAAAATCGAGATGCAAAAGGCGACTTTACAACTGATACCACAGTAATTCAAAGGATCATTTGTGGCTACTATCAGCAAATGAACATCAATAAATTGGAAAATCTAGAAGAAATAGATACATTCCTAGAAAGCTACAACCTACCAAGACTGGGCCATGAAGAAATGCAAAACCTGAGCCAACCAATAAGAAGTAATGAGATCTTACGGCTGGGCACGGTGGCTCAAGCCTGTAATCCCAGCACCTTGGGAGGCCGAGACGGGCGGATCACAAGGTCAGGAGATTGAGACCATCCTGGTTAACACGGTGAAACCCCGTCTCTACTAAAAAATGCAAAAAACTAGCCGGGTGTAGTCCCAGTTACTCGGGAGGCTGAGCCAGGAGAATGGTGTAAACCCGGGAGGTGGAGCTTGCAGTGAGCTGACATCTGGCCACTGCACTCCAGCCTGGGCGACAGAGCTAGACTCCGTCTCAAAAAAAAAAAAAAAAAAAAAGAAGTAATGAGATCAAAGTTTTAATATAAAGTCAAAGAAAGCCAGAGATCTGAGGGCTTCACTGCTGAAATTTACCAAACATTTAAAGAAAAATGAATGCCAATCCCACTCAAACTATTCAGAAAAATAGAGGATGGTGGAATACTTTCAAACTTATTCTGTGAGGTCAGTATTGCCCTGATACCAAAACCAAAGACACACACAAAAAAGCAAACCCCAGGCCAATATCCCCAATGAACATTAATGCAAAAATCCTAAAAAAATAAAAGTACTAGCAATCCAAATTCAACAAGACATTAAAAAGAGCATTTATCATTACCAAGTGGTTTATCCCAGGGATGCAAGGATGGTTCAATGTATGCAAATTAATCAATGTGATACAGCATATCAACAGAAAAAAGGACAAAAACCAATGATCATTTCACTTGATGCTGAAAAAACATTTGATAAAATTCAACATCCTTCCACGATAAATCCTGAAAAAACTGCGTATAAAAGTAACATACCTCAACACAGTAAACAGACCCACAACTAGTATTATACTGAATGGGAAAAAATGGAAAACCTTTCCTCTAAGATCTGGAACAATGACAAGGATGCCCACTTTTACCACTGTCATTCAACATAGTACTGGAAGTCCTAGCTAGAGCAATTAGACAAGTGAAAGAAAGGGCATCCAAACTGGAAGTAAGAAGTCAAATTATCCTTGTTTTCAGATGATATAATCTTACATTTCAAAAAATCTAAAGACTCCACCAAGAAACTATTAGAGTTGATCAGCAAATTCGGTAAAGTTGTTGGATACAAAATCAACATACAAAAATCAGTAGTATTTCTATATGCCAATAGTGAACAATTTGAAAAAGAAATCAAGAAAGTAATCCCATTTACAATAGCTACAAGTAAAATAAGATAACTAGGAATAAATTTAACTAAATAATTGAAGATCTTTGCAATAAAAGTATAAAATATTGATGCAGGAAATTGAAGAGGACATGCAAAAAATGGAAAAGTATTCCATGATCATGAATTTGAAGAAACAATATTGTTAAAATGTCCATATTACCCAAGGCAATCTACAATGAATATACCTATGACATTCTTGACAGAAATAGAAGAAATAGTCCTAAAATTTATATAGAACCACAAAAGACCCACAATACCCAAAGCTATCCTGTGCAAAAAGAGCAAAACTGGTAAGTATATACCCAAACAGTCACACTGCTAGGTATATACCCAAAGAAAACGAAGCCACTATACTGAAGAGATATAGTGCACTCACTCCCATATTTATTGCAGCAGTATTCACAACAGCCAAGTTTTAGAAGCAACCTAAGTGTCCATCAACAGATAAATGGATAAAGAAAATGTGATACTTATACACGATGGAGTACTATGCAACCATAAAAACAATGAAACCTTGTCATTTGCAACAACATGGATGAAACTGGAGGTCACTATGTTAAGTGAAATAAGCCGGGCACAGAAAGACAAATATTGCAAGTTCTCACTTATTTGTGGGAGCTATAAAAGAAAAATAACTAAACTCATGGGGATAGAGAGTAGAATGATGGTTGCCCGAAGTTGGGAAGGGTAGCGGTGGTGGCACAGGTGGTAGGGGGCAAGTGGATATGGTTAATGGATACAAAAATATAGTTGATATAGTTAGATAGAATGAATAAAATCTAGTATTTTAAAAGCACACTTAAAAATAACTAAGAGAGTATAGTTGGATTGTTTGTATCACAAAGAATAAATGCTTGAGGTGATATATACCCCATTTACCCTGATTTGATTATTTATTTATTTATTTTGACATGGAGTTTTGCTCTTGTTGCCCCAGCTGCAGTGCTATGGCACGATCTCGGCTCACCACAACCTCCACTTGCAGGTTCAAGTGATTCTCCTGCCTCAGCCTCCCGAGTAGCTGGGATTACAGGCATGCACCACGGTGCCCGGCCATCTGATATGATTATTATGTATTGTATCTCTGTATCAGAATATCTCGTGTAACCCATAAATACATACACCTGGTATGTACCCACAGAAATTCAAAGTAAAAAAGAATGCAGAGATAGGCTGAGTGAAAAAAGAAAATCCAGCAATATGCATTAAATATGAAGACACAGATTTTATGCAACAAAGGGAAAGGGAATGATATACCATGCTAACTCTAATAATAAGAAAGCTGGAGGGCCAGGCGCAGTAGGGCACATGTGTAATCGCAGCACTTTGGGAGACAGAGGTGGGCGGATCACCTGAGGTCGGGAGTTCAAGACCAGCCTAATCAACATGGAGAAACTCCATCTCTACTAAAAATACAAAATTAGCCGGGTGTGGTGGTGCATGCCTGTAATCCCAGCTACTTGGGAGGCTGAGGCAGGAGAATCACTTGAACCTAGGAGGCAGAAGTTGTGGTGGGCTGAGATCTTGCCCTTGCACTCTGTCTAAAAAAAAAAAAGAAAAAAAATGCTGAAGTGGTTGGTGGCTGTATTAATATCATGCAAATTAGAGTTTGGAACAAAGAATATTATCTCAAATAAATAGAGACATTTCACAATGACAAAGAGACTAATTCATCAAGAAGACATTACAATTCTAAATATATATGCTCTCAATAACAGAACTTTAAAATATATGAAACAAATTCTGACAGAATAGAAAGAAGAAAAAATAGATGAATTTACAATTAGAGTTTGAGACTTCAACATTCCTCTTTCAGTATTTGATATAACAAGTAGACAGAATGTAGATGTATATAGAAGAATTAAACAATATTTTTGGAGCGCCCTTCAACATGGCCAAATAGGAACAGCTCCAGTCTGCAGCTCCCAGCGTTAATGATGCAGAACACGGGTGATTTCTGCATTTCCAACTGAGGTACCGGGTTCATCTCACTGGAACTTGTTGGACAGTGGGTGCAGCCCACGGAGGGTGAGCCGAAGCACGGCAGGGCATAGCCTCACCCGGGAAGCACAAGGGGTCAGGGAATTCCCTTTCCTAGCCAAGGGAAGCCGTGACAGATGGTACCTCGAAAATCAGGACACTCCCACCCTAATGCTGTGCTTTTTCAATGGTCTTAGCAAATGGCACACCAGGAGATCATATCCCACACCTGGCTCGGAGGGTCCCAGGCCCACAGAGCCTTGCTCACTGCTAGCACAGCAGTGCGAGTTTGAACTGCAAGACTGCAGCGAGGCTGGGGGAGGGGCGTCTGCCATTGCTGAGGTTTGACTAGGTAAACAAAGCGGCCAGGAAGCTCAAGCTGGGTGGAGCCCACTGCAGCTCAAGTAGGCCTGCCTGCCTTTGTAGACTCTACCTCTGGGGGCAGGGCGTAGCTGAACAAAAGGCAGCAGAAACTTCTGCAGACTTAAACACCCCTGTCTGACAGCTTTGAAGAGAGTAGTGGTTCACCCTGCACAGGGTTTAAGATCTGAGAACGGACAGGCTGACTCCTCAAGTGGGTCCCTGACCCCCAAGTAGCCTAACTGGGAGACACCTCCCAGTAGGGACCGACTTACACCTCATACAGCCAGGTACCCCTCTGAGACGAAGCTTCTAGAGGAAGAATCAGGCAGCAACATTTGCTGTTCTGTAGTATTTGCTGTTCTGCAGCCTCCACTGGTGATACCCTGGCAAACAGCATCTGGAGTGAACCTCCAGCAAACTCCAACAGACCTGCAGCTAAGGATCCTGACTGTTAGAAGGAAAACTAACAAACAGAAAGGAATAGCATCAACATCAACAAAAAGGATATCCACACCAAAACCCCATCTGTAGGTCACCATCATCAAAAACCAAAGGTGGATAAAACCACAAAGATGGGGAGAAACCAGAGCAGAAAAGTTGAAAATTATAAAAACCAGAGTGCCTCTTCTCCTCCGAAGGAACACAGCTCCTTGCCAGCAACGAAACAAAGCTGGACAGAGAATGACTTTGACGAGTTGATAGAAATAGGCTTCAGAAGATCAGTAATAACAGACTTCTCCGAGCTAAAGGAGGATGTTCAAACCCATGGCAAAGAAGCTAAAAATCTTGAAAAAAGATTAGACAAATGGCTAACTAGAATAAACAGCATAGAGAAGATCTTAAATGACCTGA
>NW_012101554.1:1315394-1317225 GCF_000951045.1 Mandrillus leucophaeus | reverse complement strand
CCATTACATAATGGTAAAGGGATCAATTCAACAAGAAGAGCTAACTATCCTAAATATATATGCACCCAATACAGGAGCACCCAGATACATAAAGCAAGTCCTGAGAGACCTACAAAGAGACTAAGAGTCCCACACAATAAAAATGATAACACCCCACTGTCAACATTAGACAGATCAATGAGACAGAAAGTTAACGAGGATATCCTGGACTTGAACTCAGCTCTGCCCCAAGCAGACCTAATAGACTTATACAGAACTCTCCAACCCAAATCAACAGAATATACATTCTTCTAAGCACCACGTCACACTTATTCTAAAATTGACCACATGTTTGGAAGTAAAGCACTACTCAGCAAATGTAAAAGAACAGAAATTATAATAAAATGTCTCTCAGACCACAGGGCAATCAAATTAGAATTCAGGATTAAGAAACTCACTCAAAACTGCACAACTACATGGAAACTGAACAACCTGCTCCTGAATGACTACTGGGTAAATAACGAAGTTTAGGCAAAAATAAATAAGTTATTTGAAACCTATGAGAATAAAGACACAATGTACCAGAATCTCTGGGACACCGCTAAAGCAGTGTTTAGAGGGAAATTTATAGCACTAAATGCCCACAGGAGAAAGTGGGAAAGATCTAAAATCAACACCCTAACATCACAATTAAAAGAACCAGAGAAGCAAGAGCGCGCAAATTCAAAAGCTAGCAGAAGACAAGAAATAACTAAGATCAGAGCAGAACTGAAGGAGATGGAGACATGAAAAACCCTTCCAAAAAATCAAAGAATCCAGGAGCTGGTTTTTTGAGAAGATTAACAAAATAGATAGACCACTAGCCCAATTAATAAAGAAGAAGAAAGAGAAGAATCAAACAGACACAATAAAAAATGATAAAGGGGATATCACCACTGATCCCAAAGAAATACAAACCACCATCAGAGAATATGATAAACACCTCTATACAAATCTGTAAACACCTCTAGAAAATCTGGAAGAAATGGATAAATTCCTGGACACACACACCCTCCCAAGACTAAACCAGGAAGAAGTTGAATCTCTGAATAGACCAATAACAGGCCCTGAAATTAAGGAAATAATTAATAGCCTACCAACCAAAAAATGTCCAGGACCAGATGGATTCACAGCCAAATTCTACAAGAGGTACAAAGAGGAGCTGGTACCATTCCTTCTGAAACCATTCCAATCAATAGAAAAAGAGGGAATCCTCTATAACTTATTTTATGAAGCCAGCATCATCCTGATACCAAAACCTGGCAGAGACACAACAAAAAAAGAGAATTTTAGACCAATATCCCTGATAAACATCGATGCAAAAATCCTCAATAAAATACTGGCAAACCGAATCCAGCAGCACATCAAAAAGCGTATCCACCACAATCAAGTTGGCTTCATCCCTGGGATGCAAGGCTGGTTCAACATATGCAAATCAATAAAAGTAATCCATGATATAAACAGAACCAAAGACAAAAACCACATGATTATAATAGACGCAGAAAAGGACTTGGACAAATTTCATCAGCCTTTCATGCTAAAAACTCTCAATAAACTAGGTATTGATGGGATGTATCTCAAACTAATAAGAGCTATTTATGACAAACCCACAGCCAATATCATACTGAATGGGAAAAAACTGGAAGCATTCCCTTTGAAAACTGGCACAAGACTGGGATGCCCTCTCTCCCCACTCCTATTCAACATAGTGTTGGAAGTTTTGGCCAGGGCAATCAGGTAGGAGAAAGAAATAAAGGGTATTCAATTAGGAAAAGAGGAAGTCAAATTGTCCCTGTTTGCAGATGACATGATT
>NW_012101554.1:1304974-1314139 GCF_000951045.1 Mandrillus leucophaeus | reverse complement strand
CATCAATGATAGACTGGGTTAAGAAAATGTGGCACATATACACCATGGAATACTATGCAGCCATAAAAAATGATGAGCTCATGTCCTTTGTGGGGACATGGATGAAGCTGGAAACCATCATTCTGGGCAAACTATCACAAGGACAGAAAACCAAACACCGCATGTTCTCACTCATAGGTGGAAATTGAACAATGAGAACACTTGGACACAGGGTAGGGAACATCACACACCGGGGCCTGTCATGGGGCAGGGGGACGGGACAGGGATAGCATTAGGAGAAATACCTGATGTAAATGACGAGTTAATGGGTGCAGCACATCAGCATGGCACATGTATACATATGTAACAAACCTGCACCTTGTGCACATGTACCCTAGAACTTAAAGTATAATAATAAAAAAAAATTTTCACCAACACATCTTAATTGATGTTTACAAAACACTATCCAACAACAGCAAAATACACATTTTTTTCAAGAGTACAGGGACTATTCAGTAAGATAGGTCATGTGGTAGGCCATAAAATAAATCCCAATAAAGTTAAATGGATTGAAATATAGTTATATTCCCTCACTACCACAAAATTATATTAGAAATCGATAATGGAAGCATCATAAACTCCATGGAAAACACTAAATGTTTGCACAAATCTCAAGGACATCATGCTGAGTGAAAGAAACCAGGCTCTAAAAGTTACATACTATTGTGTTTCCATTGATTTGCCAACTACATTCAAACTACAGTCATAGAGAACATATCAGTGTTTATCAGGGCAAAGTGGTGGTTAATAGATACCACAACAAAGGGATAGGGCAAGGAATTTTTTCAGAGAGTGAGTAATGCAACTATTGATATTTTGACTGTGGTATTCCCTACACAAATATAGACATGTGTTAATATTCACAGAATTGTATACCAACAATAAAGTCATTTTTACTGTATGTCAATTTTAAAACATCTAGTGTGGGGTTGGCCTTTAGGTGCATTTGGCTTCAGGATTCAAATGATGCCCGCTGTTTGGATTTTTACTGTTTCTTTTCTGTGTCTTCTACAGTTTGGGCTACATTCTTTAGGTTCCTATGGTATTCCTTGGCAGCTTCAGGCTCACATTATCACAAAGCATCTGCCTTGTTCATCTCTGTACGTCCAGCATCTACTACAATGCCCAGCACATGACAAATGCTCAAACATTACTTAGTGAACAATTGTCCTTAAATGTGACACACAGCTTGGTGGGGTCAGGCATGGAGCAATATATTATTGCATTATTGCACACATTACTGGTGATAATATGAAAGTGAGAGTGGTTATTTCTACCCAGTTTAGCACTTCTCATGTGGCACTGTATTTCTTTTGCTCATTTTTCTTGATGTCCCTGTGAAATGGCTTCATTGTCTGGGGTATATCCCCTGGTTCTTTGTCACTGGCCGAGAAAGAATTCAAAACATGGACACACACAAGGAGTGGGTTTAGGAGGGGACAGTTTAATAGACAAGGAGAGAGAGAAAAAAGGCTTCCTCATGGTGAGAAAGCGAGTTGCCCCAAAGGTTCTTCAGTTTGGGGCAGAACGCAATCTGCTTTGTACAGAGGCTTGAGGACGCAGTGATTCATTTACATAGGGCCTAGGGGATTGGTTTGACCAGGTGTGTCATTTACATAACCAGCAAAATGACTGGCCCTCCCATCCTAGTCTTTTATTATGCAAATACAGCCTCCTCCTGGCGGCAGCCGTGTTACCTGTACAGGTGGTTTTACCTGAAGGCTGCTATAATGCCAGCAAACGTGGTCATAAGGAAAAGATGGCGGGAGACGCCATATTGAATGTACCTGGTTTTCAGGTACAGCTGCCGACATTTACATATAAAAGCTTATCAGGTTGTTTTCTGTTAGGGAAGAAATGGTTTGGGGCTACTTTTTATTAAAGGAAAATTCCACTGAGAACTTTCACTCTTTCTAGCTGCCTAAGAATTATTTCTTAATAACTCCTGTATAACCTGGTCAGTTATAATTGATTGCCGGAGAGTGAATGAACAATTGCAGGGTTTCTGGATGATGTTATTTTTCTCCAGAGAGGATTGATCCTATTCTTTGGCAGGCAACTGAAGTCAGGCAGATCAGCTCATTCCAACCAGGGCTGAGCTCATGTGAGGCTAGGCTGTAGTCTTACAATAGCTGTACTATCTCTAGTTTGCACCCTTTCCTAGGGTAATGTCATTGAAGAGTATCAGCCGAGAGCTTGTAGTATTTACTGGACTTCTTCCTTCTTGGCAGATGCTGAACTCCAATTTCATGATACAGAAAACTCTGCTGTGCTTTTCGGTCATTTCTGCTTGGTTTTATAGCCTCTAATCTAATCCCGTGCACCTCTAGAACCAGCAAGTACTTCCAGCTGAAAACAGGTATGAACTGAGTATGCTTCTACATCTCTTATCTCCAAGATCTTGGCTCCTCAATTCCTGGCAACTCAAACTCCAGTTTTTATCTTCTCCATCCCATTAGATTGCTGAAAACTGCTGGTGTCTCTAGCATCTTCTTTATGCCTGGCTTCTCACCCCAAACCAAGCATTTGTAAATGCTGAAGAGGAAAGCAGAACGCAAAATACTGGATTCAACTCAGTGAGCTGCTTTTTCCTCCAGGACATCGGTACATAAAGTCTTGACTGCCATTTCAGCTTTCTGATGCCTTCAAATAGATACGCCAAAAAATTTTAGCTAGATGTACTAGCTGTTCTTCATATGAGTATTAATCTGCTGCAAAGGACTTTATCATAGCTGAAAAGGAAGTCTCTTCTTATGCTTTTTTTTTTTTTTTTTTAAAAGACAGGCCCTCCTTTTGCTGCCCAGGCTATAGTGCAGTAGCATGATCATGGCTCACTGTAACTTCAAACTCCTGAGCTCAAGCAATCCTCCCACTTCAGCCTCCCAAGCAGATATGACTGCAGGTATGTGCCATGACACTTGGCTAATTAAAGAAAAAAATTAATAGATACCAGGTCTCTCTATGTTGCCCAGGCTGGTGTCAAACTCCTAGCTTCAGGAAAGCCTCCCACCTCAGCATCCCAAAGTGCTGAGATTACAGGTGTGAGCCACTGCACCTAGCCTTTTTTTATGTTTTTAATGTCTGTGTGATCTGTACTACTGTCCAATTCTCAGTTGTTGATATTTGTTATTTCTCTTTATTTTTTCTTTATTAAGCTCACCAAATGTGTACCAATTTTATAAGCCTTTCCAAAGAACCAACTTTTGGTTTTCTGGATGTTTTTCATGACATATATTATTGATACGGCTCCAATGAGTGAAGAACACCAGGGCTCTTGTCTCACGCCAAATTGGATAAAACGACACGGACACACGTGGAGTGGTTTTAAGGAGTGGGAGTTTAATAGGCAAGAAAGAAGGGAAAACAAAGAAGCTCCCCTGAACAGAGATGGAGGGGGGCTCCAAAGCCGTGAGAGGAAACCCTGAGTGCCGTGGAAAGGTAACTGCTTATATGAGGAGGCTGGAGGAGGTGGTACCTGATTTGCATAGGACTCAGGGAATTGGTTTGACCGGGAATGTCACATAGCCTGTGAAAAAAACTGGCTCTCCAACCCTAGCCTTTTAATATGCAAATACAGGGCACCATGATGTTCTGCACACGTGGGGATATGTGGGGGCGGCCATATTGCCAGGCACATGTTGGGGTAAGGGCAAGAGGGCAAAGGTGGGAATTGCCACGTTTGGGTGGACCCAGTTTCTAATGGCTGGCATTTGCATATCAAAGTTAGCCGGCCTGGCTCTGAGAGCTGGGGCTTTCCAGTTCTGGAGCTGCTTTAAAAGAGACAAAAACTTTCCAAGGACCCCTTTTCCTCTCTATCTACCTAAAATAATTTCTTAATAACTCCTATAACATTGTTACAGGTTTCCTAAAATGCCAAGATGAAATTAGACATGCAAGAGATTTATTAGTGAAAAACAGCTGTGAGGGGAAGTGAGGAGGCTGGGAGGGGAGGTTGGGAGAGCTATCAGGCCACAGTGCAGGTCTGACCTTTTGTGAAGGAAAGCAGGTTAAGAAGAGGTTTAGGCTGCTATGAAAGTCAAAGAAAGTTCAACAGGCCAATGAGGAGTCACCCTGTCAGAAGTGATCTGCATCTCCCCTGAAATGACCTACCATAGCATTTCTGCCACTCCCAGTCATTGGCTGGCAGCACTCCCGAGAAGCATAGAGTCAGTGTGTATGCAGAGATGAAAGCAAGGAGCACAGCAGCTGAAGCTATCCATTTTCATCCCACAGCTGAAGATCTGTCTGTGGGTATGCTCAAGGTTGCCACTATAATTTTGGGTCACAGGATAGTGCTTATACTGATGCACACAAGATCCAAAAGGGTGCCTGGTTCAAAAGGTGGGAGGCTTTCTGCAAGTGAAAGACGAAGAGGAAAAACTTTAAAAAGTTTATTTTAGGCTCTTGATCCTCATTATTATGATGCATTCTTGTAAATTTGTCCCAAGTCAACTTTATTAAAATTCACATACTTAATGAGATTAACCACAGGAAAAAAAGGAAATGAATATTAAAGTGACATTTACAGAAGTAAAAGACCTAATTATTTACCAGGGGCAAATTTCATACAGTATTTATATTACATAATATATTTATATCAAGCTTACTTCACTTAATTCATCATTAAAATTATTTACCAGAATTCAGTTCTTCCTGTTACACATTGCTGGGCTGGCGCTCTCACGTGTTTGTTTTTATCATAACATTATTTTTGCTTAAACGATAATTAAGCATTAGTAATTGTTTTAATTAACAATTGTTTAATACAAGGTCAAGAGTGCTTTAAAAAAGTGAGAATTAGGCCAGACACAGTGGCTCACACCTGTAATCCCAACACTTTGAGAGGCTGAGGCGGGAGGATGGCTTGAGCTCAGGAGTTCAAGACCAGCCTGGGCAACATAGTGAGACCTTGTTGCTGGAGTGCAATGGCATGATCTCGGTTCACCACAACCTCTGTCTCCTGGGTTCAAGCAATTCTCTCGCCTCAGCCTCCTGAGTAGCTGGGATTACAGGCATGCGCCACCACTCCTGGCTAATTTTGTATTTTTATTAGAGACGGGATTTCTCCATGTTGGTCAGGCTGGTCTCAAACTCCCGACCTCAGGTGTTCCTCCCACCTTGGCCTTCCAAAGTGCTGGGATTACAGGTGTGAGCCACCGCGCCCAGCCTCAAAAATTTTTTTAAAAATTAGGTGTGATGGTGCATACCTGTAGTCCCAGCTACTCAGGAGGCTGAGGCAGAAGGATCACTTGAGCCCATGAGATTGAGGCCACAGTCAGCTTTGTTTGTGCCACTGTACACCAGTCTGGATGACAAAGCAAGACCCTGTCTCAAAGAAGAGACAGAGAGACAGAGAGACAGAGAGAGAGAGAGAAATTTATAAATAAACATCTTTTTTTTTTTTAAAGAGTGAGAGTCTCTGCTCTGTCTCTCGTCTGGAGTGCAGTGGTGCAATCATAACTCACCGTGTCCTCAAACTCTTGGGCCCAAGTGATCTTCCTACTTCAGCCTCCCAACTAGTTTGGACTACAGGTGCATGCCACCATGCCTGGCTAATTGTTGTTGTTGTTGTTGTTGTTGTTGTTGTTTTAGCAAGGGGGTCTCCTTACGTTGCGCAGGCTGGTCTTGAACTCTTGGCCTCAAGCGATCCTCCTGCCTAAGCTTCCCAAGTCACTGTGATTACAGTCGTGAGTCACTAGCCCAGCTCACATCACTCTTATATATGGTAAAACAGAGTATTCAGCAGAGCGAAATTTAAAAATATAGAGAGAAACAGCAATATTTCCAAATAGTCAATATGGCTACATGTTAATTTCAGTCAAATAAGCAGCCAAACAAGAAGAGGGCATGGAAACCCATAGAATTTTGTCCTAAAATCCTCGAAGTTGGTTGTGGAAGTAAAAATGTTCGACATACACTTTTAGAAGTTTAGAAATTATATGACTTGCAATTTCATAAAATTCTGAGTGAACGTTGTGTCCAGGACAAAACAGATCCCTAATCAATGTATTATATTTGCACAAGGCCCCTAATGTCACAGATATTAGTCACTAAACAAAACATTTATCTATGGCAGAATGAGTAGATTCCAATTTAGGGCTGAGTGCGGTGGCTCACTCCTGTAATACTAGCACTTTGGGAGGTGGGCAGATCGCTTGAGGCCAGGAGTTTGAGACCAGCCTGGGCAACAGGGCAAAACCCCGTCTCTAAAAAATCTTTTTAAAAAATTACCTAATCATAGTGGTGCGTGCCTGTAATTCCAGCTACCCGGGAGGCTGATGTAGGAGGACCACCTGGGCCAGGGAAGGTCGAGGCTGCAAAGAGCTGTGATCCCACCACTGCATTCCAGGGACACCAAGTCCGAAAAAAAAAAAAAAAAAGATTCCAATTTAGTATTCCGTAAACCCAAGACCATAGCCACTCTTACTGTGCAAACTTTACATAAAACTCTAACTTCCATACAGAGTTTTGTGTGGGAATTCTTGGGTTTCAACTCGGCACATCATCTATGTACTTTCTAAAGTGTGAAATTAATCCAGACACTTACAAAAAGTTATCCAAATGATTGTATTTACAAAAATGGCACAAAGTGAATTAAACAGTCTATGCACATGCACACGTATATTTGAAGTCCATAAAACATTATTATTATTGTTCTATACAATATTAACTTAAATTTGCCCTCATATTAACCCTTTACATTACTATTCATTCTTTCATCTCTGAGTTTCCATCTGGGATTATTTTCTTTCCTACAAACTTATCCAATAATTTTCTGCTGTTGTTTGGATATTTGTGTATTTTCATGTATACATATATAAACAGACAATATTTTATTATATTAACTATAATAATATATTATTATTGTTCATGTGGTCAATGTTCACTTTTTTTTTTTCCCTTGAGACAGGGTCTCACCCTGTCACCAGGCTGGAGTGCAGTGGCACAACCACAGCTCACTGAAACCTCGATCTCCCAGCTCAAGCAATCCTCCTTCCGAGAAGCTGGGACTAGAGGCACCAGACCACGCCTGGCTAATTTTTGTACAGTTTTTGTATTTTTTTGTAGAAACAGTGTTTCACCATGTTGCCCAGGCTGGTCTTGAACTCTGCCCACCTCAGCCTCCCAAAGTGCTGGGAATACAAGTGTGAGCCACCACACCTAGTCCAATGTTCACTCTAAATTTGCTCACGTCTTTGCCTTTTTTGTTGGGCTTCTTGCATTTCTAGGTTTCCATGTAGGTAATTTTTTTTTCCCCCTGCTGGAAGGATACTCTTTCACATTTCCTTTATTGTCTGTCTGCTGATGACAAATTTTCTCAAGTTTTTGTTTCTGAAAATGGCTTTGTTTTATCTCCATTTTGATTTTTGCTGGGTATAGAAATCTAGATTGGCAGGGATTGGTCTGTTTGTCAAACTCTGTAACTGCATCTGATCTAATTTCCAATTATCAAGGAAACTCTACTTTTGATTCTTCCAGGGAAAAAGTAGACACAATGAATATTTCATTATATTGGAGTGAACATAAATTCTACATTTCCTAAACTTGAGAATAAAAATATATAACTATGGAACCTCATTCAGGAAAAATAAATAAATAAACACACTCTCCTTGTGCACCCTTCTAGTATACACAGATCAGAATAAATAAAGTGAATATCAATATTTGGAAGTTTAAAAGAGCAAGAAGTCACAAAATGCAGTCAGGAAAGTGGGTTGGACTGGCAAGATGTAGTGCTCAAAGTGAAACCCTGGATGTTTGTTGGAATTCTCCAAGTTTTAGAGATTGTTCTTTTTGTCTCCTTACTCTCTTAAACACATTCATCTATTTCAACAAGTTATTTTTTGTTTTTGTTTGTTTGGTTGGTTTTTTAAAGCTCTGGTTAGTGCTAGATACTGTAAATCCTGATTAATCAGACATGGACTTAGCCTGCAACAAGCTTCCAGCAGAGACGTTAACAGGTATACAAATACCAGTAACAGATGGAGACAGCCATAACAGATGCATAGACAAAGATTCTTCCCTGTTAAGAGCAGTGAACAATTATTTGTGAGGAATAAGGAGACTAAGGGAGAAAAGAATCAGAAAAAAAGCACCTCCAGGAGGCAACATGTAAGCAGTACTTTTCAGAAAAGAAACGGTGATGCCAAGATAATTACAAGTGACAGATCACAAGCTTTTCTGGGAAACATTGTCCAAGAAGGAATAGGCAAGAACTGCAGTCAAGCAGAATTACATATGCAAAAGAGCAGTGAGAAATAAGAGAAAATGGCAAATTGCAGATGGCCCTGAAAGCTAGGCTAAGAAGTCTGGTTTGAGACAAACGTCCAGCTAAAGCACGTCTGAGCGTTTTTTCCACAGAGGTGAGGGAGCAGGGCATGTATCTGTTAGGTTGGTGCAAAAGTAATTGTGGCTTTGCCATTACTTTCAGTGGCAAAAACCACAATTACTTTTGCACCAATTTATTCATTTATTTATTTTTGAGACAGAGTCTCGCTCTGTTGGCCAGGCTGAAGTACAGTGGCATGATCTCGGCTCACTGTAACCTCCGCCTCCCCGGCTCAAGTGGTCCTCGTGCTTCAGCCTCCCAAGTAGCTGGGACTGCAGGCATGCGACACCACCCCCGGCTAATTTGTTTTTCTTTTTTCTTTTTGTATTTTTAGTAGAGACAGGGCTTCACTATGGTGGCCAGGCTGGTCTCGAACTCCTGAGCTCAGGCCATCTGCCCTCCTCGGCCTCCCAAAGCGCTGGGATTACAGGCGTGAGCCACAGCTCCCGGCCTACCATCCTACGAGGTAGGCATCAGGATCCCTACACAGCGAAGGCGCCCCCACTACGTATCTGTTTACAGGCGTGCTTTCTGCGGGCTCTGCTGTGGACAGCACTTGGGATGTCAGATTGACCACTAATAAGGTAGATCCGTATGTACTGCTGCGGGGTTGAGTAACTGGTAGAGGCTCCCACAGTTAGAAAGCACCTGGACCTTGGCCGGAATTGGCGGAAAGTCCAGGCAGCAGAGAGGTGCGGTCCCTGGGACTGGGCGTGCTCTTGGTACCAAGGTCAGGGCAGGCAGGCTCCGGAGAGCCCGCGCGCTCCGCCGCGTCGCACTAGGTTGGCAGCGGGAGC
>NW_012101554.1:1298968-1304669 GCF_000951045.1 Mandrillus leucophaeus | reverse complement strand
CAACCAGGCGCTCCGGCGCTTCTCCACTGGCCGGGTGAGTCCCGCCCGGGCGAGCGTCCCGGCTGTCACCCTGTCCTGGTTTCCAGACTCCGGGGCGGGAGGGCCGGGGCGGTGGGGCTGGGGATGAGCAGCGATACTTAGACTTTGCTAAAAACCAAGACAGCGTTTAAAACAAACAAACAAAAACAGAGAGACCTCAGAGAAGGGCCTGGGGAGGGTCCCGGATGGGAATTGGCACGCAAGCCATTGTCTACTGCCGGGAAGGGGCTGAGGATGCAGTTTTTGGACGTGTCAAGTCTGGCTGGGATGACAAGGTGGGAACGGTCACTTGGTAAGGAGCACAGAGTCTGCTTCCTTTCCTTTTTCACTTCAATCATGAGATCCCTGGTCAAGAGCCGGAGCCGTATGGGGCCGAGACCGTCTGCTGGAAGAGGAGGGGAGTATCAAGTCAGTAGGGTCCTCGTTGGCGCCCTGGGAGGTGTGAGCGCTCGAGACTGGCACTCAGGGCCGGTTCAGATAATGGCACTCAAAGCCGATGGCTGCAAGCTCAGTATTCCTGAGCTGAGCTACAGATGGCAAAATTTCTAGAATTGCCAGGCGCTGCAGAGGCAGCCACGCTGGAACACTATTCTACTGTAGCACAAGAACCGAGTTCTGGCCCAGCCCCGCGCCTTGGAATTGCATCAGCTCCTCCAGAAATGGAACCGAGAGCGGACACGTTGCACTGTGGTGCTGCCTTCAGCACCCAGGGGACCTCAGGACTGTTTAGGGAAGAGAGAGAGAGAGAAATAAAAATAAAAACTGTCTTATGTATCGTATCTCTTTTATAGGAAGTACATAAAAGAATTTGCTTATCGATTCTTTTTCTTGGTCATGCCAAAGCCATATGTACATATGTATATATTCAGATGTAAAAAACTTGGAGGCAGAGAGAAGTCTTCAGTAGCACCAAAAACTAGCCCAAACTTGCATTAAAGGAAAAGCTTTCTGTATCCCAGACAACCCCAAATAATAAGAATTCGTTTTACTCTTTGCAACCAGTTCTAGTTACTTTGAGGTATATTCACCTTTTATAAAATGGGGGGGGGGGCGGTGGGGAAGACCTGCTCTGCTAGGACTTTTGCCTGCTCTGCTGGACCCCTCATTAGCTCCCCCACCATGTGGCACATGAGATCCCAGATGGATAGCACAGAAAGCGAGGGGCTGTGCCGAGTGCCCAAGCCTGTTTTGTGGGCCTCCTCTGTCAACACCTTTCATTGACTTGTCTTTTTTGGAGAGCAGAAGGAAGTCTTGAGGAATGAAAAGATTTTCATAGTGGAGTTTGCTAAGATTTCAGTAATAAAAGTTAAACATCCCAGGTGGCAAATGGCATAAACAAAGCCATGGATGTGGGGAAGCACTGGCGTGGTCTGGGTCTGACTATACCCAGGGGTGCATGTGGAAAAGCAGTGACACGTATGGCTGGGGAAGAAGACAGTTTCCTCAATGGTCAAAAGGAAGCTACTGAGTGATGAATGAAAAATGTGGGATGTTTTATCCTGTGAAAAATGTTCTGGACCGTGTTTTATGAGTTATTCAAAATCAAACAGATACACGGCTGGTGGGAATACAAAATCGTACAGCCACTTTGGAAAACTGTTTGGCAGTTTTATATGTAGTTAAACATATACCTATCATATGACCCAGGAATCACACTCCTAGGTATTTACCCAAAAGAAATGAAACCCTTATTTGCCCACATAAAACCCTGTTTGTTGATGTTTATAGAGGCTTTATTCATAATTGCCAAAAACTGGAAATAAATTGTCCTCAACTGGTGACAGGATAAACAAGCTGTGGTATATCCCTCCATACAATGGAATTCTACTCAGTAGGGGGGAAAAAGAATGAACCACTGACGCATACAACATGGATGGAACTCAAATATGTATGCTAAGTGTAAGAATCAGACTCAAAATGCTGCATATTTTATGATTTCATTTATCTGACATTTTGGAAAGAGTAAAACTATAGGGACAGAAAAAAGATTCGTGATGTCTGGAGCTGGAGATAGGAGGAAGGATTGATTATAAACAGGCATAAAGGAATTTGGGCGGTAATGGAACTGTTCTGCATCTTGATTGTGGTAGTGGTTACGTGACTGTGTGTTAAAACTCACAGCACGGTACACTGAAAAGGGTGCATTTTACTGTATGCAAATTATCTTTTGATTTTAATTTTTTGTTTTTTTGAGACAGAATCTTTGTCGCCCAGGCTGGAATGCAGTGGCACAATCTCAGCTCACTGCTACCTCTGCCTCCGGGGTTCAAGCGATTCTCGTGCCTCAGCCTTTTGAGTAGCTGGGATTACAGACATGCGCCACTATGCCCAGCTGATTTTTGTATTTTTAGTAGAGACGGGGTTTCACCATGTTGGCCAGGCTGGTCTCGAACTCTTGGCCTCAAGTGATCTGCCCACCTCAGCCTCCCAAAATGTTGGGATTACAGGCATGAGCCACTGCGCCTGGCCTAATTATCCCTTTATCTTTAAAAACTGAAAAATCAAACAATGCTTTTAAGTTTAGTATTAAAGCAGAATGAAGGATGAATAAAAATAAAGCTTTCAGAACCTAGCAAAATCCAAGGGGAAAATTAGTTTATAACACTTCCTGATAGAATTCCTTTTTCCATCCTCTGTCTTAAATAAAGGGACTTAGAAACATTTAATGATTTCAGCTTAGTGATATGGCTGGATCTTTTTAACTAAAACAACCGTTTGTTTTAAAACCCTTTGTCAATTAGGTATTATTGCCCACCTCTGATATCCTGCCTGGCTCACTGCTTCTTCTCCCCATGGTAGGAGTTATTTAGCCCTCTATTCATTTGGCATTCCTTTGTTTAGCTTTCTCTGCCAGTGTCTAGGTCAGGTCTGTCTGGTAGCTCTGGGTTTATAGCCTGGCTCCAGGTAACTTGAGGTTACCTTCTGATCCAGCCCAAAGAGGTAGGACACTTCCTTGGTCTTTGGAACCAAGTACCTGCTTTATTTCTCAGTTCTAGGAACCAGGTTCTTAACTCGTTTCCTCATTGCCTGACCTCTGCTCTGGTGTCTTATCTGTTCACAGGATCTCCAAATTCAACTTCAAACCATATTTAGTTGTCAATTATACTCTGAGGACTCTAAATCCTGAGGATATAATAATATTAATAGATAGCATTAATAAATGCTTTACATATACAGTTATTCCTTGTCCCTTGTATTCATAGGGGATTGGTTTCAGGACCTCCCATGGATATCAAAATCTGAAGATGCTCAAGTCCCTTATATAAAACGGGGTAATATTTGTATATAACGTATGCATATTCTCCAGTATACTTTAAATCACCTGTAGATAACTTATAATAATGAATACAAAGTAGATGCTATGTAAATAATTGTCCCACTGTATTGTTTATGGAATAATGATAAGAAAAATTATACATGTCTAGTACAGATGCAATTTTTTCCAAATGTTTTCGATTCATGGTTGGTTGAATCCACGGATACGGAACCCACAAATACAGAGGGCGACTGTGTACTCCTTTAATCCTCATGACATCCCAATGAAGTAGGTACTAGGTTGAACATCCCAAATCTGAACATCTGAAATGTGAAATGCTTTAAAATCTGAACATTTTTGAGCACTGACATGACACGCAAAGGTAATGATCATGACAGCCTTTTGGATTTCAGATTTTCAGATTTGGGATGCTCAAATGGTAAGTATAATGCAAACATTCCAAAATCTGAAAATATCCAAAATCTGAAACACTTCTGGTTCGAAGCATTTTGGATAAAGGATTCTCAACCTAGATTATTATGACCATTTTACTGATAAGAAAACTGAGACCCAGAGAAGTGGACTAACTTCTTCAGACTCTCATAACCCAAAGATAAAACAATAAGCAAGAAAGAAATAGTCCCATTTTCAAGGAGTTCATAGATTAGTGGGATAGACTATTAAATCTGTGTTTTTATGAAAAGAATAATAATACATAATACACTAACTAAAATGATATACCAAAAAGGAAATATGAATGAACAATAAAATATGAAAATACACTCAACCAAACTAGTAATCAAATGCAATTTAGAACAAGATACCATTTTTCACTCATCAGGGTGGCAAAAATTGTAAATTTGATGATATTGTGTGTTTCGCAGGGGAAAACATTTCCTCCAATACTGTAGAAGTCAATTTGATGCTATCTACTTCAATTAAATTTAGGTTTAAAAATGATCCTGCAGTTTCACTTGTAGGTATCTGAGAAAAATACTTCCACATGGGCACAGGAAGCATGTACCACGACATTCATTGCTATGGGATTTGTAATAATGATATATTGAAGGCCAAAATGTTTCTCAATAGGGACATAAACAAGTAAACTGAGATATAGCTACACTAAGGAATACTGTGCAACGATTTCAAAGAATGAATTATATGTACTGACAAGGAAAGTTATGGAACATTACACATAATATTATTACATTTGAATTATTTTTGGAAACACAAAATAATACTTTTTGTATATGTTTCCATGTTTTTATTTTTATTTTTATTTTATTTTTGAGACGGAGTCTCTCTCTGTCGCCCAGGCTGGAGTGCAGTGGCGCGATCTCCGCTCACTACAAGCTCCGCGGCCTCCTGGGTGCACGCCATTCTCCTGCCTCAGCCTCCCGAGAAACTGGGACTACAGGCGCCCACCACCACGCCCGGCTAAATTTTTTTTTTTTGTATTTTTAGTAGAGACGGGGTTTCACCGTGTTTGCCAGGATGGTCTGGATCTCCTGACCTCGTGATCCGCCCCCCTCGGCCTCCCGAAGTGCTGGGATTACAGGCGTGAGCCACCGTGCCCGGCCGTATTTCCATGTTTTTAAATGCCTAGGAAAGGTCTGTAGAATTCACACCAAACTACAATAGTAGTTTCCTCTGGGGAGTGAGGAAGGGATGCAGATTGGGAGTGATGGTCAAAAGGGGCTGTAGTCTTATCTGTGATTTTTTTTTTCATAAGGAGATTGTGTGTATATGTAATATGTATAATTAAAAATTAGTTTAAAATTTTTGTACAATTAAAATATTATAGTAACTGCTGTGCACGGAAATCCTGCCTCTCTAGTACTGGAGTCCGTTTCTGGACTCGAGCCCTTTGGACGGTCTCTCCCTTTACTCAAAGTCTTTGAAGTGTTCTGTGGTCACCAGCCTCGGCCTAGGAGCTCTCTCCAGTCTCTGAGTCCTGGGCATCCCCCTCTGACATCACCTGCTCATAGGCCCCTGTATTGACATCCCTCTTTTTAAAATCTTTTATCCTTTTTATGATGAAAAAACAAAAGTTGACCAGACATCCAAGAAAGCCCTTGCTGATATCTTCTTTATATAATGAGGCAGGCCGGGCGCGGTGGCTCAAGCCTGTAATCCCAGCACTTTGGGAGGCCCAGACGGGAGGATCACGAGGTCAGGAGACCGAGACCATCCTGGCTAACACGATGAAACCCCATCTCTACTAAAAAATACAAAAAAATAGCCGGGCGAGGTGGCAGGCACCTATAGTCCCAGCTACTCGGGAGGCTGAGGCAGGAGAAGGGCGTAAACCCGGGAGGTGGAGCTTGCAGTGAGCTGATATTCGGCCACTGCACTGCAGCCTGGGCGGCAGAGCGAGACTCCGTCTCAAAAAAAAAAAAATATATA
>NW_012101554.1:1291449-1298918 GCF_000951045.1 Mandrillus leucophaeus | reverse complement strand
TATATATATATATATAAAATGAGGCAATAGGAAAATCAAGTTGCACAAGTTTGCATTTATGGTGGTATCCTGAATCTTGGTTGAATCTTGCAGATCTACCTCTATGTAAAGTGTAACTTGTTGCTTCTATTAGTATGAGAGTTTGTTATAATCGGTTGCAAGAGCTTTTACATTACTCCAAACTATATCCTATATGCTGAAGGTGGATTGCTAGGTCAGCTTTGATTTTCACGCTCTGTTCCATTCTCAACACAAGAGGTGTGTCTTCCCAGAGCTAGCTCATGCCTCCACAGTTGCCTAAGCAGTCTATTAGCATAGGAATTAGACTCTCCTGCTTTCAATTAACTCTCCTGCTTAAAGACGCTCAGTGAATCTCATTGTCTTCACAATAAGGTCCAAAGTATTTGACACAAAGCCCTCCATAATGTCTCTTTCCACGTTGTCACTTGTCGCCATTCCTTGACTCCCAGTATTGGACACGCTGTGCACATGCATTTGTTTCTTTGTAAATCCTGCACCCTCCGCCTGGCACTTCCCAAGGACCTCCTACAATCCTCTCCCTTTTCTCTGCCAACTCCCAAGATGGCTTCTCTAAGATTCAGCTAAGGAGTTGCCTTCTGGAGAAGTCTTCTCCTCTCTTAACCAAACTGTGCTCTCCTATTCTAGCACTGTGTTACTGTGTCTTAACTTGTGTGCCCTCCCTGCTAGTTGGTGGATTCCCGAGGACAGGGACCACTTCTTTGTATCTTTAGTGGAGGGGTCGCAAAGAGAAATTCCCACAGAGGCCAAACAGGTAAAGCAAATGAGGGATTTGAGCTGGATGGAGGGCAAGACCATGTCTAGGGTAAACGGGCCACCACTGCTCAGCGCTAGCTGACTGTTGCTCTATGGGACCACAGACCAGGGTTGACAAACCTCCTGAATTTTTTTGATTTTTGTTTTCTGAGACAGAGTCTTGCTCTGTCGCCCAGGCTGGAGTGCAATGGTGCGATCTCAGCTCACAGCAACTTCTGCCTCCCAGGTTCAAGCGATCCTCCTGCCTCAGCCTCCTGAGTAGTTGGGACTACAAGCATGCGCCACCACACCCAGCTAACTTTTTTAGACTTTTAGTAGAGATAGGGTTTCACCAAGTTGGCCAGGCTGGTCTTGAACTCCTGACCTCAGATGATCGGTGCCCAGCCAAACTTCCTGAGTTTTAAAGACAAGTTACAAATTGTGCCTTCTGACGTGAAACCTCCTAAATATCTTAACAGAGTCCTCTTAAAAATGCTTTGTGGGCCAAATAAAACACCCCTGCCAGGACAGTAATGTGCCACCTCTACCATGCACTATGCCCGGAGCGTGGCAAAGCCTGAAACCAGGCTTGTTGGATGAGTCTCGCGCAGAGTCAGGCACAGTGTGGGACACTGTGTGCCGGATGCTCCATGAAGTGTTAGGCGTCTCAGGGTCCCAGGAAAACGTACTTTGTTTTATTCTTTTGTGTGAAGGTCCTCTGTGTGAAACTGCCAATTCTTACTTGGATAGCTTTGGCCTTACTTTATACCCTCCCCAAATGTTTCTATTAGCATCTGGCCAAAGGGCTTCAGATCAGGGCAGACTCTTCGCACTGTGCCTTGAAGTTTTCTATGGAAAGCTATGTGTACTTTTTTAAATTCTTGGAGCATAGTCAGGGTCTATATTAACTTGCTTCCTGAAGAATTCCACCAGAGGGTGGATAGCCTGGGAATGCATTATTTGACAATTTGAAAAGCAAAGGCGCTGCTCCCTGCAAAAGTCTCCTCTAGTGCAGAATGTTCTGTCTAAAGAAACAAGGCCGGGCATGGTGGCTCACACCTGTGATCCTAGCACTTTGGGATGCCGAGGCGGGTGGATTGCCTGAGCTCAGGAATTTGAGACCAGCCTGGGCAACATGGTGAAACCCCATCTCTACTAAAATTAAAAAAAAAAAAAAAAAAATTAGCTGGGCATAACGGCATGCACCTGTAATCCCAGTTACTTGGGAGGCTGAGGCAGGAGAATTGCTTGAACCCGGAAGGCAGAGGTTGCAGTGAGCCGAGATTGTGCCACTGCATTCCAGCCTGGGCAACACAGTAAGACTCTGTCTCAAAAAAAAAAAAAGAAAAGAAAAGAAACAAGATTATAGAATTTATCATCCAGATTTGGAAATGACTGTGTGTCATTTTATGCCCTTTCTCACTAATGCAACAGACACCCATAGTGAGAGCCAGTTAAAGAATGGTGCTGTCTCCCACGTCACTTTCAGCGTGGCATTTCCTTACACAGGCTGATGGAACTATTCCCAACTGACCTGTCAAACTGTTGCTATGTTTTTCTTTTTCTAAAGTAGGAGGGGAACTTTTAGCGTAGGAAAGCCTTAGAAACACATCTGCTAAAGTAAGATAGACCCAGGTTTGAATCCTGCCCTGGACCCTTATTAGCTCTGCCTTTGGGGAGGTTACTTAACTTTTCTGACCCCTTTGTTTTCTCATTTGCAAAATGGGTCACTGGGGGGATTAAAGATGTATAATAAGCATTTGATAAATACTTTTTGAATTAATGAAAAGGGCTCAACATAGTGTTTGGCTCATGGTGTATTTCCAATAGGAGATATCTATTATCATTATTTTTATGTACCTAGGTATTGCTTATGGTATGATAATAATACTAGGTAACATTTACTGAGCATTTACTATTGCCATGCACTGTGCTAATGCATTACACACTTTATCCCATTGAATCCTTATAACAACCTTATGAGATAGGTACTATTACTATCCTGATTTTAATTGATGATGGAAAATAAAGCCCAGTTCAAGACTGCACAGCTGGTGTATGAAAAACAGTAGGTACTAGGATAATAAACAGAGTTGGAATCTCAGGGCTGCCTCTTAGTAGCTATTTGACTCCTGGCTACTTAACCTCTCTGTGCTTTAATTTCTTTATCCATAAAGTGGCTTAATAATGCCTGTCTCCACGAGTCATTGTGCAATCAAATGAGACAACCATGTGAAATACTTGGCCCATACTAGGGTCTCATTAAAATGTTTGCTCTTATTTCCACCCTTTCTTCCTGACCCGAACTCCCCAGAGCAGAATCTTGTTCCTGCAGGCAGACATACCACTCTCCACACAGCAGAGATTCTCAGACTTCCATGTACTTACGAGTCACTGAATAGTTTGTTAAAATGCAGCTTCCTGGGCTTAAGATTCTGGCTCAGTAGATTTGAAGTAGGGCCCAGGAATCCACATTTTAAACATATTCTCCCAGTTACTTCTGCCAACACAGGCAGACACCACACCCGGAGAAATAAGACTGAAGTAAAACAGCCTGTAATCCTGGCACTTTGGGAGGTTGAGGTGGGTGGATCACCTGAGGTCAGGAGTTTGAGACCAGCCTGGCCAACATGGTGAAACCCCATCTCTACTAAAAATACAAAAATTAGCTGGGCATGGTGGTGTGTGCCTGTAATCCCAGCTACTCGGGAGGCTGAAGCATGAGATTCACTTGAACCCAGGAGGCGGAAGCTGCAGTGAGCTGAGATCGCGCCACTTCACTCCAGCCTGGGTAACCATGGAGTGAAACCCTGTCTCAAAATAAATAAATAAAGTAAAATATCTCAGTCCAATTTTCTGGAATCTTGCTAACTCATTATAAACATATTTATAGTCATAAAATCTGAAAACTTCTCAGTGTTAGAAACTCACCTTTATAGCTTCAGCTTCAGCTTCAGCGTAAAGCTCAGAAAGTGTTTCAATGAATGTAGTGTTTCCAAAGATACTGACATGGTTTCTTTTTTTGGGGGGGGACGGAGTTTCATTTTTGTTGCCCAGGCTGGAGTGCAGAGGCGCGATCTCAGCTCACTGCAACCTCTACCTCCCGGGTTCAAGCGATTTTCCTACCTCAGCCTCCCGAGGAGCTGGGATTACAGATGCCTGCCACCATACCTGGCTAATTTTTGTGTTTTTAGTAGAGACAGGGTTTCTCCATGTTGGTCAGGCTGGTCTCGAACTGCTGACCTCAGGTGATTCACCCGCCTCAGCCTCCCAAAGTGCTGGGATTGCAGGCGTGAGCCACAGCGCCCAGCCAACATGGTTTCTTTAATGCTATATTTCTCAGAGAGGATTGAATCTGGAATTGAACTCCAAATAACCAGACGACAACTGAGCAGCACATTACATTTGAGTCATCTCAGTCTCTTGGCTCTTGTGTGTTTTAAAAGTAGTATTTTAGATGTCTTGAATATCTGGCATTGGTAATGGTAAGTGGTAAAGCCAAAATTTTTGTAAGGTGGCAAACATGTAGATTCTATTTCAAGCGACAGCATTAGTTATAGGATTTGAAGATAGCATATAGGACATTTTGATTTTTTTGAGAAGAGAAAATTAAATGGTCAGCCATGCATTATCTGCAGGTGAATTTGCGGTTGTTACAGAGTTAATCTGTTTGTTTGCAAATATTTGTTGAAGCTTAATTAGGTTATTTGGGGATAGAAAGTTTGGCTGACCCTAGGATTTTTTTTAATTAGTTAAATTACTTAAAACTTTGTTTTATTATCAGCTCAATTACAGGGAAGTTGTGATCTGGTATCCTTTTAAGTTCATACCTAAAAACAGGATGCTAGGTATGCCTCTAATAATTAAAGTGGGAAATAAGGGAAAATTAAATTTCTTCATAAACAGATTTTTCTTAGTGAGGCTTTACTAATTTAGAATTACTTGCCAGAACATTAGAGAATCCCATTTAGATCGGAGGGGGATAAACATCCTAAGTTCAGATCCCATGGAGCCACATGCTAACATGGAAGAATGTAACACAGAGAGAGTTCTGTGGAGACACTGCCAAGACAGGAAGCTCATAGGAAGTCAGTGCCCTCTGACTACCCTCTTTTCTTTCTTTCTTTCTTTCTTTTTTTTTTTTTTTTTTTTTGAGACAGAATCTTGCTCTGTCTCTCAGTCTGGAGTGCTGTGGTACGATCTCTGCTCACTGCAACCTCTGCCTCCCGGGTTCAAGAGACTCTCCTGCCTCAGTCTCCCGAGTAGCTGGGATTACAGGTGCAGCCCAGCACGTCTGGCTAATTTTTCTATTTTTAGTAGAGACGGGGTTTCTCCATGTTGGCTAGGCTGGTTTTGAACTCCTGACCTCAGGTGATCCACCCACCTCGGCCTCCC
The DNA here is from genome assembly GCF_000951045.1 of Mandrillus leucophaeus. Taxonomy (NCBI): domain Eukaryota; kingdom Metazoa; phylum Chordata; class Mammalia; order Primates; family Cercopithecidae; genus Mandrillus; species Mandrillus leucophaeus. Next base: position 1,293,749 of record NW_012101554.1, on the reverse strand, counting down.
AAAGTGCTGGGATTATAAGCGTGAGCCACCGTGCCTGGCCAAGGGCAGGTTTCTTACATGCATATTGCGTAGTGGTGAAGTCTGGGCTTTTGGTGTACCTGATATCCAAAGAGTGAACATCGTACCCAATAGCTACTTTTTTTTTAGACAGTCTCGCTCTGTCCCCCAGTCTGGAGTGCAGTGGCGCGATCTCGGCTCACTGCAAGCTCTGCCTCCCAGGTTCACACCATTCTCCTGCCTCAGCCTCCCAAGTAGCTAGGACTACAGGTGTCCGCCACCACGCCCGGCTAATTTTTTGTATTTTTAGTAGAGATGGTATTTTTAGTGTTAGCCAGGATGGTCTCGATCTCCTGACCTTGTGATCCGCCCACCTTGGCCTCCCAAAATGCTGGGATTACAGGCGTGAGCCACCGCGCCCAGCCCCCAATAGCTACTTTTTTAACCCTTACCCTCATCCAATGTCTTCTATCCATGCTTATGTCTTCGTCATTTAATTGTTTCACAGGTTTATTTCAAAAACAAGCTGAAGTTGGCACTAATTGGCCAGAGCCTCTTTGGACAAGAAGTCTATAGCCACCTCCGCAAAGAGGGCCACCGAGTAGTAGGGGTGTTCACAGTTCCAGACAAGGATGGAAAAGCTGACCCTCTGGGTGAGTGCATCTTGGGACGACTGGGTCAAGAATTCTCAGGTGCAGGTTGGTCATCAGCTGGTGTGGCAACTCTGTGTTCATCACAATACACGCTCCTTCTGTTTGTTGTTTCACCCTCACCAATGCTGGACTTCCATCTCATGGTCCAAGGTAGCTGCCTCAGCCCCTACTATCACATCTGCATTCTAGCAAGCAGGAAGGAAAAAGAGTGGGAATCAGGGGAAAGAGTTTTATTAAGGGTGTAATCCAGAGTTGTACATATTACTCCCACTTGTATCCCATTGGCCAGAACTTAGTCACAGGCCAAATCTATTTGCAAGAGTGGCTGAGAAATATAGATTTGATTTGGGGTGGCTATGCGTTCAGCTAAACTAGGGGAATCCACTGCTAAAGGATGAAGGGGGACAACTAGCAGTCTCAGCCATATATGTGGACTTCAGAAGCATTGCAAGCATATGACTTTTAGACCTCTTTTCAGAATGAATCCTGGGAAATGAACTCTTCCTTGGTGCCTGGTCCCAGGGTCAGGACCCCCTTTCCATTGGTCATGGCCATTTGGGCTCATGGCATAACTCAGAAAAACTACCAACCTCACTTATAGAGTAACTATATGAGGAAGTGGTACAGCATGTGGGTAGCAGCATATGTTCTGGAATCAAGGAATGAATTCTGATTCTGCCACTTACTAGCTGTATGACCTTGGGCAAGTTACTTAATCTTAGCCTCCGTTCAGCGGTAGCTACCTCACGTGGCTGCTATGAAGATTAAGTTAGATTAATGTACACAAAGTGCTCACAGTATGCCTGGTTCATAATAAGGAAGCACTAATGACAGTAACTGAGTATTCTTGTTAGAATAGTCAACGAGGACAGCCAAAAATAGCTCTGGGGCAGCCAAAAACTGAAACGAAGCCTAACACCTGGATGTCTCAGCCAGTCTCAGTGGAGTGCATTTTTTTTTTTTTGAGATAGAGTCTCACTCTGTTGCCCAGGCTGGAGTGCAGTGGCACGAACTCAGCTTACTGAAACCTCCACCTCCCGGGTTGAAGCGATTCTCCTGACTCAGCCTCCCGAGTAGCTGGGATTACAGGCACCCACCACCACACCTGGCTAATTTTTGTATTTTTAGTAGAGACGTGGTTTCGCCATGTTGGCCAGGCTGGTCTTGAACTCCTGACCTCAGGTGATCCACCTGCCTTGGCCTCCCAAAGTGCTGGGAATTACAAGTGTGAGGCACCACGCCTGGCCTGGAGTACATTTTTTACAATGAAGACTTCTAAGTTTCCTCCACCCCAGTTTTCTTTGCCATATGATCTTTCACAATTTCTCCCATGGTCACATATTTTTACCACCATTTATCCATTTTCCTGTCATCTGACATGTGAGTTCAGTTTTATGAACATTCACATTTTGTGAACATTATTGTGCTGGTCTCTCAGATTCTTCCAAACAGATTGACCAGGGGCTAATCGTGATGGCTGGGGTCCTTCAGGACTTCCTTAGGCTTCAGAATTTAGGTTTCATGGTGGAGGCATCATCTCATCCTGAGTCAATGAATTTTGTTGTTCAGATGTAGGAGAAAGGAAGGGACACAAAAATGCAGATAGAAAGCTTTAGTTAAGACTTCTGGAAATTGCCTAAAATTAACATA
>NW_012101554.1:1275849-1290709 GCF_000951045.1 Mandrillus leucophaeus | reverse complement strand
TATAAATACTTAAGATATAAGACACATAGTAAAAACAACATTTCATTATGAAAAAAATAGGCTTGTGCTGTTTGCACTTTGGTGGGCCATTTCGTATGGCATTAGGATGGAGCCATTTGTTTGGGAGGGGACAGTGCTCTTCTCAGGAAGGAGATCCTGGTCTGTTCCGTGTGGCAAAGCCCTTAGCAGGAGCCGAGCATGTATTCTCCATTCTTGGCCTCTCAGCTTTGTTAACTTATTTGTTTGGTGAATTTGGGAGAAGGAAGTAGAAAAGTTCAGCTCAGCACCTGGCAGGGAGAACGTGTTCTGGTCTACAATTTGTTCTGTGTAGGGAGGGAAGAGATTCATGGCTTTCTAACTGTGCCAGAGGTGAGTGTGTCAAATTAGTGGGTGAAGCATTGGCGCATGCTTCCAAATCTGAAGCTATGTTCTTAAAAGGTTGTATCAGTAATAAAGGTACCATTTTTGATCTAAAAAAGAAAAAGCTTTCATTAAAATCTTAAAATATCATCTAGCCAAAATCTTTTCAGTTCTAATTTATTATGCCTTAAGTATATAGATATGTATCACCTTAGTGTGATCCAATTACAACAGGTGAAATTCTAGTCACAATCTAAATTGTTCTTCACCATGTTTTATTTATAACTATTTCATGAAACTGCAAAATTACAATATGTGAATTCATAGTGATACAAAATTACTGCTAACTTCTAAAAAAAAAATCTTTTTTATGCTCAGCTTTGGCTGCAGAGAAAGATGGGACTCCTGTGTTCAAGCTTCCTAAATGGAGAGTCAAGGGCAAGACCATCAAAGAGGTGGCAGAGGCCTACAGATCTGTGGGTGCAGACCTAAATGTCCTCCCTTTCTGCACTCAGTTCATCCCCATGGATATAATTGATAGTCCAAAGCATGGCTCTATCATTTATCACCCATCCATCCTGCCCAGGCACAGAGGAGCCTCTGCTATCAATTGGTGAGATTTTTTCTTCTTACTTTTTTGTTTTTGAGATGGGGTCTTGCTATTTTGCCCAGTCTGGGTTCAAACTCCTGGCCTCAAATGATCCTCCTGCCTTGGCCTCCCAAGTAGCTAACATTTCAGGAGTGTGCCAGAATACCCAGTGAGACTTTTTTAATTACAGAGAGGGTGAGTGTATTTCAATTGCCTACATTCTTTCTGTTTTTTACCTAGGTGATCAAGACAAGAAACTAGGCATGCCTGAACAATTGTGAGGTCCTGATCGGTTACTACTATTGCATGAACTCCCCTGAGATCTAGACATACAGTGCGAACCAGGACAGCATTTACCAAGAATAGCCTATGGAGTACTAGCTCCATTGACTGTTACTAGGTATTGAGCAAACAAAGGTTTTATGGTCAGTAAGTCTGGTTTATGCCAGATTTTTAATTGCAGGATTCATTTGAGCTATTAATACGGGCTTTAATGTCAGCATCATAATCCCCTAGAGGGAGTCTGAATACACAATGTTCCCAAACTTATTTGACCACAGAACTTTCTTTTGCATAGAGCTTTTCAAGTACATTTCAGGAAATGCTGAATTACTTGAAATAATCATCAAGTAATTACTTGAAATGATGAAATGATCACCTTCATTGTCCATCTTTCCCACTCAACTCTAAGCTTCTTGAGGAAAGGGACTTTGCACAACATTTGTATTGCTATTTTCCAGTGTCAGGAACAGTGGCTGGTACATTGTAGGTACCTAATACCATAGGGACACAATGCTGTGGGTTGAGGTGGGCCTTCCTACCCTTTCTGCTTTCTGTTCTTTACCTGCACATCTTCCTAATATTCCTCGGTGTCAAGTTGTTGGAATAAGCTGGAAGCCTACACTTGGTTTAAATGTGATGAAAAACATTAATTGTATTTAAATTTTGATTACATGGATTGATTTCTTTTTGGCTCTTATAAATAACACACTATTATTTAGTAGATATCTTCACATTTAAACTTGTATTTTTTCTCAGTTTACACTGTTTCCACATGGAGAATCATTGGATCAAAGCATATCAGTATTTTCAAGGATCTTGATAACAATGCCAGTTAATTTCTTAGTATTTCTGAAGAGTTAGTGATTGATGGATTGATTTAGGTCTTGATTTGTACTCAAAAGTAAAAAATATTTAAATTATTACATGGCTGACCTATTATCATACTCTCTCTGTATTAGCTTGAATTCATAATCACTTCTGTCCTTCACATTCGCTTCACATTCTGTCCTTCACAGAGTATCCTACTTTATCTTCTGTTCTTATTCTGCCTAATACAGGGTCAAGCACGATGTAGGAATTGGACCTAGTGGGCAAATTACTTGATCTTGAAGTAGAAAGCTGACCCCTGAGAGTCAGTGAGTGGTAGTAACGATAGACTCTAATGCCTTTTTGAATTCACTGCAAGTCCTTACTATACATTAACAAGAAAGACTGAAGATATGAGGATGTATGATATAAAATAGCAGTACCATTAGACACTGCTTTTTATGAGCCCTGACATCTCCCAGTTCTACTGTTAATTTCTCATGCTAGCTTCATTGTCTACCTTCCCATTATAACTCTCTTATACTTTAATATCACTAATTCATCACTTTATGATACAGTTAACCAACATTTTAAATTGAAATTCTTCTTTTCACAGGACTCTAATTATGGGAGATAAGAAAGCTGGGTTTTCTGTTTTCTGGGCTGATGATGGCTTGGATACAGGACCCATCCTCCTTCAGAGATCATGTGATGTTGAACCCAATGATACAGTGGATGCACTTTATAATCGGTTTCTTTTTCCTGAAGGAATCAAGGCCATGGTTAGTATATTTTGCCACCCAGAATTTAGTAAACCTTTAAAGTTTTGAAAATATTTTTTCTTTTAGCAAGAAATTATCCATATGAATTTTCACCAAAAACTTAAAGTTTAAAAACAAAATTAGATTTTTTTTAACTAATGGGATGGTATATTTAGGATGGAAATCTGAACTTTTCAATTTCTTAGTCTGTGAAACTGACTTGGTTTTCTGAGAGCATTGATCCAATGGATGCAGTAGCATTTAAACTGCTCCATTCTTTTGCAAATACTTGAATCTTCAACCCTGCCTATAATGATTAATTGTAAAGAAGTATATTGAATCTTAAGAAATATTGCTACGCAATTTGTTATGGAAATTTAAAAGTACTTTAAATTAGCCTCTGTAACAGGGTGAAATTTGGTGTTGCTGTATTTATTCAGAGGTGCTCTGGGGTTAAAAAAAAAAAAATCCCAAAACATGTATACCATCAAATAAAAATATTGAAATACTTGTAAAAATATTGAAAGCTTTAGCCGATAATTTTGATGTCATTTAATTTTTTTTCAGAGCTAGCATGAGAGAAGTAGCAAGATTATATACAGTAGTAGCCATTGATTTAGGAGACAGGAAAGCAGTGCTTTGCTTGTATCATTTAATGATTAAGAGAGTAGGGCTTTGATGTCAGAAAGACCTAAGCTCAAGTTTCCATTCTACCTCTTCTTTGTTGTATGACCACAGGCAAGTCACTTAGCCTCTGTAGCTTTGGTTTCTTCATCTATGCGGTGTGGATAATACCATCTGACTTGTAGGGCGGTTGTGAAAATTAAGTGACACTATTTGTGTAAAGTATCTGGCCCACAGTAGCTGCTCACAAAATGATCATTACAATCAATGTAGCATTCTGTGTGTTCAGTGATATTTGCTGAAGCCCAGATTCTAGACCAAGTTATAGCCTAGATGGAGGTGGGTGGAATGAGCTGTAAACTTGGCTCTGTTCCCCTGTGGCTATCAGACAGTTTCCCCAGGTGTAAAACAGTAATAATATCCACCCTGCAGGATTCGTGTTATGTTTTCAAGGGATATTTTACATAAAGTAGCTACCACAATGCTTGTCAGGATGGACCTGAAGAAATGGTAGTTATCATCATACTCTTGACTCTCTGAACAGATTTATAGGTAGTAATTCTGTTACGCAGAAACTTTAGTCGAATAGACTATGCCATTGTTGATCATTGGGCTGTAACACAGGTGATGTCTTTGGCCTTAGGTAGAAGCTGTTCAACTCATAGCCGATGGAAAAGCTCCTCGTATTCCCCAGCCAGAAGAAGGGGCAACATATGAAGGTATCCAGAAAAAGGAAAATGCTGAGGTATTTATATCAACTCAATAACACATCTCAGAGTTCATGGCCCTCTACCTTTCAGCAGTTCCCCACGTACTATGATCTTGCCAAAAGATAAGCCAGCCTGCCCTAGCCCTACCTGTTAGAGTAGACAGGTGGCCAGACATATGCAGGAGAGGGGAGTCCCCTAAAGAAAATAAAGTCTGGGAAGACTCATGTCTGAGAGAGCACCCAAAATTTGCATATTAATAGTATCTCTAATGCTGGAGTGGGTGGGCACTTAGCCAAATGTGCATAGGAGAGGAGATACTATGCAAACGAACAAACAAGCAAGCAAATTAAAACCGCCCAGAAACGCCTCTTAAGTCTGCTCAATAATCCTTCACTCTGCAGTTAAAATGTCAAAATAGCGCCAGCTACATGCTAATGAAAAGGGCAAAGGGGATATTCCTTAAAAAAAAATGTCATGCTAGGTGCGCTGGGCGCAGTGGCTCATGCCTGTATTCCCAGCACTTTGGGAGGCTGAGGCAGGAGGATCACTTGAGGCCAGGTATTCGAGACCAGCCTGGCCAACACAGTGAGACCCCTGTCTCAAAAAACAAAAAATGAAAACCTGGAGCCATAAATACAGCTTAGGGCAGAGAAAGAAATTCCAAAAAAAAAAAATACAGATGCAGTAGGTATAGATTTGGCCACTATACAACCTTCCTGTGGTGACGATAGTAAACAATACAGGCATTAGGTCATATTCATACCCAAAACCAACCCACACATACACACCAACTAATAATATGGGGGGTCCTGTAAACCTGAGACAAAATCTAGGTGCAGACAAAGCAGAGAGCTGAGATAGACACAAACAAATTAGACAAAAAATAAATAAATAAATAAAAGAGGCAGAGACTTACCAGAGGTGGGAACTTCAAAAAAAAGTTCAACCTAATAAAAACCCAACATAAAACTCTCCAGCAGCTACTGGCCTCCTCCCCTCAACAGCCCGCTCTACGTCATCTTTACAAAGCATACTGTCCCTTTAAATAACCCTCTGCTTTTTATTTTCCTTCAATAAAGTCTCTTTTTTACTAAATCAGCCACCTGACAAAATACTCCAAATAAAACTAAGAAGCAAAAATTCCTTTACTTCCCAATAACATACTCGTTTCTGCCTCTGATGACGAGAAGCGTTTTTATTCCTTTGAGGTTCACAGCCATAGGAGGCTCAGCCTGTGTTTTGTGCCTTCCTAGATTTCTTGGGACCAGTCTGCCGAAGTTTTACATAACTGGATTCGAGGTCATGATAAAGTCCCTGGAGCCTGGACAGAGATAAATGGACAGGTACGTTCTACGGACCACTCCCCCTGCTCCCCTCCCCGATTATTACCTTTGTAAGAGACAGTACAGATAAATCTGGGCTTCCCATGGTTCTTCCTTGGTCATGAGGCGGGTCTGTGATTCACTCTCCCCTTTACTCAGCATGTATTGAGCATTTATTGTGCAGCAGACGCTAAATCCAGTCCCTGATCTCCAGGAGCCTGCAGTTTTATGGGGAGTGCAGAGAAGTGAATAAACACTCTCAGTGCAGTACGATAAATGCTATCATGGAGGCTGAGACTCAGGTATATTAGGAAAGGCTTCCTGGAAAAGCTCACTGCTTTGCTCGAACCTTGAGAAGAGTTAACCAGGTTGAGAGCAAGACAAGTAGGCGAAGCCCCAGAGATAACAGACTCCAGCACCTGGTCAAGGACTTGCAAAAGGAGTGCAGTGAAGCCGGGGTCTGGACTGTGAGGACAGGCATGGGGAGAGCTGAGGCAGGAGAGGCGGGCAGGGGCCTCAAGGGTCTTCTATCCATGGGTAATTGACTCAGCCCAGGCTCTCAGGTTTCACCTCTTTCAGGAGGTTTCCTGATCTCACATGCCCAGCCTGGCAGGGTTTGATGGCTCACCTCTGGGTTCCAGCAACACTCTGCCTACCTCTGGTATGGCACATCATATATTGTGAGGGTCTCTTTATTCCCCCCAATACTAGCCTGTGAACTCCTTAGGGACAAGCACTTCATGTAATTGTCTTGATAATCTAAGCAGTTAAGCAGGAGTCTCGGTACATACTAAGTGCCAATAAAAATCCATGGGCTCGATGGGTGACCAAGGGAGGGAGTTTAGTGTAATGGTTAAGAGTGCAGGATCTGAAGCCAGAATGCTTCTGTGAAAATTTACTGTGTAACCTCGGGCAGGTTTCTTAACCATTGGGTGCCTTGGTTTCCTCATTGTAAAATGGAACTAATAATACTGCCTTCCTTAGGTTACGGGTAATTGTGAAGATTAAATGAGTTGGCCAGCCACGGTGGCTCACATCTGTAATCCCAGCACTTTGGGAGGTCAGGGTGGAGGATTACCCGAGGTCAGGAGTTCGAGATCAGCCTGGCCAACATGACAAAACCCTGTCTCTACTAAAAAAACAAAAAAAGCTGGGTGTGGTGGCCTGTGCCTGTAATCCCAGCTACTTGAGAGGCTAAGGCAGGAGAATCACTTGATCCTAGGAGGCAGAGGTTGCAGTGAGATCGCACCACTGCACTCCAGCCTGGGTGACAGAGTGACACTCTGTCTCAAAAGAAAAAAAAAAGAATTAATACATGTTAACTCATTTAAGTACTTAGCCCTGGGCCTAGAGTATGTATTCAACAAACCATTACAGCATAATCATAATAGGCTCCATATATATATAGCTGATCATCCTAGAATTGCAATAAAAACTCAGTCAGCATCAGTGTCTCTTGGCTACTGTCTGGATCCAGTCCTTTTTCCATGAACGGACTCACAAAGCACCCTGTGCTTCTCATCACTTATCACCCTGCACTGTAATAGTCTGGTTACCACTGTGCATTGCCCATCACTGATGCCCACTCCCAGCACCTCCCACCCCACCCAAACCCTACCTTCAGGCTGTAAACGCTGAGAGCTTTTGATCTCATTCACCTTTGTATCAATGTGAATATGTGATAAATGCATATTCATGTCACCTGGATGTGGGGCATTTTGGACTCTCCAGTGACATATTCACAGACTCTTTCTTGCCTTGTGTCATTTCCATGGATGTTTGGGACAGTTTCTCCCATTGTGGTGTCTCAATTTTATTACAGATGATAATATGAACTTCAGCATTTTTGCAGAGAATGATGCTTATACATACCGCTATGAACAGCTTTTCTCCTGATTTTACAATCTGTGTTTGATCTCTTTACTAGATGGTCACTTTCTATGGCTCGACATTACTCAATAGCTCTGTGCCTCCTGGAGAACCACTGGAAATTAAAGGTGCCAAGAAGCCTGGTCTCGTTACCAAAAATGGACTTGTTCTTTTTGGTAATGATGGAAAAGCAGTGAGTGTTCAATATGGCTGCCTATGAAATAACCTTTTGATTTTATTCTATAACCCAAGCTATTAAGGGAATAGCTATCACAAGTTAATCTGGCTTTGCACTGGGATATGGGCAGGCTAGGACATCTGTGCCTCCATTGCTGGCTGGGGAGGAGCTGGCTCTGAGTGCCCTGATGGAGATGAGGTGTCTCAAGAGAGGCCCCCCAGATCTGCATAGGCTGCCTTGTGTAAAGTGGAGAGAGGAATTCAGTGGGGAGGTAAGGATGTGAATCACTGCTTTCCACTTTCTGGTCTTGGGCAGGATGATTCTTCCCTTGAGTCTGTTTTGCCATCTATATGACAGAGAGGAGAATCTCGTCTGTCTGCCTTCCCAGTGCCAGATTCTGGGAGGATCAAGAGAAATGGATGTGGCCCTCCTCAGATGCCCCTTGCCACTGATCCACCAGGCAGGTGCCACCTACACTGCCTATGCTCAGGAGGGTTGGCCTTGGGCCTCAGAGTGCCCTTGCGAAGCTTCCCAATGAAGCGTTCAAAGGGAATTTGTACCTTACAGATATTTTCCAGTTGCTGCAGGATAAATCAGTTAAGACTGTAGGCTTAAGAGTCCCGCTAGTTCCGGGTTCTACTCCCAGCTCTGTTACTTACTATCTGTGTGGCACTGAGCAAATTACTGAACCTCATTGAGCCTCCCTTTCTGCATCAGTAAAATGGGAATAATAATGGCATCCACCTCCACTGGCATTTATGAAATTAGGTAAGATCCTTCAGCACATGCATGCATTCTTTTTTTAGTATATGTGCTGCCAAAGCAAGCACTTATCCATGCATTCTTGAGCGTGGTGCAGAGTGAGTGCTCAGAGGCAGCAGCTGCAGAGTTGCAGCAGCACTAGTGGTGTCTGTTATTTTCACAATAGATTCTAGTTCAAATACCTACATCCCAGTGTCAAATTTACCAGGACTTATTTGCCATTTTGAGATGTACCTATCCCTAGACCTCACTTTTTCCTTTCTGCTGCCATTATTCAACTGCCATTTCAGCCCTTTTACACATAATGGTGAATGCTTTTAATCCATATTTTTATATTTTTCCAAATAAACTTGCCCTTATATGCATATAATCTATAGGACTCCTGCCAGCCTCACTTTTGTATTGTCTCAATCCTCGATTTTTATGCTTGTTTTGTTGCTATTTTGTAGCTGATGGTGAGAAATCTGCAGTTTGAAGATGGAAAAATGATCCCTGCCTCTCAGTACTTTTCAGCGGGTGAGACGTCAGTGGTAGAACTGACAGCCGAAGAGGTGAAAGTGGCAGAGACCATCAAGGTGAACACATGATGACTTTAATTTTACTGTTACCTTGGAAAACTGAAGCATGTTTGTAACTGGTACCATCAGTCCTCAAAGTAGTGGGATCAGAACTTTATTTCCTCTTTTTTATGTATTAGCTGCAAGAGGAAATCAACCTCCAAATTCATATGCTCAAACACAGTATATACAAACTGATTTTTCACATAAGACATCCAAGGCAGTTCCAGGTTGGCACGGGGGTTAGGGGTGAAGTCGTTCAGGAACCCAGTTTCTGTTATTTTCAAGGTCTCCCTGGGGTGTGTCACCATTCCAGACAGCCAGAAGGGCAAAGGAGCATGTAGAATGGTGTGGAGGACGTTTACATGGGCTAGGACTGGGGTGGTGCAGGTCACTTCCACTCCTGTTCATTGGCTGCATCTAACCTGGAGAGGTGCTGAGAAATGTGGTCCAGCTGTGTGTACAAGATGAAGAGGGAATTGGTTTGGTGAAGAGCTAGCCCAGTCTCTGCCACATTGTTCTACATGGCACTTCCCTCGTAAGAGTTTCCTTTTTGTGTAGGTCATCTGGGCTGGAATTTTAAGCAATGTCCCCATTATTGAAGACTCAACAGACTTCTTTAAATCTGGAGCAAGCTCAATGGATGTTGCCAGGTAAAACCATGACCTTATTGACTCACTAGGGATTCCCTCACTAGAGATTTTGACTTTGGCTTTGACAGTGAAATCCACACACATCCTTTGTTCTGGATGTGATTACCCTATCATACCTATCTATGACACATCTTTTTTTTTTTTTTTTTTTTTTTTCTGAGATGGAGTTTGGCTCTTGTTGCCCAGGCTGGAGTGCAATGGTGCAATCTCAGCTCACCACAACCTCCGCCTCTCGGGTTCAAGCGATTCTCCTGCCTCAGCCTCCCGAGTAGCTGGGATTAAAGGCATGTACCACCACGCCCGGCTAATTTTGTATTTTTAGTAGAGATGGGGTTTCTCCATGTTGATTAGACTGGTCTCGAACTCCTGGCCTCAGGTGATACGCTTGCCTCAAGCCTCCCAAAGTGCTGGGATTATAGGTGTGAGCCACCGTGCCCGGCCAACACATCTTTATTCTTTATCTTTTTTGCTGTTGTTTCCATGGTCAAGCAGATATATCTATCTATTTATTTATCTTTGTTGCTAACCAGAAGTTGTTTTCATATCTTCCGTATACCTAAAAAAGCAATCCTTAGAATTCTTTGCATCTTTTAAAAATTTGTTCTTCCAGTTTCTTAGCTAATTTTCCTCCAATATGACATCAGAATTGAGAAGCTCTGGGTGAGAATGCTAACAGGGAATTTCCTATGCAGCCTGATCCAGAATATTATCTGAATAATATGTGATACCTGATATTAATAATATTACCAGAAAAATATCTGATACCTGATATTATGCTTTCCCCCAAATCTTTTTTCTCCTACCCCCACCCCCCCGCAAATTACCCAGTAAGATAGATCTAGAATGAGGGTTATCAGGCTACTTGCAAGGACAATTGTAATCACCCAATAGTCAGAATTTCTCCACAGAGGTTTAGAGCAAGTTGAAAGGGCTGGAGTCCCAGAAAGCCTCTATCACAAGGAAACAGGACCAGGAACCTACTGGCGCAGCATCTTGCAGAGGTGTTTTTCTTGGAGTAACGTGGATAACAAGACAGCTGGGAGCTCACCAGGGACTGTTCAGTCCCTTAATGGTGGGTACAGAGAATAGAAGCTAAGAGGATTTGATTCCAGGCCACATTGTGGCCATTCACTAATTAAACAAGGCAAAAATATTCCTCCTCTTGACAAAATCCTTCATATTGACAAAGCAATGTTCCTGAAGAATATTCTATCTATTCACTCATTTACTTAACAACACTGATTGAACACTTACTATGTGTCAGGAACAGTTTTAGCACTGGAGATACAGTGTAAACTAGACAAGGTCCCTTTATTCATGGAGGTTTTATTCCAGAAATCAAAAACAATCATTTCAAGAGCACGTAGTGTTTTCAAAAGTCAAGAGTTTCGGCTCCTCAAATTATAGATTTCTCAGCTGTGATTCATGAGTTCCCAGAAACTTCTAATTAGCTTAACTAAAGATTTCAATACTATATTATGATGATTATTATTACAGATAGGGCCTCACTCTGCCACCTAGGCTGGAGTGCAGTGGTGTGATCACAGCTCACTTGTACTAGCAGCCTTGCACTCCTGGGGTGGCCATCCTTTCATCTCAGCCTCCCTAGTAGTTGGGATTACAGGCATGAGCCATCACACCTGGCCTCAGTACTGTATTATTATTACTATTATTTTGAGACAGAGTCTTGCTCTGTCGCCAGGCTGGAGTGCAGTGGTACAATCTTGGCTTACTGCAACCTCCGTCTCCCAGGTTCAAGCAATTCTCCTGCTTCAGTCTCCAACGTAGCTGGGATTACAAGTAAACGCCACTGCGCCCAGCTGATTTTTGTATTTTTAGTAGAGATGGGGTTTCACCACATTGGCCAGGATGATCTCTATCTCCTGACCTCGTGATCTGCCTGCCTAGGCCTCCCAAAGTGCTGGGATTACAGGCGTGAGCCACCGCACCTGGCCAGTACTGTATTATTAATACTTTTTTTTTTTTTTTTTTTGCTAGCAAGATACTCCTGCAGGAATTACTCATTTTCTGTTTCAGTGTCTGACTTACCATAATCATCTGATATTATTATCTTGATTACGAAGGTATCATCTCTTTTAGAGAATAAATGATTGAACCACAACCATGGTGGACTTTCTACACAGTACCTCATACACCACTGCTATTCAAGAAATGTCAGATAACCGCTGTAATTTGACAAACTAACAGTGGAAATCAAAGGATTGGAAAGGACTTCAAAAATTGTATTGACCTACTGCATATGGTTCTAGCTAGTACCTGTGTTAACTACATAATACAAACAAATGTCCATCTTATACTTGTAAATTAGAGAAAATATTCTACAATATGACATTCATCTCTCACAATCTTTACAGTTAAGAAAGTGTCTTTCTTTCTTATTCTTTGAGTATATATGAAAGCAAAGGAGTTGACTTTATATGCTCCCTGCTATCTTGCTTATAAGTAATTAAAATATTTTTGCCTTGATTTCTTTTATTTTTAGTCACGGATAAAGTTAAAAAAAAAACTGCCACTGTCCCTCAAGATATGTTTTTAATTTCTTGCCCCTAGTCTTATCAATTTCTCTGATGAGTATCACAGATCTCATAGGATATAAATAGGCATGTGATGTAAGTCTTACCTCAAAACAACTTGACAAATGCAAGTAACAGTCTTCCTAACCCCTTTTAAAAATCTAAGTAACGCGAAGCTGGTTCGTTCTTTAAGGCTGGTTGAAGAGATCAGACAGAAATGTGGTGGGCTTCAGCTGCAGAATGAAGATGTCTATATGGCCACCAAGTTTGAAGACTTTATCCAAAAGGTCGTGAGGAAACTGAGAGGAGAAGATCAAGAGACGGAGCTGGTTGTAGATTATGTAAGCTTTTCCTCGATGTTACAACCCTAAATCAGTGAGATCCATACACTATAAAAGACTGCTGTGCCTGCTGCCCATTTGTTTTTATATTTATGACCTTTAAAAACAACAGCTTTACTGAGATTTAATTCAGATGCCATAAAATTCCCTTTTAAAATGTGCATTTTGGGTGCTTTTTAATATATTCACAGGGTTGTGCAACTATTATGTCATCCAATTTTGGAACATTTTCATCATCCCAAAAAGAAGCCCTGTACCCATTGGCAGTCATTCTTTACTCTTCCAGGACGACCTCATACAAAAAAAGTTCCAAAATTGGATAGCATGATAGTTCCTAGAAAATGCGAATCTCTTTTCTGTCTCTCTGGATTTGCCTCTTTTAGAGATTTCGTATAAATAGAATCATATAACATGTGGCTTTTTGTTTTTGGCTTCTTTCTCTTAGCATAATGTGTTCAAGGTTCATCCAGGTTGTATCATCATTTTATTCCTTTTTCTGGCCAAGTAATATTCTATTGTATAAATATACCACAGTTTGTTTACCCATTCATCAGTTGAAGTACATTTGGGTTGTTTCTACTTTTTGGCTATTATGAATAATGCTATGAAAAACTCATACAAGTTTTTGCATGAACATATGTTTTCAAGTCTCTTGGGTATGTACCTAAGCGTGGAATTGATGAGTCATATGGTAACTCTATGTTTAACTTTTTTGAGTAACTGCCAAACTGTTTTCCGAAGTGGCTACACCATTATATAATGCCACCAATGTATGAGGGTTTCAACTTCTCCATATCCTCGCCAATATTTGCTCTCGTCTTTTCTCTTTTAGCTGTCCTAGTGGGTGTAAAGCGGGGTCTCACTGTGGTTTTGATTTGTATTCCCTAGTAACTACTGATGTTGAGCATCTTGTCATATACTTGTTGGCCATTTGAATTTCTTCTTGCAGAAATGTCTTTTCTTTCAGATCCTTTGCTCATTTTAAAACTGGCTTGTCTTTTTATTGCTGAGTCTTTAGAGTTCTTTGTCTATTTTAGATACAAGATCCTTATCAGATATAAGATTTGCAAATGTTTTCTCTCATTCTGTAGATTTGCTGAAAACTTTGAGTGTCCTTTGACATACAACAGGTTTTAATTTAAATGATGTCTAGTTTATCTACGTTCTTTTACCACTTATGCTTTCTATATGTCTTGTCTGACACCTTTTATTCCTCTACTTCTCCTTCACTGCTTTCTTTTTGTTAAATATGTCTAGTATGCCTTTTTAATCCATTATTTTGTTGTTGTTGTTGTTGTTTTTGAGATGGAGTCTTGCTCTGTCGCCCAGGTTAGAGTGCAGTGGTGCAATCTCGGCTCACTGCCAGCTCCACCTCCTGGGTTCACGCCATTCTCCTGCCTCAGCCTCCCGAGTAGCTGGGACTACAGGCACCTGCCACCACGCCTGGCTAATTTTTTGTATTTTCAGTAGAGACGGGGTTTCACCATGTTAGCCAGGATGGTCTCGATCTCTTGACCTTGTGATCTGCATGCCTCGGCCTCCCAAAGTGCTGGGATTACAGGCGTGATCCACCGTGCCCTGCCTTAATCCCTTATTTTTAATTTTACTATATTTTAAGCTATTTTCTTAGTGGTTGCCTTGAGGATTATAATTAACATTTTTGCTTAAAATGGTCTAGGTCAGATGAATAACAACTTAATATCAATAGCATAGGAAAGCTTTGCTGTAACATTGTTGTGTACTTCCCTAATTTGTGCCATTATTGTCATATGAATTACATCTTTATATATCATGAGCCCACCAACACAATTTTATAATTACTGCTTTATGAGGTTGTATTTTTAATGATAGAGTTAAAAATATATTTATACCAATGTTGATATTTACCTATGTAGTTACCTTTACCAGTACTCTTTATTTCTTCATGTGTATTCAAGTTAATTGTCCAGTGTCCTTTCATTTCAACTTGAAGGAGTCTTCTCAGTACTTTTTGTAGGCCAGGTATCCTAGCAATCAATTTTCTGTTTTTGTTCATTTGGGAATGTTTTAATTTCTCCTTCATTTCTGCAGGATATTTTTATTGGGTATAGAATTTTTGGATGGTATTTTTCTTTTATCATTTTAAATATTTCATCATATTGCCTTCTGGCCTTCATGGTTTCTGATAAGTCAACTGTTAATTTTATTAAGGACTCTTTTGTATGGTGAGTTCCTTATGTCTTGTTGTTTTTGAGATTTTATCTTTGTCTTTTGATTACTTGTTATGATATGTCTAGGTGTGGGGCCTTTGAATTTTCCCATCAGAATTTGTTGAGCTTCTTGGATTGTGCATTCTTGAAATGTGCAACTTAATGTTTTTCATCAAATTTAGGAAGTTTTCAGCCATTCTTTCTTCAGATATTTTTCCTTTTCCTTTCCCTTTTCCTTCTCCTCTCCTTCTGGGATTCCTTTTATGCATGTGTTGGTATACTTGATGGTGTCTCATAAGTCTCAGAGGCTCTGTTCATTTTT
>NW_012101554.1:1272858-1275490 GCF_000951045.1 Mandrillus leucophaeus | reverse complement strand
ATTCCAAGTCTTTGCTATTGTGAATAGTGCTGCAATAAACATACGTGTGCATGTGTCTTTGTAGCAGCATAAATTATAATCCTTTGGGTATATACCCAGTAATGGGATGGCTGGGTCATATGGTAGATCTAGTTCTAGATCCTTGAGGAATCTTTATTCTTATTCCTTCCTGTTGTTCAGGCTTTTATTTACCTGCTTGAATTTGCTATTGGGTCCCTCTAGTGAATTTTTTATTTCAGTTATTGCACTTTTCAACTTCAGCATTTTTATTTGGTTCTTTTAAAAATAATTTTTATCTCTTCATTGATATTCTCTGTTCAGCAAGACATTATTCTCTTACTTTCCTTTAATTCTTTAGACCTGGTTTACTTTAGTTCATTGAACATATTTACAAAAGCTTATTGAAAATCTTTCTTTAGCAAATCCAGTGTCTAGGTTTCTCTAGGCATGGTTTCTATTAGCTGCTTTTTTCCACCTGTGTATAGGCCATACTTTCCTGTTTCTTTGCACATCTTGTAATCTTTTGTTGACAGCTGGTCATTCAAAAGAATAGAATGTCGTAACTCTGGAAAGCAGACTTTCCCCTCATCTCCCTTCACAACTTTTGTTGCTGTTGCTGCTGCTGCTTTGTTGTTGTTGTTCAATGACTTTCTCGATAATTCTGTAAAGTCTGTATTTTTTATTGTTTGCCACCACTGAAGTCTCTTTTCAGTTACCTTAATGGTCAGCTAATGATTGGGCATATATTTTCTTATACACCTTGAGCCAATAAGTCTCCCAGCCTTTGCGAGGAGGCTCTGTGTGTGTGCTGGGATACACCTTCAGTGCTCCAGCAGGCAGTTTACAGCTCTGCCTCAGCCTTCACACTTCCTGCCTGTACAGGGCCTCAAGAGTCATCGAGAGTTAAGACATAAGGGCCTTCTGAGGTCTTTCCTGGCACGTGCACAAGCCCTGCATGTATATTGGTCTTCTGGAATAAGTCAGAGCTTTTCAATGCCTCCAATGGATATCTCATTCCCAGTTATTCCTCTTAAGTTTTTTGGTCAGCCATTTGTTAGTAGCTGCGGGCAGCTGAAATATTAAATAATTGCCACTGATTATTTTTGACAAATGTCCCAGGAATAGGGATGTTTGTGCATAACAAGCTCTGAGTCAGATCAAATAAAGACAAGCCCAAGCCAGGCATGGTAGCATGTGCCTGTAGTCCCAGCTACTCAGGAGGCTGAGGCAGGAGGATCACTTCAGTCCAGGAGTTTGAGGCTGTGATGCACTTGATCACACCTGTGAATAGCCACTACTCTCCAGCCTGGACAACATAGTGAGACTCTGCCTCTAAAGACAGAAAATCGGCCAGGCGCGGTGGCCCAAGCCTGTAATCCCAGCACTTTGGGAGGCCGAGACGGGCGGATCACGAGGTCAGGAGATCGAGACCATCCTGACTAACACGGTGAAACCCCGTCTCTACTAAAAAATACAAAAAACTAGCCGGGCGAGGTGGCGGCGCCTGTAGTCCCAGCTACTCGGGAGGCTGAGGCAGCAGAATGGCGTGAACCCAGGGGGCGGAGCTTGCAGTGAGCCGAGATCCCGCCACTGCACTCCAACCTGGGCGACAGAGCGAGACTCCGTCTCCAAAAAAAAAAAAAAAAAAAAAGACAGAAAATCTCTGGGAGTGGAGCTTTTCAGGGAGCTGCCAGGCAGTCCAAATAGTAATAGTTCTTTGGGATGAGGCTTTTGAAGAGCTCCAAATCCATTTCATCCCCACCAGGGGCTACTAGGCTGCTGGTTTTCACAGCTACCATACTTGCAATGATGGTTTTCTCAAGGCTATGGCAGAGCTTTTGAGAAAGATGGGAATAAGGCAGTTAATACACCATAAAGCTCACTTTTCTTAGTGTGATTCAGCTATTCTTCTTGAAATGGATTATTGCAAGCCTTTGGTTAGTTTCCAGAGTCCTGAGAGAAGTGATTTTTAACAATATTTTCTAGTGTTCTTATAGCTTTTATGAAGGAGTGGATTTTCAGAGGTCCTTACTATACTATCCCAGAAGTGCTTCTCACCCATTTGTTTTTAATAAGAATTAGGCAAATCTGGAAAGCAGTTTAGCATCATCTGGTTAAGAACATGAATTTTGGAGTCAGACCAATGTAAGTTTGAATCCAAGTATCATGGCTTACTAGCTGTGTGACCTTGGGCAAGTTACTTAACTTCCCTAAGCCACAGTTTGCTCCTATTATTACCCTCCATTATTATTACCTCCATTATTATTTTCTCCATTATTTTTACCCTATTTATAGAGTGTAATTTGATTCTCCCAACAATTCTCTGTGATGGACATTATTATTATTACTCTAGAGATTGGGTAATTATTATTATCAACTGCAAAACATTCTAGTATGCACATAACATGAAATATGTCTTCTGTTACTTGACTCATATCACCCAATTTATAGGGTAATATTATATAATAATAATATATTATGTAATAATATTATATAATATATTATGTAATAATATTATATATTATGTAATAATTATATGGAATAAGTCAGAGCTTTTCAATGCCTCCAATGGATATCTCATTCCCAGTTATTCCTCTTAAGTTTTTTGGTCAGCCATTTGTTAGTAGCTGCG
>NW_012101554.1:1205356-1272808 GCF_000951045.1 Mandrillus leucophaeus | reverse complement strand
TGTAATAATATTATATATTATGTAATAATTATATTATGTAATAATATTATATATTATGTAATAATAATATATTATGTAATAATGATAATATCTACCTCAGAGAATTGTTAGGAGAATCAAATTAGGTGCTATATGTAAGACATTCAGCATATTCCCAGAATGATAATTTAAGAAAAGTGGACTGTTTGTAGAGACTGAACACATCAATTCCCATGAAATTTCCTTCATTATAGCCCACATAAACACAACAGAAATAGCTCATAGATCATGAGCACTCAGTGTGGGAAAAGGCAAGAGACTTTCTTGCTATTTTTTGTTTCTTTTTAAAGCACTGACAATTCCTCCCTGTGAAATAATGTTTTAAATAATTAAATTTCCTTTTGAATACCTAGCGTTGATATATTACCTCAGTTTTCCTCCCAATAACTGTATGAAGCCAGTATCATTATCCCCATTGCATTGCTGAAAAAAACTGATCCTCATCAAAGATCATTGACTAACCTCAATTTGCTTGCCAGCCACTGGCAGAGTACAATTTAGGCAACACATGTGTAACAGACAAAAAGTGAAAACCGAGAGGAACTTAAGGAAAGCAAACTTAAAACGGCGCCAGTGTAAAAGGAAACCTATTGACAAAGGCATTTTCAAGGATTTCAATGAAAGCAATAGCTGCACTCCACCAATGCTGCCACTAGATGGTGGTGTTTCCATTATCTAGAGGTCTTGTGAGTTACCTTTTACCTGTTAAGAAAGAAAATCTGAAATCTGTATAAAGCCTGGCCTAGAGCACTTTTGTCTTTACAGCTTCTACCCTCCTGCCCCAGTTGCCAAGGCAAGCATCTTGAGACCCAAATCTCACATATGCATGTCTTCTGTATGGTTGGAACTAGAATTTGACTTCTCCCTCTGCATTCGTGAATATGCTTCTTTAGTGCTGTTTGACATCAAATTAGTAAATACGGAAATCCATTGACTCTATTAATATAATTCTCTCAGGTTTCAAAGGAAGTCAATGAAATGATGGTAAAAATGCCGTATCAGTGTTTCATAAATGGACAGTTCACCAATGCAGACGATGGAAAGACTTACGACACTATCAACCCAACGGATGGATCTGTGAGTAATTCTGTAGTGTTAGTAGTGATCACCGGTGGTGGATTTTTAGTTTATACACCATTGTAAAAGAGGCAGTCTTAAGAAGCCCATTAATTCTCTCACTCTGCCTCTAAGCACTTCATGCAAATGTACTTCATGCTTTTCTTTCAAAGACTCAGTTCTGGTACTAGCTGCTATTAACTGTAGTAACCTATTTTATAGAACATTTATGATAAGTTTAGACAGGTAGCTTTACCTATAAACATCAGAGGCACTCATCTGCATAGAGATACACGTGAAAAAAATTTTCAGACTTTGAAGACTCATGGCAAGAAATTCAGCTTTCCCAAGGCACTGGAAGAACTACAGAGTCTTCTGTCTTCCTAAATGTGTTCTTCCATAAAGTAGTACGACATGAGAAGTACCGAATTTCTGGTTCACAATTTTCATATTAAAATTGTTCTTTTTCTTTACCGTAGTACTGGATATACTCATTTCTCATCATAACATTTTTTAAAAAATCAGTAATACTCTATTTTTTCTATTAATACAATATTAATTCCAAGAACCATATTTTCATATCTCTCATGTGACCTATTTTTACTTACCTTGAAATAGACAATATGCAAAGTATCCTACGCTTCTTTGGCGGATGTTGATAAAGCAGTAGCAGCAGCAAAAGATGCTTTTGAAAATGGTGAATGGGGAAGAATGAATGCAAGAGAAAGAGGAAGATTGATGTACAGGTATTTTTATTTTTTATTTTTTAGAAAAGTAATTCTGGTAGAGATGGGGTTTCACTATGTTGGCCAGGTCTCAAATTCCTGACCTCAGGTGATTTGCCCGCCTCAGCCTCCCAAAGTGCTGGGATTACAGGCGTGAGTGGTGGCACGTGCCTGTAGTCCTAGCAACTCTGGAGGCTGAGGCAGAAGAATTGCTTGAACCTGGGAGGTGGAGGTTGCAGTGAGCCAAGATCGCACCACTGCACTCCAGCCTGGGCAAGAAAGCAAGACTCTGTCTCAAAAAAAAAAAAAAAAGATAAGAAAAGAAAAACAAGTCTACTACCTTTGGATATTGGCTAACATTGCCAACATTTTAAAAATTCCTGCAAAACATTCTGGTATTCACCTAGTATGAAATATGTCTTCTGTTACTTGACTCATATTAAATCCTACATATGTTGATTATGTTAGTATCGCTTGCACCAGGCAGGTCCCAGCTGGAAAAGAAGTTTAATAAAGAACTGTTTACAAAGACGTGGGCTAGGTCAAAGAAATCCAATAAAGGATACTGAAACATCCAGGCAGGGCTAGCAGCAGGGGGAAGCTGCTACGTCTTCAAGGTCTGAAGGGACAGGAGAAGGAGCTGTTACTGGAATCTGGCAAGATCTGTAGCTATAGGAGAAAACCACACTCCAGTGGAGGGGCATGGCAGCTTCTGAACCACAGTCCATCAGCGAGGGAGCCAGGGAATCCAATTCCCCAACCACTTTTTCCTTCAGTTCACCAATCTTCTGTGGGTGCCTCCCAGTGGCCTCTCACTGGCCAAGCCCAATGGGAGAGCAAGGGAGCCAGGTAATGTAATCTATAAAGGTCATTCACCAGGGTGAAAGTCACAGAGCAGGGTGGAGAATGGATACAGAGTGGCAAGTGGAAAATATCCAGTACCCCGTTGTTTAAAAAAAAAAAACATTTTATATCAACTTGATCTGTAAGGAATAGGAACAAGGAAGAAAAATAATAAGGACTGAGAAGAATATTTTAAATCAGTAATGAAGGATGCCAGGAATAACTAGATTCAATCATAAATTCCATTTGCTGTTTACCTAAAATCCAATATCTGACCTAGATCAATAGATCTCAGAGCAATGATATGATTTGGATGTGTCCACACCCAAATCTCATCTTGAATTGTAGCTCCCATAATTCCCGCGTGTCATGGGAGGGAACCAGTGGGAGGTAATTGAATCATGGGGGCAAGTCTTTCCTGTGCTGTTCTCATGAAAGTAAGTCAGTCTCATGAGATTTGATGTTTTTATAAAAGACAGTTCCCCTGCACATGCTCTCTTGCCTCTTTCCTTTATAAATTACCCAGTCTCAGGTATGTCTTTATGAGCAGCGTGAGAACGAACTAATACAAGCAAGATCTGGAACGAATACTGTGGGAGGGGGATTTCAAGCTGGACTCTAGAGTGGCCCCAAAGGAACAGCTCCGAGAACCACTACAAATACAGAAGAAAAACAAATAGAGAAGTTGACCACAAAAGATGAATTTTTACTGTATCACAGTCATTATACAGTCCTGCACTTACCTTCCCATAAAACCGAATACCAAACAGAAATCTCTTGTAGTGTTTGTAATTCATTGTGTACGTTGCTATCTTGTCTCTTCAGTTAGTGTTGGAAATATTTTTGTGCCAACTGGAAATCCTCAAATGTTCATGGGTTCTCAGAAGGTGTGGGTTCTGGGAATGTGGTTCCAGTGACTGGTACTGGCTCAATCATTGTTCCACTTCTTACACATAGATGAGGCAAATTATATACGCTTCCAATACCCTCTGCTTCTCCTTTGTAATTCTTGAAACAAATGATTTATGAAATTATTTGTTTAATGTCTTTCTTCCCTACTGGACCATGATCTCCATAAGGGCAGAGATCTGATCCATATTTGTTTACCTCTGAATCCTCCATCGTTAGGATACTGCATTGTATGTAACAGGAGCTCAATCAATACTTGTTGAATTTCTTTCTTTCACTGACCACACAGACTTGCAGACCTACTGGAAGAGAACCAAGAAGAGCTGGCAACCATTGAAGCCCTTGATTCAGGGGCTGTCTATACCTTGGCTCTGAAGACTCACATTGGAATGTCTGTGCAAACATTCAGATATTTTGCTGGCTGGTGCGACAAAATTCAGGTAAGCACAAGTACTATTTGTTCTGAAAGAAAAAGGGATTAACATTGATGAGTTTGTACCAGGCACTGTGTCAGATCCTCTTTTTATGTAGATTTTTTTACACCAACATAACAGGGTTGTCTAGATCCATTTTATGCTGCTATAACAGAATACCTGAGACTAGGTAATTTATAAAGAACAGAAATTTATTCTCTTACAGTTCTGGAGGCCGGGAAGTCTAAGATAAAGGTGCCAGCAGGTTTGGCCTATAGTTTTAAGATGGTGCCTTATAGTACATCCTCTGGAGCAGAGGAACGGTGTGTCCTCACCTGGCAGAAGAGTGGAAGAGAGTGAACCCACTCCTGCAAGCCCTTTTTATAGCGGCATTGATCCGTTCATTAAGGTGGAGCCCTCATGACCTAAACACCTCCTATTAGGCCCTGCCCCCCAACACTGTGGCATTGGGGGTTAAGTTTCCAGCACATGCATTTTAGGGGACACTTTCAGACCCTAGCAATGGTTATAACAACTACAGGAAGTAAATGGATAGCTCTTATCCCCTTATTACATGTGAGCAAACAGAGGCTTGAGGACATGGATGCCTTTCCTATAATTTGTAGCAAGTAACCCACATGACCAGATTTGAACTCAAGATTTTCTGAATCTAAAGTCTAATCACATTCTTTGCACTTTACTATAATATCTCCTGAGCGTGTTGAATATTTTTCTAGACATTTTGGAGAAGCCTAGTATCATGAAGGGTGTACAAATTCAAATACCTACAGAGGCCAGAGAGCTACCATAGATGGTGGAAGAAGACTGAGTATAAGAAAAACTTTGTCTTTGAACATGTGTCCTAGTAGAAATAAATTTTTTAAAAATTTATTTATTTTTTTCTTTTGAAATGGAGTCTTGCTCTGTCACCCAGGCTGGAGTGCAGTGGCGCCATCTCAGCTCACTTCTGCCTCCTGGGTTCAAGCGATTCTCCTGCCTCAGCCTCCCAAGTAGCTGGGATTACAGGTGTGTGCCACCACGCCCAGCTAATTTTTGTATTTTTAGTAGAGACAGGATATCACCATGTTGGCCAGGCTGGTCTCGAACTCCTGACCTCAAGTGATTTGCCTGCCTTGGCCTCCCAAAGTGCTGGGATTACAGGTGTAAGCCACTGCACCTAGCCAAAAAAAAATTTTTTTAAGGAAAAATTTGATAAAGACACAGGAATAATAAATATTTCATTTTCCTTTTACTATATAATAAATAGCAAACATGGGGTGATCAATGGCAACAACACTAGCTCCAGCACTGGGGATACAAAAGGGAGAGGTAGGGCTTGTAGCAAACTGCAGTATGCATGTTCCTCATAGACTCATAATAACCACTGCAGTACCAGTTATTGCAACCACATTCCCAGCAGCAAAAAGAAGCAAGTGAGAAAGGGGGAGTGGCAAGAGGAATTTCACAAAGCATTCTTACCTTCCCAGTACCTTTTGCTCATATCCCTCCTTGACCATCTCTATCTGCTAAGGAGACTGGGAAACATTGTATTCATCTGAGCACATTGCTGCCACCAATGTTAATGTACAGTCAGACAGACCTGAGTCCAAGTCAGCTTTGGCCCGTATCAGCCAATGTTGTTAAAGTTATTTTATCTCCCAGAACCTTACTTTCCTCCTCTATAAAATGGTCACAATAATACATACTTTGCAAGTTATGTTTTGAGGACTGGAAACAAGTATATTTGTACACTACAGGATTAGACAACTCTGCAACATAGCAGGTTTGCACAAAAATGAAGTTTTTATTGTGATTCAGCCACAAAGTCATGCATATATTGATATTTACTAATGGTAGTTCAGGTCCATCTCTTATCCCCAATTATGAAATCCAAATAGCTCTGAAACCTGAAAATTGTTTGATTAGTTGAAACTGATTTGATGCCAAACCCTGACTTGAATGAACATAATCTATTAATAATATTTATTTACATCACTTAGAGTGAATATTCATATGTTTCAGTGAATCAATACTAGTGTGTTTGCATGGACACAGGGATGGGAACATCACACACCAGGGCCTGTCCAGGGGTGGGGGGCTGGGGGAGGGATAACATTAGGAGAAATACCTAATGTAAATGATGAGTTAATGGGTGCAGCAAACCAACATGGCACATGTATACCTATGTAACAAACCTGCACGTTGTGCACATGTACCCTAGAACTTTAAGTACATTTAAAAAAATACTAGTGTGTTTGATTATGGGAGGCTTATTCAAATCCTGCTGGGGTAGCAGATAATTTAAGGTACATGCACTATATTACGTTTCTAAAGTCCAAAAAATTATGAATTCCAAGACGTAACTGGCTGCAAGTATTTTAAGAAATTGTACACTCTATTAGTAGTAGCAATAAGATTTTATGTGGCAAAGCAAATGAATAGCTTTCATTAAAGCCTACTATTGTGAATCTGTTAGGATTCAATTGGCTGCATATAACAGCCAACTTAATCCTGTTTTTTAACCCTATTATTTTTCTCTGACTTTCAAGGAGTCCAAAGAAAGGCAGTCAGGACTAGTATGTGAGATGCAAACTCTTTTTCTGTCTTTGCCAGGCCATCTTTAGTACCATGTGACCTCCACCCTGAAGGTTGACTCATGATCTCAAGAAAATCACTGCAGTGCCAGCTATTTCAGCAGTAGTCTAAACAAGAAGAAGGAGGAAGCAGATATGGAGGGAAGAATAAAGGAGTTGAGTTAGTCTGGTTTAAATAGCAGTCACCTTCCAATGCTTTGTGCTTATATCTTCCACTGGCCATCCCTAACCTGAAGAATGGGAACCATAGTATTTGATAGGCATATTGCTGTTCCATTATTAGTACAGGGATTCTGTTACTAAGGACAGAGGGGAAAGTGGATAATAGGCAGGCAGTTCACATTCTCTGCCAGGCCAAGCAATTGGGAATGGACAAAATGAGAATTATGTTTATTCTCCTGTGTTTCATGGTTCTCTTGAGAAACAAATAGCTGTTCCTTCTTTGGCATGGATATAGTTCTTATCAACAAACACTCTTTCATATCAGCTAACAAAAAGTAAGAGAGGAAGACAGAAAATGGATCCTTTGAAATGAAATTTACTTATTTAAATTAGTAAAATAAGTATCAACTTTTCTTATTCTTTAGGGTTCTACTATTCCAATCAACCAGGCCCGTCCAAATCGCAATCTGACCTTCACCAAGAAGGAGCCACTTGGGTAAGATAAGGAGAGTGCCTCTGAGTGAATCATGAGTTGTGTTATTTGAAACAACTAAGCGTGTCGAATTTCTTCCCCGGCAGTGTCTGTGCCATTATTATTCCCTGGAACTACCCGCTGATGATGCTGGCGTGGAAGAGTGCTGCGTGTTTGGCAGCAGGCAATACCTTAGTGCTCAAGCCAGCACAGGTAAGGCCACAAAGGGCCAGGTACAGAATCGCCTCCTTCTTACATCCAGTACTTCAAAAGAGTGACATATATTTATAAATAGCAAACAAAAATGAGATCGTATGGCATTTTTCTCATACATCATGGACAACTTTTCATGTCAGTAAATACTCATTTTTAATAGCTACCTAATAACATTGTATGGAGATTCCACAATTTAAAATTTTCACAATAATAGAAGCAAGCATGGTGCACATCAGTGAAGTCCACTGACTTTCTACAAACCAATTCAATTCTTCCAAAATGCCAAGTGCCCAACATTTAGGGAATTATTTAGAATAATTATGAGATATCAGAAAAAGTATTATGCAGGTATTCAAATTTAATTGTCAAAAATACTGTAAAGGCAGAGGTTGCAATGAGCCGAGATCTTGCCACTGCACTCCAGCCTGGGCAACAGAGCGAGACTCTGTCTCAAAAAAAAAAATATATATATATATATAAAAAAATATGTATTATATATATTAGTTCACTATATATTATATAACAGAGTGAGACTGTCTCAAAAAATATATAAAAAATATATAAAATATATAAAATATATATTTATATGTATTATATATTAGTTCACTATGTTATATTATATATCATATATATTATATATGATATATATTACATAAAACATATTTATATGTATTATATATTAGCTCACTATATATAATATATATTATATATTATATACACATCTAGATGTGTATATATATGATATATATTACATAAAACATATTTATATGTATTATATATTAGCTCACTATATATAATATATATTATATATTATATCTTATATATAGTAGCTCACTATATATATATAGTGAAGATGTAGAAGATGAGGGAAAAGCATGTAAAAGAACATCTGTAATTATAAATATATATCCAGATGGATAACAAGAAAATACTTTTAAGAAATAGTTAAGGTAGTTTTCACAAAAATCTTTTAATGCTACAATAGCTTTTTAAGAAAAAAATATGGCCGCCAAGTTAACACTGGCTGAGACTTTACTATATAAAGGGCACTATGCAAAATAAGAAGAAAAACAAACTTCTTAATTGGGTTTCTGTTATATGCAGGTAACTTTACTATGTAGTAGGCATTCTGAGGTGCATAATTCATGGAGAAAACTTGGTCTTTATTCTAGAAGAGTTTATAATTTGTTACCTCTCAACTCTTTCATTTCTTCTTTCAGAGCTTAAAAAAATACAGTTTCATTTGTCATAGCTACATGGTCATGTGACCATGGCCATTTTGTTTTAATCATTAAAAACGATTTGAAAAAGTAGGTATACATTCAAAGTTTTCAAAATTCAAAAGATACAAAGAGGTAGATAGTGAAATGTCTCCCTTCTATCATTACTCCCCAGCCAACCAGTTTACCTCCCAGAGACAACCAATGGGATTAATTGTTATCTATTAGTGGCTTAGATATTCCAGAGATAGTCTGTACATATATATGTGTATATTTATGAATATGTAGTTTTATATGTATATGTAGAGAGATATATATTATTATATGTAGATATAGATATTATATATGTGTATATGTATATATTGCTAATTAATGGGCATAAAGTTTCAATTACTGGCCAGGTGAGGTGGCTCACGCCTGTAATCCCAGCACTTCGTCTATTTTTTTTTTTTGAGACAGAGTCTCGCTCTGTCACCCGGGCTGGAGTGCAGTGGCGCAATCTCGGCTCACTGCAAGCTCCGCCTCCCGGGTTCACGGCATTCTCCTGCCTCAGCCTCCTGAGTAGCTGGGACTACAGGCGCCTGCCACCATGCCTGGCTAAGTTGTGTATTTTTAGTGGAGACAGGGTTTCACCGTGTTAGCCAGGATGGTCTCGATCTCCTGACCTCATGATCCGCCCGCCTCAGCCTCCCAAAGTGCTGGGATTACAGGCTTGAGCGACCATGCCTGGCAATCCCAGCACTTTGGGAGGCCAAGGCAGGTGGATCACTTGAGGTCAGGAGTTCAAGACCAGCCTGGCCAACATGGTGAAACCCCATCTCTACTAAAAAATACAAAAAATTAGCTGGGCATGGTGGCAGGCACCTGTGATCCCAGCTACTCCAGAGGCTGAGGCAGGAGAATCGCTTGAACCTGGGAGGCAGAGGTTGCGGTGAGCCGAGGTCGCACCATTGCACTCCAGCCTGGGCAACAAGAGTGAAACTCTGTCTCAAAAAACAAAGAAACAAACAAAAAACAACTTCAATTATGTAAGATGAATAAGTTCTAGAGGTCCTCTGTACAACATTGTACTTATAGTTAATACTACTATATTTTACACTTCAAAATTTGTTGAGAGTAGAGCTCACATTAAATGTTCTTACCACAATAAAATAAAATTTTTAAAAACACACACAAAAAGTAGCATTTTATATACTTACCAAAAAAAAATTTTTTCCTTTTTTTTTAGCAGTTTCCATCGTATAGATAAAACATATTTTACCAATCCATAATTATGGATATTCAGATTTTCTCTCCTTTTGCTGTATAAACCATGCTATAATTAATAACCTTAGAAACCTTATAAGTATAATGCACATGTGCAAGTATATTTATACGCTATGTTTCTAATTGCAGAATCCCTCAGTTAAAAGATACATATATTTGTGTGATAGATATTGACAAAGCCATCCATGGGGGTCGTATTAGCTCACCAGCATTATACAAGACTACTGTTTCCCACTCTTGTTTAATGGGTGCACAACACATTAAACAGCAAGAAGCTAGTTGAGTGAAGTGAGGAGACAGATAATCTAGTCCAGTAGAGCTCCACACTGGCTGTACATTAGAATCACCTAAAGTTCTCCTTTTAAAATGCTGATATGGGGCCCCACTGGCAGAGATGGGGCCCCATTCAGCATTTTAAAAGGAGAGATCTGATTTAATTGGTCTAAGTTGGAGACCACACATTGGTATTGCTTAAAAGCTTCACGTTTTTCCAAGGCACAGCCAGGGTGGAGAACCACTGAATGATATCCAATGAGAGTGCTAATTACTGAGGAATGGCAATGAGTATATATAATGTCCAAAAATTACAAACATTCTTTGAGTGCATACCAGTTGCCAGGCAGGTAGTAGTGATGAAGATACACATAGTTTCTGTCCCCATGGAAATTACAGTCTGGCTCTATCTGCAGTTTAAAACTGGCAGTTTTATAGTTGAAGATAATTTAAATCCTGAGAATGAAAGACCCAAAGGTGCCATTGTTATGCTGGACTTTTTTATTTTATTGGATAATATTATGCAGTGATGCATTTATAATATTAGGGCTCTGTGTGAATGTCAAGAGGACTGAATTGAGATGACTCTTCTTAAACCGGTTGTCTGCTTTGTTATATGTGTGAAAGATTCCCTCCTGGCTTCATACAAAAGAAAGCACAGATTTTCATGGCCTAGAGTGGTTTGGTCCAGGTGTGACAAGTTCTGACTTTATTAACCTCATATTTAGCAATGACCTACACTTGCCCAGAACCATACTAGAGGCTTTCCTATATATTATGCAAACTTATAATCCTGCAGGGACACTGGATAGCCAAATGGAAGAAAACCAATAGAAATGAAAAGAGCTGTGATAGAGATGAAACCATTTATTTTATTTATAAATGACATTTTAAAACCTTTATATTCTTACTTTAAAAGAATTATAATTAATTCAGGATAGTTTTTAAACATCTTTCTAATTATGATGGTTTCATACCAAGGCATAATCAGATATACTTGGGCTAGGATCATCTTCAATTATACTAGATGTAAATCCACTATTTTTACAGTCTTGATAACTTCAAATATTTTGGGCCAACTTCTCATCAAGTTAAATCTACATTGACATTTTACAAACCTCACAATGTGACTGTCATGGACCTGTTACTAGAAGGAGGAAAACTGGTAGCCCTGCCTCTTTATTGTTTGCTTGTTAACATTATTATTTATTGTGCAGTTTCTATGCACATTTTTTGGCCACTTGTCCATTTTATGAAGACAAACTTAATTAAAATAACAACATAGTCTGTGAAACCATGTAATCCGGCCTGTAAACTTCATCAGAGGGCAATCTTCTGAAAGCAAATGAGCAAGGGAAGGAACCACTGCTACCCCTTGGCCTTGTGAGCCTCTATTCTTTCCTAGGACACTGCCCATACCTTTGTGGCCCATGACCATATGACCTTCATTCAGACTGTGTGACAGCAGCGTTATCCAGCCATACAATAAATGTTAGTTATGGTTCATTTATTTCATATCTTTGTCAGCTAAAATATATAAATAAAAGTTCCACTATTTTCTTTTCGCACCTCAATGGATCCTCTTGCACATCCCATTTTTAGAGTCCAAGCTAACCAAGTACTGACTTAAGACTGAATGGACGTTGGTTTTTAAGAGTGTGAAGGTATTGCTTTCATTTTGCTTCGGAGATTTGCATTGCTATGATAGATGTTTAAGGTGAGATCCATATTATGTCACTTTTTATGTGAGAACGAAGGGAAAATAAGAAAATATGTATTTGCTGATTTGAATAAAAGGAAACACAGGAAAGATAAACTAGAGACTAATGAAATTGATTATCTATAGAACATAGGATGAATGGGGTGGAAAGGAGGGTGGGAGAACGACATTCTCTGAATGGACGTTTGAATAGTCCTGACTTTTGGAAGCATATTCCCCATATTCAATGACAACAAGAAAAAGAAATATAATCCACAAAGATGGGGCCAAAATCCTAAAAGTAAATGTAAACAAAACAAATTAAGCCATATTTCAAATGAATAACATGACCCCATTGAAGAGAGTGAGGAACCATGAACCCAAGTCACTTTTGACTAACTTTGGACTATATGTCCTCAGGATAAAGGCAACGCAAACCAACAACAACAACAACAAAACCCAAATACATATTCAACTCTAATTAATAGGCTTCTTTTTCACAGGGACATGGCTTAACAATTCTCAAATGACTTTCTCTATGTTTTAGGATTAAGCAAATAATTAAATATATTGTGGATAATGGGAGCCATGTCTCTCTTTCTTGGAGAAGAGAATGACAAATGTAAAAAGGGCAGAAGGATAGAATCGACCCTGAGATATCGGATAAAGGTATCAGTGTAAACTCATGGGTTTTAATGTATTTAGATAGTTAAATGAAGAAATGGATACAGGCATATGTGGGATAGATACACACATATATTTACGTGTGTGTGTGTGTGTGGTGTATACATACATCTCTTTCCCAGCTCTGTCTGCTACAAGGGCCTAGAAGCGATGACCCCTCAATAATGTCCAGATATCTTGGTTTCTAAAATACCATTCTTCTCTCAAAGAAACTTGGGCTCCTTGGAGAAGGAGCTGGAGTAGGGAAGAATCAAGATGAATCTAAAATATCTTGTTGGGCCTGAAAGCAATGTAATGCTCGAAGAGTAATAGCGGCATGGCAGAATGATAAGGGGCCGTACTAAAGGGACTGCCTCAGCCAAATCTAGAACGACTGAACATCAAAATCAATAACAATAGTAAAAGATGACAACCTGCTGATTACAGTAAGAATCTATGTGTTCACACTGATATTAATTAATTAAACAGAAAGGAAAACACTTAGAGAGCCAACAAGTACATGTAAAAGGAATGATGGAACTGGAAAATCACCATTTGGCAACCATCATAATACTATTTATGATTATTATCCAGAAATTATCCATGGATACTAAAACTAGTGGATAAAAATTTGAGGAGTACCTCCCCACAAAATATTTATTAACTACAATGTATAAAATAGTAACTTACAGCGATGGAAGTTGGCAGACCACATTTGCCAAATAATCAAAATCGACTTTCCAGTATTGGAACTATTCTACAGCACGTGCCACCTGATGTGATGTCCTGAGAAAAGCCCAGCATCGCTCCAGTGGTATTGTTCCCAAAAGTGCATAACTTGAATCTAATCATGAGAAAACATCAGACAAATCCAAACAAAGAGACATTGTACGAAATAACTGGCCTGAACTCTTCAAAAATGTCAGTGTAATGAAACAGAAAACTCAGAAATTCTCCTAGATTACTGGAGACTACAGATAGAACTAAATGTAATGCACATGTTGGATTTTCTTTTGCTGTAAGACATTATTGGGATAATTGGTGAAATCTGAATATGGTCTGCAAATCATGTATTCTATCAGTTGTTAATCTCCTGATTTTGATAATTGTACTATGGTTATGTAAAAGAATTTCTGGTTTTATAGAAAATGCACACAGAAGTATTTAGAAGTATGGGGTATGTCTTTACTGTATTCTTAAACAGTTCAGAAAAAGATACCCCTTAAAGGTATCTTTAAAAAATAGTTTAGAAAAATATATATAAAAAGATAAAGCAAATGCAGTAAAATGTTAACATTTGAGGAATCTGAATGGAAATGTATATAAGGAATACTTGTACTATTTTTGCATCTTTTTGTAAGTCTGAAATTATGGCAAAATAAGAAAAATAAGACAATGTACAATAAAAATAAAATAAGCTCTAGTGCAGCTATCAAGGGAAAACTGGGTTCTGGGCTAAAGGTCAGATTAGAGCCTGAAGAAGGTAATTGCTGTCTGCTTCTCCTCAGGTCACGCCCTTGACTGCTTTGAAGTTTGCAGAACTGTCTGTGAAAGCAGGCTTTCCAAAGGGGGTCATCAACATCATTCCGGGCTCAGGCAAGCCACTAAATGACTCACTGTGCTATAACTAATGAATGGTACAGGGGGAGCTGAGTGACTGTTGTACCACTAGAGACTTGTCCTGAATTATAACTGTATTAAAACTAAATACAACTTACCAAACAGTTAAGGATGAATATACTTACCATGTGCTAAAATCTTAAAATGGAAATACAGTGGTGGGTGAGTGGCAGTGGGGAGGGGGGTTGTACAATCATGTAAAATTACCCTAAGATGTTCCATTTTGATTTTCAAGATAAAAATCAAGGCTTACCCATCATTATTTTGGGAGTCTGATAATTTCATAAAGGGTATTATTTTAGACTTTCATCAGTCTGCAATTAATACAGAAAATGTAAAACTAAGGTGTCGATGAGACCTTAGAATATCTACTCATGAATTTAAAGCCATCTTCACTATAAGAATTTGAGTATGTTTTTGTTTTTTGAGATGGAGTCTCACTCTGTCGCCCACGCTGGAGGGCAATGGTGCAATCTTGGCTCACTGCAACCTCCACCTCCTGGGTTCAAGTGATTCTCCCTCAGCCTCCTGAGTAGCTGGGATTACAGGCGCGTGCCACTATGCCCGGCTAATTTTTGTATTTTTAGTAGTGACAGGGTTTCACCATGTTGGTCAGGCTGATCTCGAACTCCTGACCTCGTGACCCGCCTGCCTCAGCCTCCCAGAGTGCTGGGATTACAGGCGTGAGCCACCGCGCCCGGCCTTGAGTATGTTTTAATTCATGTTTTATTCCCTAATTCTACAGGTGGCATAGCAGGACAACGTCTGTCTGAACATCCTGACATCCGCAAACTTGGTTTCACTGGTTCCACTCCTATTGGCAAACAGATCATGAAGAGGTATTGGTTTTAATATGTTGATTCACTGCAGATCCTGTTAAACTAGGTTTCAATTTTTGTTTAAACAGGGTACTTTTTGAGTGAGGAAAACTACATCTACTTTGGAAGGGAAATCTACTTATCACTGCTGAGTACTGAAATATTTGAAAGTAATAAAATACTTTCCAAAGCATTAAAGCCCAGAGTCAATAAAACGAAGCTATGTTGAAATTCTACACCCTACTGGTAGTTTTAACAATTCAGCACAAAAGGCTTTCTGTATTAAAGCTGTGGCCCAAATTGTTTTCAGAGTATGGGTAAAAAACCGAAAAGATACATACATGTGAAATTTATATATTTTATATGACAAACCTGGATTATTCATAAAATGGAGTCCCCCAAAGCAATATTTTTTTAAACTGTAAGCAATCTAAATGTCCAAAATAAACCAGTTGTTAAAATATGCCAATGTAATGGAACACTGTGCAGTCACGTTCATAGAGAATTTTAATAACATTGAAAACTGTTGTTAAAATAATAAATGGAAATAAAAATAAAGTATAACATTGTATATACTGGATGATCTCAACTATGTTAAGGCAAAAGCTATGGTAGGACAGATCACAAATAGGTAGTATATCAAAATGGTAAAAACAATGGTCACTGAGGCATGGAACGGAATTTTGTGATTTTTTTCTTCTGTTTGCATTTTGGGGGAGGTCTTTTCAAAGTGTTTTAAATAAAAATACTTTTGTAAGAAAGGAAAAATAAACAGCATACTTTTAAAAATTGATATTTTTTCTCCCAATGCTTCAGTAGTCTGGTTAGAGGTTTAATTCGTTGCCAGCCTTTTATGTAACCAAAATTTCTAAAGAATTTGAATTAACTTATGAAAATCTCTAATCATTTGACGACAATATTATTGAAAATTTTTTATTATGGAAAATTTCTAATATCTAGAAAGCAGAAAAGCAAAATGAATTCTATGTACTCATCACTCAGCTTCAATGGTAATCACCATTCTACCTTCTATGTTTTATCTATGAATAAGTTTTCCCTTTTCCTTGCATTCTTTCTTTTTTTTTAAGAGATATGGTCTCACAGTGTCACCCAGGCTAGAGTGCAGTGGTGATCACAGCTCACTGCAGCCTTGAATTCCTGGGCTCAAGCAATCCTCCTGCCTCAGCCTCCCAAGTAGCTGGCACTACAGGTGCACACCACCATGGCTGCCTAATTTTCTTGTTTTTTATAGAGATGAGGTCTTGCCATGTTGTTCAGGCTGGTCTCACACTGCTGGCCTTAAAGGATCCCTTCTGCCTTGGTCTCCTGAAGTGCTGGGATTACAGTTGTGAGTCACTATGCCTGGCCTTGAATAAGTTTCTTAATATTACTGAGGCTCAATATGTTTTCCATGGCAGGTGGTTCAGCTTAAAAAGTGTGTCTGTGTCTGTGTGTGTGTGTGTGCGCGTGTGTGAGAGAGATGTTAACTAAATGCTCATTTCTCATTTATATTCCTCTAGCTGTGCTGTGAGCAACTTGAAGAAAGTTTCCCTTGAGCTTGGTGGCAAGTCTCCACTTATAATATTTAATGACTGTGAACTTGACAAGGCTGTGCGAATGGTAAGAGAGGGTCAGATTCAAGTAAATAAGTGCCTGGGCCAGGTGCAGTGGATCACGCCTATAATCCCACCACTTTGGGAGGCCGAGGTGGGTGAATCACTTAAGGTCAGGAGTTCAAGATGAGCCTGACCAACATGGTGAAACCCTGTCTCTAATAAAACGCAAAAACATTAGCCAGCCATGGTGGTGGGCACCTGTAGTCCCAGCTACCCAAGAGGCTGAGGCAGGAGAATCTCTTGAACCCAGGAGGCAGAGGTTGCAGTGAGCTGAGATCATACCACTGTACTCCAGCCTGGGCGACACAGTGAGACTCCATTTCAAAAAAAAAAAAAATAGCTGCTTGCTTCTAAAACACAATTCACCTCTTTCTTTATCAGAGGTCTTAAATGACATTTGGTTTTTGTCTAGTCATAAATTAAAACCATCGTTTTTATGCTTAGAATTGGGAATACTCAGAGCACTTAGTTTTTAAAAATAATGTCTTTATAATTCCCCTACTAAGGTGTTTTTAAAACAGGATATAAGTCATAGCAGGCATGTAGAAAAGTTCAAAAGATACTCTATTAGGGCTTCTAGCTTCTCCCTACAATATCTCACCCCATCAACCTGAACAGTCCTACTTTTACCTGTTTTGCACATTGAGCTTCTGGTAAGCATTTTAGACACAACAAAGGGTTTAATATTTAACAAGTAATTAGCAACATCAGTTTCCTGGTTTTAACAATGTACTATGGTTTTATAAGATGTTATCATGGGGGAAGCTAGATAAAGGGCACAAAGGAACTCTCACACTATTTTTGCAACACCATGTGAGTCTTAAACCATTTCAAAGGATAAAGGCTTATTTTAAATAAAATGTAAAGGTTAAAACAAATAAACATTGGCCTAGTTGTCATTCTTCACCTCTGGGATACAGGCATAAAATGAGTCAATGCTTGGCATGGGTTGTGCTAAGCTTTCTTGTAATTGTGGGGGAAACTTACGGTCTTCCCAGTTCTGTACAACTGTCCAGCCTGTGCACTAAGCAGACTCTGTTCACCATTGCCCCTAACTGTAATTTTAATGTACACTCACAGCCAAACTTCATCATGTAAGCATCCCAAAGAGAATGGAGTGGCCTGGGAGTGAAGAAGAACCAAGTACCCCTGCGGCCAGGGCCTCTGAATGGACCGTCTGGAGGTTTCAGTGACAGATAATGGCTGGGGGTACTCAAACTGACATCAGGGGTTGGGACTCCCCTGAATGTCTGGGTTAGGAATATATAACCTTAAAGAGTCTGTTTTAACCATTTAAGAACCCCAAACCCAAGATGGTCAACATGTTTTTGTAATGTTTACAGATAAAATGTATGCACAGGAAAAGCATGTTATTTCAAAGCATTCGTTATACTTTTTGTTTGTTTTTGAGATGGGATCTCACTGTCTTGCCCAAGCGGGTCTTAAACTCCTGGGCTAGAGTGATCCTCCTGCCTTGGCCTCCCAAATGGGTGGAATTACAGGTGTGAGTCATTGTACCCAGCCACATCCATTTGTTTTTTTTTTTTTTTAATATATACAGCACAGGGAGGTTTCCTGCAGGTGAATTAGAAACTGGATTTCTAAAAAGGGAAAAATGCACAAAGTGCATCAGTCTTCCAAATCTGTCATTTTTGAGTGCCTTCATTTCAAAGATTTCTCAAACTTCTCCTTGAAAAGTAGGTATTTCTTTTCATGAGGGGCTTAGAGAGGCTTTCTAAATATTTATGATTTATGGCTGGGCATGGTGGCTTATGCCTATAATCTCATTACTTTGGGAGGTCGAGGTAGAAGGATCACTTGAGCCTTGGGGTTCAGGACCAGCAACATGGCAAGACGCTGTCTCTACAAAAAAATAAAATTAGCCCAGCGTAGTGTTCACCTGTGGTCCTAGCTACTAGGGAGACTGAGATGGGAGGATCACTTAAGCCCAGGAAGTTGAGGCTGCAGTGAGCCATGATCACGCCACTGCACTCCAGCCTGTGCAACAGAGACAGACACTGTCTTAAATGAATAAATACAAATAAAAAATTTTTAAATTGTGATTATACAATCTAATATAGAGATTTTTAAAAGCAAAACTTGGTATACAAGTTATTACATTTAAATTTATAGAATAATCTAGATTTTCTAGACCAAGGCAGGAGGATTGCTTAAGCCCAGGTGTTGAGACCAGCCTCAGCAACATAGTGAATCTATGTTCTGTCATAGATGGAATGTCACATGGAATGTCACATGGAATCTAGCTCTGTCACCCAGGTTGGAGTGCAGTGGTGTGATCTCAGCTCACTGCAACCTCTGCCTCCCGGGTTCAAGCGATTCTCCTGCCTCAGCCCCCTGAGTAGCTGGGATTACAGGGACCTGGCACCACGCCCAGCTAATTTTTGTATTTTTAGTGGAGACTGGGTTTCACTGTGTTGGCCAGGTTGGTCTTGAACTCCTGACCTCGTAATCTGCCCACCTCAGCCTCTCAAAGTGCTGGGATTACAAGCGTGAGCCACCACACCTGGCCTAGATTTTCTTTTAACACAAAATTTGCTTCTAATGGTACATCTTTATTGTTACACATATATTTTTTTTAAAAATGCTCATGGACCAAAAGGGGGAAAGGATAAGCAAAATCTCTTAAATCATGCTAAATCAAAACAGAGTATCTCCAGGAATCTCTCATCACTAACAAGGCCAAGAGGATTGTCTATGACTTATCTATGTTGTCTGCTGTCTTCCAAAAACAACTAATTCCCTCTGTGTCTAACTTTATGGGAATCTTGACTTCTCAAATGATGTTAGCAGTATTTTCTCTTCTCCCACTGAAGGGCATGGGAGCAGTATTTTTCAACAAAGGAGAGAACTGTATTGCTGCTGGGCGGTTGTTTGTGGAAGAATCCATCCATGACGAATTTGTGACAAGAGTGGTGAGGCACCTTCACATTTACTCTGAGTCGTTTAGAGATTTTGCTTTTACTTGAAAAATCATACTTTAGGATTGTTCATGAATTTTCAGGTGTGATAACAGTATTGTGGTTATGTTTTAAAAAAAATCAGCCCCTAGTTTTTTTTATAGCTACATACTGGCATATTTACAGATTAAATTATATGATGTCTGAAATTTGCTTCAAAATAACCCTGGAGGACAGGAAAAGAGTAGGGGAATAAATTGGCCAGAAGTAGGTAGTTGTTGAAGCTGGGTGATGAGTACATAGGGTTTCACTGTATTATGTGTCTACTTTCACATGTGCTTGTGACTTTTTTTTAGTAAAAAAGAGGTTTATATAAAAACCTGATAAAGTATATTGAAGAGCTATGATACCTTACTCTACATTTGTAATATATTAGATCCTTGACACGTGTGAGAGTTACACTCCTAGATTTTTATAAATCTCTAAATAAACTATGAGAGATACACCACGAATCCCCAATTGCAGTTGACATGATAGCATATAATTCCTTCCACTAAAATAACTAGCTAAATAAATAAACAGCCCCAGTACATTGATCATGACTCCATAAACATGGGACTAAAAGTCATCTATAGGAGTGTTAAGATGAATTATGTGGCTAAAATAAACTCTAACTTATACTATGTTATTATGAAGGTAGTATTAATCACGAATTTGCTTATATTTGCAAAACCAGCACCCAGTGATTTTTTTCCCCAGAGCCAATTCCCTATACCCTCACCCACCAAAAAAACGAAGATATTCTTTATTCTTTCTTCATGAGAAGGAGTAACAAGGAAGTCATATAGACAGGCAGATGGAGGGCAGTCAGGTAGGCAGTGGCTGCCTCCTGAACATCACAGTGTAGTTTAATTTTGTGTCTCACTAAAGTAAAGTCTGCAGTGCTACATGTCATGGGCTTTCACAATCAGCTACAACTTGTTGAAATTTCAAACACTGAGACCAGAAATATCAAGGACTTGCTGTATTAGTACATCAACAAGCATGTTTTACAAACAGGCTGTTCGTATTCATTCTTCAGCAGCATTTCTCGCTGTTTGGTACTTGGTACCAAACACTGCATGCTGGGAATATAAAGGTGAACAAGGCAGACATGGTCCCTGGCCACTCAGAACTTCTCATCCAGCACAGAACCCTGGGGAATGCACTAAGAGATTATGGCCAGGCCTAAATTCAAAGTCATGGACCTGCTGGGTCATGATAACTCCCATTCTTCTTACTAGAATTGGACTTAACATTAGAAGATGCAGAAGTAGGTTAAGATAACTGAGGAGTGCAAGAGGTAGTTACAAAGACATGTCAGTGATGAACATTGTGCAGCAAAGATTGTTTTTCATCAGAGCATTCCAGTGAGTCATCTGGCATGGCTATACCATGAGAATTTTACAAGGGCAGTCTACCACATTTGAGGAGGAAAAAAAAAAAAGATAACAATGTGACCATTTTAGAAATTCCTTTGCCATGAAGAGTGTAAGTATGTGATATGAATAAATATTTCGGAACATCAGTTTGCTATTCTTAATGGATTAACATTTAGGATAATTTTCATATAGTATATGTAGCTTATATTGTGCTAGTAGGTAGTGGCTAAGGACTTGGGATTTCAAGTGGAAAAAAGTCTACAGTATTTAGTGGTGTAGTCACTTATTTATCCCCTCTAGGCCTCAGTTTCTTCTTCTGAGAGGCTGAGGTAAATTTATCCCCTCTAGGCCTCAGTTTCTTCTTCTGAGAGGCTGAGGTGGGAGAATCACTTGAGCTTAGAAGTTCGAGGTTGCAGTGAGCCATGCCATGCCACTGGGATCCAGTATGGATGACAGAGTGAGTAAGACCCTGTTTCCATAAAGGGAAAAAAACAAAACAAAACAACCACTACCTCTAGTGCTACTGTAAAGACTAAATGACAATACATCTACAAACACCTTAGCACAACACCTACCACATGGTAGAAACTCCATTATTATTGTTATTAACAGTGAATTGTGTTTTTATGGACTGGGTAACATACAGGTAGAAGAAATTAAAAAGATGAAAATTGGTGATCCACTTGACAGATCCACTGATCACGGGCCCCAAAATCATAAGGCCCATCTGGAAAAGCTGCTGCAATACTGTGAAACTGGAGTGAAAGAGGGGGCCACTTTGGTGTATGGAGGAAGACAAGTCCAAAGGCCAGGTAAGATCACCTCTGTGGGGGTTTACTGGGTGCCCGCCTTCTTCAGTTGGAATGGACAGCGACAGTTTAAGACCAGCCTGGCAACATGGTGAAACTCCATCTCTACCAAAATTTAGCCCAGTGTGGTGGCACGCACCTGTAATCCCAGCTACTGGAGAGGCTGAGGCACAAGAATCACTTTAACCAAGGAGGCAGGTTAAAGTGAGCTGAGGAGGCTGCAGTGAGCTGAGATCAAGCCACTGCACTCCAACCTGGGCAACAGAGTGAGACTCTCTCAAACAAAACAAAACAAAACAAAACAAAATAAAATAAAATAAAACAAAAGGAGAGACAACTGGATAATACGTGTCTCCTGATGGAATGAAATGTGTAACACACAGTATCACCTATGAAGTGTTCCCACCAAAAAAGCTTAAGCTGAATCTAATTATACCTTTAGGCCAATCTTTCTATTCATAAGAACTGCAGTAGGGAGGGAGGAAGGAACAGGAAGTTATTTTTTAGTGGGTATAGAGTTTCGGTTTTATAAGCTGAAAATAGTTATGAAAATAGATGGTGGGGAAGGTTGCATATTATGAATTTCATAACACTGAGCCATACACTTAAAGATGGTTACAATGGTAAATTTTATGTTATGTGTATTTTACCACAATAAAAGTCATTGGGGAAAAAAAAGCAATACAAGAGATAGAGAAACAAATATCACCCAAAGGAAGCAATGATAAA
Source organism: Mandrillus leucophaeus (assembly GCF_000951045.1). NCBI lineage: Eukaryota > Metazoa > Chordata > Mammalia > Primates > Cercopithecidae > Mandrillus > Mandrillus leucophaeus. Next base: position 1,250,327 of record NW_012101554.1, on the reverse strand, counting down.
TCCAGAAAGAAAGATAATGTATAGAACAACTGACCGTCTCTTTAACATGACGATGGAATAAAAAATAAAGGCAGGACAAAATGGGGAAATGTTTTAGAGTAAAAGATCCTTAAGAAATCTAAACACTAAATACAATGTATAGAAGAATTTGAATCCCAAATCAAACAAACCAACTGCAAAAAAGCTAATTTCTAGACATTAAGGAAATTAAAATATAAATTCTGAATAAAGAATACTTACTACTTTTGTTAAGCATGACACTGTTATGCTTAACAAAACATATAAGGTTATATAAGAAAATATCCTTACTTTTTACAGATTTGTACTGAAATACTGAGGTGTTAAAATGATGATATCTGGAATTTGCTTTAAAATATTTCAATAAGGAAAAGATAAATATAGCAAAACATGGATATTTATTTTACCCTTCATTATACTGTTTTCTCTACTTTTACATAGGTTTGACATTTTCATAGTAAAGACATTAAAAAATAAGAACCTGGGCATGCCAACACCAAATAGAGAAATGCAGCTCTTCTTGGTTTTACTGAGCCAGAGGGAAAGAAAAAATTATAATGTAATTAAGTGAGAGGACTATTAATTGGAAATGACTTAACCTATAGTTGACATTTTTTTCTTTGTTTTTTCCAAAAAGGCTTTTTCATGGAGCCGACCGTGTTCACAGATGTGGAAGACCACATGTACCTTGCCAAAGAGGAATCCTTTGGGCCTATTATGGTCATTTCTAAATTCCAAAATGGGTAGGTTCTTCAGACACAATTTAACTTACGTTCTGACTAGATAAGTCATTTTTCCCCTTTGCCACTCTGCTATATACACAGCATAAAATTAATGAACATGTAATTTTCTACCATAAGAATAATTAACTTAAATAATTAGAAGTTATGCTTTTGCTAACATCGTAGATCATAGTATATTTTTGCTTTCTAGCTTCAATTAATGGCCAACATAATGGGCTTTTAGCTTATTAAATTTTGGTTTCTCTGCACTCGACATTTGAGGTGTCTGTGGAACAGAGTAAATAACTGAGAAATAACAAAACTGGTTTTCACATTTACGTTCCTATGGTCGGTGGCATCTGTGAAATCTTATTTCCCCAGAGAAAGAGTGCTGTTATTACAGGGGATATTGCCCCTCAAAGCTTGATACTCAACTTTTCATGGAAATGTTCACAACCATCATATAACCAACAGTAAATGGCATGCTGGTTTGTGATACTACATGAAACTTTGCAAAGAGTTCAGCTTATCGAAGAGGACCAAGTGGTAACTGAGCTCATAAAACAATACTTAATAGAGTGGGGTCTCATGGTATACCGCACAAAATTCTTCAGAATGGCTTTAGATTTATTTCAGCCAATGAGAACTTGAAAAAAAATAAAGAATCGACTTTCTCGGTCTTTGATAGATACAGTATAAAAGACTTCAGGGGACTATAAGGTGTAGTGAGTACCCTTGGATATATCCATCCAAGGATGCATACTATCCCATTTCTCATTATACGTTCTCCCACGGTGTTGGTGCTAAACGTGCAGACAATAGAAGTCAGGTTTGAGGGAATCTCCTGTAACATGGCTAAGTCACAACCCCTGTCCTTAAGGAGTTTATTGTCTAACAGAGGAGACAGACAGAGATGACAGTTAGTCCACAGAGGGTCAGAGGCAGGATGGTGCAGTGGGTCAGAGGACAACTCTGCCTCCTCTCCCCTCGCTACCTCTCTGAGCTTGGGCCAGTTACTTAACCACTCTGCACTTCACTCCTATAATCCCAACACTTTGCAAGGCCAAGGTCGGGGGATAGTTTGAGGCCAGGAGTTTGAGATCAGCCTGGGCAACACAGGGAGACCCTGTCTCTACAAAAATTCTTTTAAAAAATCAGCTGGGCATGGTGGCATGTGCCTGTAGTCCCAGCTACTTGGGAGGCTGAGGTGGGAGGATCATTTGAGCCCAAGGAGATGGAGGCTGCAGTGAGCTATGATTGCGCCACTGCACTGCAGCCTAGGCAACAGAGCAATACCTGGTCTCTAAAAAAAAAAAAAAAAAAAAAAAACAACAAAAAAAATTTAAGCAGATGGCAGTAATGTTTTCCTGTTTCTAGCATAGATGGGAACATTTTCAGAACATGAAGCTTTTGTTTTACATTTAATGAATTTTTATGTCTTCCTAAAAACATAGGGACATTGATGGAGTGTTGCAGCAAGCAAATAATACAGAGTATGGTTTGGTAACAATGTCTACCTCCTTAGGTCATTCTGAGTATTACTAAGTCAAGTATTTGCTGTTGCTGCTGCTATCAATATATGCTTGTCATTGCTGTAGACGTAAACAATGTACTATGGAGCTATAGTGATATCCTGATGGTCCTCAATGAGAAATGGCATAAAACCATCTTTCTCCCTCCAGTCCATTCTACAAATATTTGGGTCCCTATGCATCAGGAAGTGTGAGAGTTTTAGCAGAGTCCAAGTTCACTCCAGGTTAGGTTCCAGATTTCTTGTGCAAGTTTAAAATTTTGAATAGTCAAGATGCCTTTGAAAATCCCTTCATAAGGCACTACACTGAAACCTGTGCTGTCTCAATAAATTCAGCACGATTTTTTCCTCCAGTTTTGGAACAGATCCTGTGTCGTTGCTGGAGCACCAGATGAAATACCTGGCTTGGCCAGGCACAATGGCTCATGCCTATAATCCCAGCACTTTGGAAGGCCGAGGCAGGTGGATCACTTGAGGTCAGGAGTTCGAGACCAGCCTGGCCAACATGGTGGAACCCCATCTCTACTAAAAATACAAAAATTAGCTGGGTGTGGTGGCATGCACCTGTAATCTCAGCTACTTGGGAGGCTGAGGCAGGAGAATTGCTTGAACCTGCGAGGCAAAGGTTGCAGTGAGCTCAGATCGCGCCACTGCCCTCCAGCCTGGGCGACAGAGTGAGACTCCATCTCAAAAAGAAAAACAACAACAACAACCTGGCTTGTATTTGCTGGCCATGTGGTAGAAAATGTGTATGTTTTTAAGCATTAGGATCATGCTAGAAGAAGGGGACATACACTATGACGGCACATTAGAACTTGACTCAACTGAGAAAAGAGTAGGTTCATGTTTTCACCTACTTGGATGTGTATACAAACTAAGTCAAAAGGCGGGGAAATCACGGGACCTATTTTGTTGAATAAGCACATGTAATCCATTCACTCTCATTTGACGATGCAACACCATAGCATAAAGAGGTATATGAGACATGAAGTTATCCCTGCCCTCAGGGAGCTTTTATCTTCCAATTTATGGATGGCGAACCATTACCTACAAGAAGAGTTAAGTCAGCACTATATAGTTAGTTCTACCAAAATATTAAGTTTGGAAATATATGTACTACCTGATGGTAGCTGGCTTTTATTGAACATTTATTGTGTTCCAGGCATGATTTGTTCATTTCGTCCTCATGACAACTAGACAAGTCCTTTTATTATTATTTCCATTTTTCACAATAATAAATGAAGGCATGGGGAGATGAAGTCATTTACCCAAGGTCACCAGGCAGTCTGGCTGCAGGGGCCCTCTCACAGAACCACCCTCCTCTCCCACCTCAACAGTGGCATTGGTGGGATCTGAAACGGCTTCAGGCACTGAAGGAGGCTTGAACCTTGTGTGCAAAGTTGGAAGAGATGGAAGGAAATAGGGAGGACACTCTGAAAATCCATCTAGAAGTGGGATTTATGGGAGAGGGGAGGGAGTGGGAGATCATGAATGAGAACCATTGAAGAAGATTGAATATATGACTTTGGGTCAGATTTTAAAAGGTGTTGCATGATATATATGAAAAATGTAATACTAGACTTGTAATATTTTTGGGGACTTTCTTTTGGTGTGAGCCTGATATTTTTCATTTATAAAAATTTAATCAGGCTGGGCACAGTAGCTTACGCCTATAATCCCAACACTTTGCAAGGGCAAGGTTGGGAGACAGTTTGAGGCCAGGAGTTTGAGATCAGCCTGGGCAACACAGGGAGATGCTGTCTCTAAAAAACAAAAAAAATTTTTTTTTTAATTAGCTGGGCATGGTGGCACATGCCTGTAGTCCCCGCTACTTGGGAGGCTGAGGTGGGAGGATCATTTGAGCCCAAGGAGATGGAGGCTGCAGTGAGCGATGATTGTGCCACTGCACTGCAGCCTAGGTGACAGAACAATACCTGGTCTCTAAAAAACAACAACAGTGACAACAACAACAAAAAATCATTTAAGCAGATGGCAGTAATGTTTTCCTGTTTCTAGCATAGATGGGAAAATTTTCAGAACGTAAAATGAATCTTTTACTTTACATTTAACGAAGTTTTATGTCTTCCTAAAAACACAGGGACATCGATGGAGTGTTGCAGCGAGCAAATAATACAGAGTATGGTTTGGCCTCAGGGGTTTTTACAAGAGACATAAACAAAGCTATGTATGTGAGTGAAAAACTAGAAGCAGGAACTGTTTTTATTAACACATACAACAAGACAGATGTGGCGGCCCCATTCGGCGGAGTTAAACAATCTGGCTTTGGAAAAGACTTAGGTATGGCTTTACTTTTCTGCTTCACATTCCCTTTGTTGTCACATCACAGAAAAATCTGCTCTATGTTTCATGACTCGTGTATGATTTTGAGGGGCATTTCCTACATGGCAGTTAGATCTGGGTTTAGAAGGGCACTCGTTTTTTAAAATACTAAACATTTCTTTTGAATATACCATACACACAGAAAAGCGCACGCATAGTGTGGAAAGATACTCCTTTTCAAAAGAGTAATGTTTGAAAGGAAAAAGAAATTGCAACAATATACTTTAGCTGAAATATATTTGGTGTTTAATCTGACATTTGGCATGAACTCGGGTTAGCTGTCACGAGACTAAATGGAACCAAGAGAGGCAAATGGGTGGGGAGCAATAACCAGCGAGCTCCAAGAATAAATCCTGTCTTGGAGCTTCTTGGCAGGCTTTCAGAGTCAACACTGAAAAAACCCTGCAATTGGCAGGGTTCGGGGGAGTCTGAGCAATAAGACTTAAGAGTTTGTAAAAAGCCCAAAATGTAATTCACTGTGAGCAGTGACACTCACACCTTTTAAGCAATAGCTTACTTTCAGTGCCAAACCTTCATGCCAGGCCCCATTCCACTTAGCCTGTGTAAGCAAAAGCAATTCTCACACGAGCTCAGAGGAATAGGTACTACTGTTATCTTATTGTACAGAACAGGAAAATGGGGTTCAGAGAGGCTGGGTGAGTTGCCTCAAGTCACAGAGGCAGGCACTGGCAAGAGAGAATTCAAAGCCGGGCAGTCTGGCTGTAGAGCGCATCTCTTATACCCTCAGTCTGCTGTGTTGTTTCAAAAACTGAAATGTTTGTGATTTACTGAAATGACAGTCTGCAAATATAAGTTCAGTTCATTTGGAGTTTTTTTTGTTAATTTTCTCTTTACTAATTATTTTGGCAATGTGTTTGCAACAGTAAAAGTAGTTCTCATTTTAAATTCCACTGGGTGAAGGTAAGGGCTTGTTTCCCCCGCTTTTCCATGTCTTTAATCTGGTTTTCATGCCTGAATCCAAATCACGGTGGGAGGCTTTCTTAGGGAACTTATCATTAGAAAGTGAGGCATCCCTGTTTCACCCGTCTTTTGAGAGAGTGTATTCGACCAGCTTCAGGTCTGTTTTACTATAAAATACTACAGTTTTTCTAATAGTTTCTTCCTCCCCGATTTTAAAACCCCTTAGCCCAGTGGTTGTCAACCTTAGCTGCACAGTGGATTCAAATCACCTGGGAGCTTCAAAAAATACAGAGATACTGATCTAATTGGTCTAGGGTGTGACCTGGGGTCAGGAGTCTTAAAAGCTCCCTGAGTGATTCTAATGTGGGGACAAAGTTGACAGCCCTTATTTTAGCTCAACTTCCAGAATCATGCACTCATTAGTTTCCCCATGGTATTCACTGCCCTTTAACCATTGTAGAGATTGATGACGGTATAGCTCAAAATAGAAAGAGTCAAAGAAAGGCAGACCTATTTATTTTTTGCCTAGACAGGTTCCCCTGTGTTTCTAACAAACAATATAAACTGAATTTTCCTTATCTTTAAAATAAGATTAAACCAAATGATCTCAAACTTTCCTGTGCTCAGTTCTGCTTTAATAAATATAATCTAGAGGACAGTATCCTGGTTACTTCTGTTTAGCTTAAATGGACAAAAAGGCAGAGTCTGTCATCAAGTAGGGAAATAAAAGAGAATGGTTTTGGTTTGAAGCTGACCAGACAACACTCTCCGCTCCTTAGAAAGCCTGGTAGCTGGTCTGGGCTGTTACCATTCAAAGTGTGGTCCATGGACCACTAGCGTCAGCATCATCAGGGAATGGTTAGAAACACATAACCTCTGGGCCCACACCAGATTTAATCAGATCAGGATCTGCAACTTAACAAAGTGTTCAGATGGTTAGTATGAACTTCAAAGTGTGAGAAGCACTGGCTTAGGCCACATTCCATTTACTTAGTGACCTGTACACCTGCGTACACCTATGTCTGAAGGTCTGAAGACATCACGTCTGCCTTTGAGTGTGGTTTGTCAACTGCTTTTCTCTGCCCTAGGTGAGGAAGCTCTAAATGAGTATCTCAAAACCAAGACGGTGACGCTGGAATATTAGAGCAACACCATCATCAGGAAAGCCTTGATGGACAGCCCTTTTCAACTCGGGACACACTTAAGAAGATTGGGTGTGCTGAGGCAGGAGGTGTCAGCCACAAACCAAAAAATACACAGATGAACCATGAAGAGGGTCAGGCCCTGCTAAAACATTTACACACGTGCCTATTTCTAATACACCATCCAGTGATTTGCAGTTGTTGGGTTTTCACTGTTGTATATCATACGCATTTCTAAAATACCAAGCTGCTTTTCCCCTACCTAGACGAATCTATTCATGGTTTCCATCTTGAAGATGTCAGTACCAAGCAGTATAATACATAAAGTGCATTTACTGGAAACTTTGTATAATATGTACAGGTTTTTAACCTCTGAACTATACATAGGGGGTTATTAAAAAGATTTTCTATAAATTTGCTTCTAAGGAACAGTGTAACTTGTAAGGAAGCTGAAGGTAGTTCTTTTTTAGTATTTGGAAATAAGATACATCTTTGTGCCTTTGATGTTCCATTTTATTTTAACCCACTGTGATGGGTGATTAACCTAGAAACATTATCTTGAGTGCCTACTAGGTACAAGGTACTATATTATGTTCTGAGGAGTATACAGAATTTAATGACATGATGGCTGGCCCCCACATAAATTTTAGTAAATAGCTTTTGAAGTGAATTTTACGTATGGTATAGTAGGAAGTAAACAGCCTTTGAAGGCAGATCCTGGTTTGTATCATACCATCTTACTATCTGTGTGACTTTGGGCAACTGTTGCAACTCCTCTGAGCCTCTGCTTCCCTATGGGTAAAACAGAGATAGTAAATGCCTTCCTCAGGACCCTTAATAGGAGAATTCCTTGCAGTAATGTAAGTAAAGCACCTCACATTACTGCTTTGCTCATGGTAAGTACTCAAATTTAACTCTGATTTCCTCCGTCATTATTCTTAAAAGATATTGAGATAGTTTAATTAACTAGATGAATTCATTTCCCACAACTCTTTTCAATCATCAATTCCTATTTTTCTCATCCATTGTTCTGACACAATGCCTGATACAGCAGCACTGAAAAATGCCACATAATGAAAAATGGGCAATAGTACAAGGAAAAGGGGTGCTTTTCTTTGGGCAACTTGCTTGTCCTTCATGGGACATCTTACTTTCCATTTTTCCACCTATTGGTTCTGCTGCTCACTGGCTGTGTGATCTTGGGCAAGACAGTAATCTAATATCTCAGAGCCTAGGTTGAGTATCTATACAATGAGAATCAAATCTCTATCTCAGTAGGCGTTGCAAGGAATCAGTGAGATAATATACATAATGCACTTAACAATGCGTTTGGATCATAGCGTTGAAGAAATGGAAACTATTAACAGCCCATTTCCCGTTGGCAGACAGAAGTAGTCAGGTGAGTAAGTTTTCACCATCTATGTGTGACTAGAAGGTGGCAAATTTCTGAATCACAGGAGTCTCCAGAAGATAGCTGGAAAGTTAAATTCTATTAATCCTCCTTTAAAAATAAAATTTCAGTCAACATTCCTTTTTCTTTGGCTTTGAAGAAGCCCTTAGGGAATATTTGTCATTTTGGAGACTTGGCAGAATAACATGAGGAGATTAGAGAATCAATAAAAACTAAACAACAAAATCAGAGGCAGAGAACATTTTCAAAAGGAAGAATAGCAGGTTTGATTCCAGCATGATAAATAGAGCGAATTTGGCCTGGAAGCACTTTTGATTATACTATAGCTCATTTACCATCCCAGAGTTTGGCACAGCTGAAATTTTAAGTTGGAATGAATATTCACTGGGGCCAAAATGACAGTTCATATTTGAATAAAAGTGACAAAAGCCTTTTTATAAGTAATCACTTTTAAGTGAAATGTTTTAACTGATTTCATGTGATTTAGAATATGATTTAATCAAATTATTTTAATGATGGATGGAATGGCAAACAAAAACATGCCTGTTCTTCTAGACTGATTTTACTTTACCCTCTAATGTTCATCTCAGTAGCGGTGTTTTAAATATTCTCTGGGCTGCAAAAGTCTTTTGGGAATCTGATAAAAGCTACGACACACACTCCCTGTGTCCCGCTTCTACCCCCAAATTCATGTGCACGCACAGAATTCTGCAAATATCTTCAAGGGGTTCACAGACCTCCCAAAGGCCATGCTTGGGCCCCAGATTAAGAATTCCTTTCTCCATAGCAAGTTTTAAACATTTCTTACCAGCTTACATTTTTAGATCTGGCTGATCAGAATCAAAGGCTCTGTGTAATACATAAAGTTACCAAGTCAGCTGGAATTGGAACATCACAATCCCCAGCCTGCTGGGTGATTTACTTAACACACAGAGTAATAAAATCATCACTGTTGCTTCAGATCACAGATTATTTTGCTAATAATGCTAAGGATAAAGCTGTGATCTTATTATCACCTGAATCGTGAGGTGTGGATGCTTTAAGCAGTTCCATTTTCCTTCTAATTCCCCATCCCCATGCCTTTGCTAAAGCTGTCCCCTTTTGCTCTAACACCCTTCCTGGATATTCCTACCCCTAGCTGGGCTAATTGTCTCTCCTTAATGCTCCCACTTTCCTCAAACATAGCACTTATCACTTGTACTAAAATTACTTGCCTTCCTAATTAGATATGAGCAACCCTCCCCCACTCCAGGATGGGCCTTCTGTCAATAATAATACAACAGCTACCATTTATTGAGGGCCTCCTGTGTGCAAGACCTTAGGCTAAGCATGTTTTAAAGCTGACAATGTCTGAAAAAAATGAAGAAATCGAGGTGCTTTTCTTACTACCTCTACCCCAAAGCCATCATTACCTCTTTTTTTTTTTTTTTTTTTTTTGAGGGGGGTTTGCTCTTGTTGCCCAGGCTGCAGTGCAGTGGTGCAATCTTGGCTCACTGCAACCTCTGCCTCTTGGGTTCAAGTGATTCTCATGCCTTAGCCTTCCAAGTAGATGGGATTACAGGCATGTGCCACTACGCCTGGCTAAGTAGAGATGGGGTTTCGCCATGTTGGCTAGGCTGGTCTCGAACTCCTGACCTCAAGTGATCTATCTGCCTTAGCCTCTCAAAGTGCTGAGATTACAGGCATGAACCACTGTCCCCAGCCCATTACCTCTTTCCTACAATTCTGCTCAAGTCTCCCAACTGGTCTTCTGGAGTCCTCTCTCGTGTGGTCCTGTTCAAAGCTTAAGTCAGACAGTGTCACTCCTGTTTAAAACCTTTCAATGGCCCCCATTTCACGTAGACCAAAGTCCAGCGTATTTACCTGGCCTACCGATCTTGCTCCTGGCTACCTCTGACCTCATCTCCTGTCAATTTCCCTCTCATTCTGTTCCACCATCCTGACTGCCTTGACTTCCTCAACAGAACAAGCCTGCTACTGCCTCGGGGCCTCCGTCCTTACTGTTCTTCTTCCTAGGGGTGTGCTGGCAGAATATTTAACAAGTAGTTCTCAGGGGCAGGGGAGACAACCCTAAATTGTAGCATTTGCAGGTATCTGTGTGTAAATACTCTCATCAAGGCTACTTTTGAGCTACTAATTTGCCTTCACTGAACACAGAGTTTGGGAAGAGATGCATGCCATCAGAACAAATGCAAGCCAGCACCAGCATACCACTGCCTCATCCTGCAACTCTTGCCCATACACAACCTCATGGCTGGCTGGCTCACTTCCTGCAGGTCTCTCCTCAAATATCATCTGATTAGAGACACATTCCCTGACTACGCTGTCTAAAATAGGCCATATGCTCCCACATTCATACCCCATCGGCTGTCATTCTTTATTCTCTTTATAAGTGCATTATTGTCATAGCACTTATCACTACCTATTGTATATTAATCAATGATCTTTTCCCATTAGAATGTGAGTTTCATGAACAGGTACTTGTTTTGTTTAATACTGTTATCTCCAGTCCTAATATGTAACAGGAGCTCAATAAATGTTTGCTTTCCAATGGAGAGGTTAAGTAACCTGCTGAAATCACACAGCTATTAAGTGGCAGAACAGGTTTTCAAGCAATCAGTCTGGTGGTTTTAACTAAGTTGAGATAGTTTTTATTCCTAATGCCTAAATCAGGGCCTGGGTAGTGAGCCGTGGGCACATATTAAGAATTAAACTTAAAAAAAAAAATAAGCAAAATGGACATTATCTGTAAAATCTTTTGTGGAAGTGGCTAGAGCTAGGGTAAGGAACCAAATTTGGTTCCCCATACCTGCCCTCCAAGAAAATAAAGCTGTCAAGGAAAATCTGCGCTAAGAGTAGGGCATGAGGGATGATGGATAAGGCATGAGACATGAGAGATAAGAGGGATTAAATTATTATATTATACAAATGATGCCTGATTTTTAAAATGATTAAATACCCAATTATGTAAAACAAATTTTATAAAATAGGAAAGTAAGATTGACTCAACCATAATTTGTTGAGTCAACCCAAAAATCTATGGTTATTTCCAAACAGAAATAGCCTACAGATGATATCTGAGATTGTTTCAAACTTTTTCTACAAATATGTGTACTTTTTTTTTTACAAAATTAACATAATATTGTTACCTGCTTTTTCAATTAACAATATATCATCAGCATCTTTCTATGTCAATAAACACAATTCTGCATATTTCAATGGCTTTAATTCAACATGTTCTCTATTGTCAGACATTTAGATTTGCTTTTTGCTATTTTAAATGTCACAAAAAATCTTATATAAAATTTATGACCAAAGTCATACTTATGTAATTAGAACAAATACCTGGAAGTGGAATTCCTGAATCAATAATCCCACTGACAATTTTCCCAAATCTTTGCCAACATTGTGTATTACAAGTTATGCACTTAGTATCTCTATGCCAATTTTCTCAGCTGTGAAGTGAATATAAGTGTATCTCATAAGGTGATAGCCTTTTTTTTAAAAAAATAAGGAAATTTATTTTGCCACCGAAAACAGAGTCCAGCAATAGTGCAGTACACAGGTTATTTGATGCAGTGACTCTATAATGTTCTTTGCTCTTGTCTGCTATCTGTGGTGTGCTCACTTGACCCTCAAGAGCTGGCTCCATTCATGGCCACGAGAAAGGAGTTCCAGGAATCATATCCCATCATAATGATAGGGACAGGAGACAGGAAAATTCTGGGCAGAAGAGGATGGGTCCCCAGTGAGGGCCCCACCCTTAAGCCTGGAACCACAGCCCAAAATGAGAACGTGCATTCCCATTTTCCTGCTCGAATGTTGCCTTTTCCAAAACCACCCATGGCCTGCCCTACCCCAATCCTGTGCCCACAAAAACCTCTGCAAGCAGAGAGAGAACAGGAGCAGCAGCTGGCCGTCAAAGACTACGGTTGGATGTTGGAGAGAAGCAGCGTGACTTCAAAAGGACAGCTTGACAGTGTTGCTTCAAAAAGGAGCCCAGCCAGGCCAGGGACAGCTGGACTCCAAGGGAAGATTATCTTCCTGTTCTGTCCCTTTTTCAGCTCCCCTTCCCGCCGAAAGACGCTTTCATCGGCCATAAAATCCCCTGCATTTACCCTCTCCAATTTTCATGTACCCTCATTCCTCCTGGACACTGGACAAGAATTTGGCTGCAGGTGCAAAAGGCTGTCACACTGACCCTCCACTGAGTTAACACTTAAGCCATCTACGGACGGTAAAGCTAAAAGAGTGTGGACTGTAACCCTCTTTCTGGGGCTTCAGGGGTCATAGGCAGCCCTCTAGATGATGCTGTGAGGCCACATGGAGTTTTGCTCCTGCCAGTGCCCAAAAGCACTCACCCAGCTCCTGCACCTGCTCACCTGTACTCCCCTTCCTGCAAGGGGTGGAACACAGTGGGACAGAGTGAGTGGAGTCTGCCCCTTCTGGCACTGAAGCAGCTGGCTAGTTCTAGTGCCTGTGCACTCCCACGAAGGGGTCAGGGAAAATTTCCTGCCTTGCTATCTTGTCCTTTCTTCCAAAAGGAAGGAATCATTTTGTCATGTGCCTCCTTTCTAAGAATGAGAAATACATTCATGTGTCATGATTCCTTCTGAACAATGCAACATTAGGCGATTTTGTTGTGTGACCACCACAATGTACTTACACAAACCTAGATAGTATTGCCTACAACACACCTAGGCTGTATGATACAATCATCATCTTGTCATGTGCCTCCTTTCTAGGAATGGGAAATACAGTCATGTGTCGCACGATTTCTTCTGAGCAATGCATCATGAGGCGATTGTGTCATGCAAATAGGCTGTATGATACAGCCTATTGCTCCCAGGCTACAAACGTGTACAGCATGTTACTCTACTGAATACTGTAGGCAACTGTAACACAACAGTAAATATTTGTATATCTAAAAATATCTAAATATAGAAAAGGTACAGTAAAAATATAGTATTATAATCTTATGGGACCACTGTTGTATATGTGGTCCATCATTGAGCAAAATATCATCATGCAGCACGTGACTGCACTTTCCTTCCCAAAAGTCTCCAGACTTTCCAGAAGCCTTGCTGGTTAGGCTCACATCACGTGCCCATTCCTAAACCAGTAACTGGCAAGAGTTTTCCATGAACAGATGGTGGGGAGTCAAACACAAAGATTCCAACATTAAAACTTTTGGGAAAAGTCTATAAATCATATATATCCTGTATTTTTGCTTCAGGATTCTGACCCAGGATTGTGAACTGATGTTTAAGCTGAATTATTTTGTTGACATAAAGAAAAGGAAACAAGTCAGTTTAATGAACATTTATTGTATATTCCAACTGAGTGAAAGGCACTATGCTAGGCAGTGAGAGAAATACAAATGAAAGTAAGACTCAACCTCTTTTCTTACATTTCTTTTTCTTTTCTTTGAGAATGTCTCTGTCATCCAGGCTGGAGTGCAGTGGCATGACCTTGGCTCACTCCAACCTCCACCTCCTAGGTTCAAGCGATTCTCCTGCCTCAGCCTCCCAAGTAGCTGGGATTACAGATATACGCCACCATACCTGGCTCATTTTCATATTTTTAGTAGAGACAGGGTTTCTCCATGCTGGCCAGGCTTGTCTGGAACTCCTGACCTCAGGTGATCCACCCACCTCGGCCTCCCAAAATGCTAGGATTACAGGTGTGAGCCACCATGCCTGGCCTTTTCTTACATTTCTTATCACAGTCATGGATACAGGCAGAGTAATACAAACTATCCTGCTAGGCAGTTTTTAAAAATAACTACCATATTTGATGCATAATTAAAATGTTATTGGAACAGATGGGAGATTTATTCAGAATGAGATTTTTGCTTCAAAAGCCATTATACCTAATTTTCGGATCTGTAACTGTCACAGCACCATAGAAAGACGGTACGTCACAAGTTTGAAGAGAACATTTCATTCATTTTAGGAGTGCAACTGTTCTCCAAATGACTGCCATCAACTCACACTTAAGCACCAGAGTAAGCAAAGGGTTGGAAAACCAAAGCACAACAGTAATGTACCTTCCACACACTGTAGGGCAAACTGCTTTCAAACAAAACAACTTTTAGATAAGGCCATAACATACTGATATATTTTGGCTGTGTCCCCACCCAAATCTCATCTTGAACTATAGCTCCCATAAGGGAGCTGGTGGGAGGTAATTCAATCATGGGGGCAGGTCTTTCCTATGCTGCTCTCATGTGAGTAAGTCTCACAAGATCTGATGGTTTTATAAAGGGGAGCTACCATACACAAGCTGTCTTGCCTGCTGCCATGTAAGACATGACTTTCTTCCCATTTACCCTCTACCACGATTGTGAGGTCTCCTCAGTCATGTGGAACCGTGAGTCCATTAAACCTCCTTTCCTTCATCAATTACCCAGTCTCGGGTAGGTCTTTATTAGCAGTGTGAGAACAGACTAATATGCGTACATACAATAAAGTCCTCAAAAGTTAAATTTACAACCCATTAGCCTTTACATAATGTATGAGTGGTGGTAACTCTTAGAATAGTTGCTAACACAGAAGGGGCTCAGTAAGTACCAGCTATTGTTGCATCTGCCAATTTGATAGGTGAAGAATGCAATCTTGATTTCATTTGCATTTCTCTGATAAATGGAGTTGAACTCTTTTTCTGTGAATTACTTCCTTATTTCCTATGGTCTTTTCACTACTGAGATTATCAGTCATTTTTTTCTAAAATGTAAAAGCCTGTGATATATTAATGACACTCTGTCATATTTCAGATATTTTCCCCAGTATTTCCCTTATCTTTTGAATTTATTTGCAACACACTAGTTTTTAATATTTATGAGGATGAATTTTGCACTCTTTTCCTTTGTAATTTTAGGCTTTGATGTTATGCTTTTTTAAAAAAAAAACCTTTCTTGACTATTTTACTAAATATAAACCTGTATTTTAGTATGGAACTCTTAAAATTTTTTTTTTTTTATATTTAAATCCTTAATCTATATAAAATTCATCCTGGCATATGATATGAGGCTAGAGAATCTAATCTTGTTTGAAATAGCTGGTTCTGACATTGTTTATGAATAATTCATCCATTTTACCAGATTACACAAGTAGTCTCCCTTTATCCATGGAGGACACATTCCAAGAGGATGCCTGAAACATTTGATAGAACAGAGCCCTATACACAGTGTTTTCAATCTGAGAATCCAGAAGGCTACTAAGTGACTAAAGGGTGGGTAACACATACAGCATGAATATGCAGGACAAAAGGACAATTCATGTCCCAGGCGAGACGAACTGGGACAGCCTAAGATTTCATCACATTATTCAGCAACTTAAAACTTATGTATTATTTCTGGAATGTTCCATGTAATATTTTTATATTGTGGTTGACTATGGGTAGCTGAAACTGTGGAAAGCAAAACTGACAATAACAACTGTACTTGAAATTACACCTTCATATTCTCCTGCCTGGAACCATCTACGATGGCTTATTAAAGTCTCCTGTATACCTTCATGTATCCATTTAATCCATTTATTATCATTATTCCATGCCTACTGTGTACCACATACTATGCTAAGTAGTGAAATAGATAAATGCATCTGTTCACACAAGGTAGCACAGCATCCAGTGGAAGAAGATCTTTAAATAAGTATTTATGCCAATAACTCATCACGGCTGTGTACAGTTCGGGTGTACTCTTTTCCAGGTGAAAAAATCCTGTTTCAGATCTGTTCATTTCTTTACACATTTAGCGAGTGAGTCACAGGAAAGGAGAGCTGGTTCCAACATCCAATAAGAAAGATCACAAAGGACCTGGAAAATCATCTTCACAGCAATCACAAGAAGCCTCAGGCCAACGTGAGGAATTGGAAAGAATAAAATTCAAAGAAAACCCGAAAACATTAGCAGACAAAGTTCTATCAGCTCTACCCACTCACAGATAGTCCTTAAATTCTCAGGCCTCTTTCCTGAGCAAAAGTCAGGCTCATGGTAGATGAGGTCTCAAATAAATTTAGTAAAACCAAGGATAGGGCAGAAAGGCAACTCCAGCCTAAGGTCATTTTGACCTTTGGAAGGGAAAACCAGCTGTCGCCCTTCTTTGTATTATGCCCTCCAAATTTTCCTGTGATGTCCCTATTTTCTACATTTGATAGGTTTCGAGCTGTGGGCAACTGTGTGGAACAGTTTTAATAGCTAAGAAGTTTTGCTTTACAAAAAAAAAAAAAAAAAATCAACTAAAAACTAATTTTTCCAACCAGTAAATTCTGCATGCATTGTATGACTTGCACTGTCACCAACAGTGATGACACTATAAAGCATCAGTTTTCCAACTCAAACTAGAAAGGAATTTTTAAAATAAAAATAGATTCAGAATAGCTAAATACAGCTGACACTTGAACAACACAGATTTGAACTGTGTGGGTCCACTTATACATGGATTATTTTCAATAAATATATTTTTTAACATTTTTGGAGATTTGTGACAATCTGAAAAAATTCACAGATAAACTGCATGGCTTAAAATATAAAAAAATTTGAGAAGTTAGGTATGTAAAAAATGCATAAAATATATGTAGATACCAGTCCATCTCATCATTTCTACCATAAAAAATATATAAATATATTATAAAAAGTTAGAATTTATCAGCACTTACCCACACAAACACTTACAGATGGTACTTAGTGCCGTTTGCAGTTGAAAGAAATACAAACAAGTGCAAAGACACAGTATTAAATCATAATTGCATAAAATTAACTCTGGTACTGTAATAACTTTGTGGTCATCTCCTGTTGCTATTGCGATGAGCTCGTGTTACAAGTGTCTACTCACGATACCATGTGACACTAATCATCTCTGTGTGAACAGTTCCTCTCTACAGTAAATTGCCTATTACAGTAAAAAGTGATCTCTTGGCTGTCTGGCAAGATGGTCAAATAGGAACAACTCTGGTCTGCAGTTCCCAACGAGATCAACACAGAAGGCAAGTATTTCTGCATTTCCAACTGAGGTACCCAGCTCATCTCACTGGGACTGGTTAGACAGTGGGTACAGCCCACAGAGGGGGAGCAGAAGCAGACTGGGGCATCGCCTCACCCGGGAAGAACAAGGGGTCAGGGAACTCCCTCCCCTAGCCAAGGGAAGCTGTGAGGTACTCTGTCGTGAGGAACAGTGCGCTCTGGTCCAGATACTGTGCTTTTCCCACTGTCTTTACAACCTGCACACCAGGAGATTCCCTTGGGTACCTACACCACCAGGGCCCTGGGTTTCATGCCCAAAGCTGGGCGGCCGTTTGGGCAGACACCGAGCTAGCTGCAGGAGTTTCTTTTCATGCCCCAGTGGTGCCTGGAACACCAGCGAGACAGAACTGTTCACTCCCCTGGAAAGGGGGCTGAAAACAGAAAGCCAAGTTGTCTAGCTTAGCACATCCCACCCCCCCAGAGCCAAGCAAGCTAAGATCACTGGCTTGAAATTCTCACTGCCAGCAGAGCAGTCTGAAGTCAACGTGGGACACTCGAGCTTGGTGGGGAAATGGGGTGTCAACCATGACGGAGGCTTGAGTGGGCAGTTTTCCCCTCACAGTGTAAACAAAGCCACGGGGAAATTCGAACTGGGCAGAGCCCACTACAGTGTGGCAAAGCCGCTGTGGCTAGACTGCCTCTCTAGATTCCTCCTGTCTGGCAGGGCATCTCTGAA
This sequence comes from Mandrillus leucophaeus, assembly GCF_000951045.1. Lineage (NCBI taxonomy): Eukaryota > Metazoa > Chordata > Mammalia > Primates > Cercopithecidae > Mandrillus > Mandrillus leucophaeus. The sequence continues at coordinate 1,232,542 of NW_012101554.1, read as the reverse complement.
AGAAAGGCAGCAGTCCCAGTCAATGGGGTTATAGATAAAAGTCCCATCTCCCTGGGACAGAGCACCTGGGGGAACAGTTGTCTGTGGGTGCAGCTTCAGCAGACTTAAACATTTCTGCCTGCCAGCTCTGAAGGAGCAGCAGATGTCCCAGCACAGCACTCAAGCTCTGCTAAGGAACAGACTACCTCCTCAAGTGGGTCCCTGACCTGTGCCTACTGACTGGGAAATACCTCTCAGCAGGGGTTGACAGATACCTCACAGAGGAGATCTCCAGCTGGCATCTTGTGGGTGCCCCTCTGGGACGAAGCTTCCAGAGGAAGGAACAGGCAGCAACCTTTACTGTTCTGCAGCCTCTGCTGTTTACCTGATACCCAGGTAAACAGGGTCTGGAGTGGACCTCCAGCAAACTCCAGCAGACCTGCAGCAGAGGGGCCTGACTGTTAGAGAAGGAAAACTAACAGAAAGGAATAGCATCAACATCAACAACAAGGACATCTGCACAGAAACCCCATCCAAAGATCACCAACATAAAAGAGCAAAGGTAGGTAAATCCACAAAGATGAGGAAAAACCAGAGCAAAAAGGCTGAAAATTCCAAAAAACAGAACACCTCTTCTCCTCCAAAGGATCACAACTCCTAGCCAGCAAGGGAAAAAAACTGGGCAGAGAATAAGGTTGATAAATTGACAGAAGTAGGCTTCAGAAGGTGGATACTAACAAACTCCTCCGAGCTAAAGGAGCATGTTCTAACCCAGTGCAAGGAAGATAAGAATCTTGAAAAAAGATTACAGGAATTGCTAACTAGAATAACCAGTTAGGAGAAGAACATAAATGACCTGATGGAGCTCAAAAACACAGCATGAGAACTTCATGAAGCACACACAAGTATCAATAGTCTAACTGATTAAGCAGAAGAAAAGATATCAGAGATTGAAGATCAACTTAATGAAATAAAGCATGAAGACAGATTAGAGAAAAAAGAATGAAAAGGAACAAACAAAGCCTCCAAGAAATATGAGACTATGTGAAAAGACCTAGCCTATGTTTGATTTGGTGTACTTGAAAGTGACGGGGAGAATGGAACCAAGCTGGAAAACACTCTTCAGGATATTTTCCAGGAGAACCTCCCCAACCTAGCAAGACAGGCCAACATTCAAATTCAGGAAATACAGAGACCACCACAAAGATATTACTCGAGAAGAGCAACCCCAAGACACATAATCGTGAGATTCGCCAAGGTTGAAATGAAGGAAAAAATGTTAAGGGCAGCCAGAGAGAAAGGCTGAATTACCCAAAAAGGGAAGCCCATCAGACTAACAGTGTATCTCTATGAAGAAACCCTATAAGCCAGAAGAGAGTGGGGGCCAATATTCAACATTCTTAAAATGAAGAATTTTCAACCCAGAATTGCACATCCAGCGAAACTAAGCTTCATAAGCGAACAAGAAATAAAATCCTTTACAGACAAGCAAATGCTGAGAGATTTTGTCACCACCAGGCCTGCCATACAAGAGCTCCTGAAAGAAGCACTAAATATTGAAAGGAAAAACCGGTACCAGCCACTGCAAAAACATACCAGATTGTAAGGACCAAAGACACTATGAAGAAACTGCATCAACTAATAGACAAAATAACCAGCTACCATCGTAATGACAGGATCACATTCACACATAAAAATATTAACCTTAAATGTAAACAGACTAAATGCCCCAATTAAAAGACATAGACTGGAAAATTGGATAAAGAGTCAAGACCCATCAGTGTGCTGTATTCAGGAGACCTATTTCATGTGCAAAAACACACATAGGCTCAAAATAAAGGGATGGAGGAATATTTACCAAGCAAATGGAAAGCAAAAAAAAGGCAGGGTTTGTAGTCTCTGATAAACAAACTTTAAACCAACAAAGATCAGAAAAAGACAAACAAGGGCGTTACACAATGGTAATGGGATCAATTCAACAAGAAGAGCTAACTATCCTAAATATATATGCAACCAATACAGGAGCACCCAGATTCATAAAGCAAGTTCTTAGAAACCGACAAAGAGACTTAGTCTCCCACAGAATAACAGTGGGAGAGTTTAAACATCCCACTGTCGGTATTAGATAGATCAATGAGACAGAAAATTAACAAAGATATTCAGGACTTGAACTCAGCTCTGGACCAAGTGGACCTAATAGACATCTACAGAACTCTCCACCCCAAATCAACAGAATATACATTATTCTCAGCACCACAATTGCACTTATTCTAAAATTGACCACGTAATTGGAAGTAAAGCACTCCTCAGCTAAATGCAAAAGAACGGAAATCATAACAAACGGTCTCTCAGACCACAGTACAATCATATTAGAACTCAGGATTAAGAAATGCACTCAAAAACGCACAACTACATGGAAACTGAATAGCGTGCTCCTGAATGACTACTGGCTAAATAACGAAGTTTAGGCAGAAATAAGTAAGTTATTTGAAACCAATGAGAACAAAGACACAATGTACCAGAATCTCTGGGACACAGCTAAAGCAGTGTTTTAGAGGGAAATTTATAGTACTAAATGTCCATATCACAAAGCGGGAAAGATCTAAAATTGACACCCTAACATCACAAAAGAACCAGAGAAGCAAAAGCAAGCAAATTCAAAAGCTAGCAGAAGACAAGAAATAACTAAGATCAAGAAATAACTAAGATCAGAGCAGAACTGAAGGAGACAGAAACATGAAAAACCCTTCAAAAAAATCAACGAATCTAGGAGCCGGTTTTTTGAAAAAATTAACAAAATAGATAGACCACTAGCCCGATTAATAAAGAAGAAGAGAGAGAAGAATCAAACAGACAATAAAAAATGGTAAAGGGGATATCACCACTGATCCCACAGAAATACAAACCACCATCAGAGAATACTATAAACACCTCTATACAAATCTATAAACACCTCTAGAAAATTTAGAAGAAATGAATAAATTCCTGGACACATACACCCTCCCAAGATTAAACCAGGAAAATGTCAAATCTCTGAATAGACCAATAATAAGTGCTGAAATTGAGGCAGTAATTAATAGCCTACTAACCAAAAAAAGCTCAGGACCAGAAGAATTCACAGCCGAATTCTATCAGAGGTACAAAGAGGAGCTGGTACCATCCCTTCTGAAACTATTCCAAACAACAGAAAAAGAGGGACTCCTCCGTAATTCATTTTATGACACCAGCATCATCCTGATACCAAAACCTGGCAGAGACACAACAAAAAAAGAAAATTTTAGGCCAATATCCCTGATGAACATCGATGCAAAAATCCTCAATAAAATACCGGCAAACTGAATCCAGTAGCACATCAAAAAACTTACCCACCACGATCAAGTCAGCTTCATCCCTGGGATGGAAGGCTGGTTCAACATAACCAAATCAATAAATATAATCCATCACATAAACAGAACCAATGACAAAAAGCACATGATTATATCAATAGATGTAGAAAAGGCCTTCAATAAAATTCAACACCTCTTCATGCTAAAAACTCTCAATAAACTAGGTATTGATGGAACATATCTCAATAAGAGCTATTTATGACAAACCCACAGCCAATACCATACTGAATGGGCAAAAGCTGGAAGCATTCCCTTTGAAAATCAGCACAAAACAAGGATGCCCTCTCCCACCACTCCTATTCAACATAGTATTGGAAGTTCTTGTCAGGGCAAGCAGACAAGAGAAAGAAATAAAGCATATAAAAACAGGAAGAGAGGAAGTCAAATTGTCCCTGTTTGCAGATGACATGATATTTAGAAAAATCCCATCGTCTCAGCCCAAAAACTCCTTAAGCTGATAAGCAACTTCAGTAAAGTCTCAGGATACAAAATCAACGTGCAAAAATCACAAGCATTGCTATAAACCAATAACTATAAACCAATAACAGAAAGCCAAATCATGAGTGAACTCCCATTCACAACTGCTACAAAGAGAACAGAATATCTAGGAATACAACTTACAAGGGATGTGAAGGACCTCTTCATGGAGAACTGCAAACCACTGCTCAAGGAAATAAGAGAAGACAAACAAATGGAAAAAACATTCCATGCTCATGGATAGGAAGAATCAATATTGTGAAAATGGCCACACTGCCCAAAGTAATTTATAGATTCAATGCTATCCCCATCAAACTACCATTGACTTTCTTCACAGAATTAGAAAACTACTTTAAATTTCATATGAAACCCAAAAAGAGCCCGTATAGCCAAGACAATTCTAAGCAAAAAGAACAAAGCTGGAGGCATCACGCTATCTGACTACAAACTATACTACAAGGCTACAGTAACCAAAACAGCATGGTACTGGTACCAAAACAGATATATAGGCCAAAGGAACAGAACAGAGGCCTCAGAATTCACACCACACATCTACAACCATCTGACCTTTGACAAACTTGACAAAAACAAGTAATGGGGAAAGATTCCCTATTTAATAAATGGTGCTGGGAAAACTGGCTAGTCATATGCAGAAAACTGAAACTGGACCCCTTCCTTACACCTTATACAAAAATTAACTCAGATGGATTAAAGACTTAAATGTAAGACCTAAAACCATAAAAACTCTAGAAGAAAACTTAGGCAATACCATTCAGGACACAGACATTGGCAAAGACTTCATGACTAAAACACCAAAAGCATGGCAACAAAAGCCAAAATAGATAAATGGGATCTAAACTAAAGAGCTTCTGCACAGCAAAATAAACTATCATCAGAGTGAACCAGCAACCTACAGAATGGGAGAAATTTCTGCAATGTATCCATCTGACAAAGAGCTAATATCCATAACCTGCAAAGAACTTAAACAAATTTACAAGAAAAAAACAACCCCATCAAAATGTGGGCTAAGGATATGAACAGACACTTCTCAAAAGAAGACATTTATGCAGCCAACAGACACATGAAAAAATGCTCATCATCACTGGTCATTTGAGAAATGCAAATCGAAACCACAATGAGATACCAGTTAGAATGTCAATCACTAAAAAGTCAGGAAACAACAGGTGCTGGAGAGGATATGGAGAAATAGTAATGCTTTCACACTACTGGTGGGAGTATAAATTAGTTCCACCATTGTGGAAGACAGTGTGGCAATTCCTCAAGGATCTAGAACCGGAAATACCATTTGACTAAGCAATCCCATTACTGGGTATATATCCAAAGGATTATAAATCATTCTACTATAAAGACACATGCACACGTATGTTTACTGCAGCACTGTTCACAATAGTAAAGACTTGGAACCAACCCAAATGCCCATCAATGATAGACTGAATAAAGAAAACGTGGCACATGTACACTATGGAATACTATGCAGCCATAAAAAAAGGATGAGTTCATGTCCTTTGCAGGGACGGGGATGAAGCAGGAAACCATCATTCTCAGCAAACTAACACAGGAACAGAAAACCAAACACCACATGTTCTCACTCATAAGTGGGAGCTGAACAATGAGAACACACGGACACAGGGAGGGGAACATCACACACTGGGGCCTGTTGAGGGGTGGGGGCCTAGAGGAGGGATAGTATTAGAAGGGATACCTAACGTAGATGATGAGTTGATGGTGGCAGCCAACCGCCATGGAACGTGTATACCTATGTAACAAACCTGCAAATGATCTCTTATGGTTATCACATGTTCTTCATCTTTAGTGCAATATTGTAAACCTTGAATAACACCATAGGTAGGAACCATATAAAGTGCTACTAGTGATGTTAGAATTTCTTCCAAGAAGCAGAGAAAAGTCATGACATTGCAAGAAAAATATGAATTGCTTGATGTGCACCATAGACTGAGGTCTGCATCTGTGGTTGCCCACCATTTCAAGATAAATGAATCTACCATAAGGACCATTGTTAAAAAAGAAAAGGAAATTTGTGAAGCCATTGCTGCAGCTGTGCCAGTGGGCACAAAAATCTTTTTGTGAAATACATTTTTATTTCCTATTGAAAATGCAGCTTTTATGTGGGTGCAGGATTGCTATCAAAAAGGCTAGACTCTAATATGATTTGAAAAAAAGGGAAGTTATTAAATTACAACTGAGAGCAAAGGGAAAGTGAAGGTTCTAAAGCTGGAGAATTCAATGCCAGCATAAGATGCTTTGAGAATTTTACAGGTTTGACTTAAAAAAAAAAACAAAAACAGTCAAGATAACAGGAGAAGCAGCTTCTGCTAACCAAGAGACACCAGCCAAGTTCCCAGGTGCCAATAAAAAAAATCACGGAGAAGAAAGGATACCTTCTCAAACAGGTTTTTAATACAAACAAAAGTACCCTCATCTGGGAAAAAAAAGTCACAAACGAAATAATCTGCACACCAAACTCCCATGATGCACAAAATACCTATATAACAAACCTGCAAACAAGTACCCCTGAACCTAAAAGTAAAAAAAAAAAAGAGCCACAAAAGACATCAATTAGTAAAAGAAGTGAGCACGATTTAAGGCAGGAAGGGACAGGCTAACTCTACTGTTCTGTGCAAGTGCAATCAGATTTATGATCAGGGCTGCCCTTATCTGTAAGGCTGCTAATCCCCGAGCCTGGAAAAGATAAACACCAGTTGCCAGTCTTCTGATTGTACAAAAAGGCTTGGACAAGACCCCTTTCCCTGGATTGGTTGTATCAATGCTTTGTCTCTAAAGTCAAGAAGTACCTTGCCAATAAAGAACTGTCTTTTATAGTTCTTCTGATATCAGACAATGCCCAGGGTCACCCAGAAACCCATGAGTTTAACCCTGAAGGTATCAAAGTGGTCTACTTTCCCCCAAACAGAAGGCCTCTAATTCAGCCTCTAGGGTCAAGGGATCATGAGGACCTTTAAGGCTCATTATACATGATACTCTATGGAAAAAATTTTCAAAGCTATGCAAGAGAACATTGATAGAACATCATGAAATTCTAGAAGGATTACACCACTGAAGACAATATCATTGTTATAGAAAAAGCTGTAAAAGCCATCAAGCCTGAAACAATAAATTTGTGCTGGAAAAAACTGTGTCCACATATCATGCATGAATTCATAAGATTCACAATGGAGCCAATCAAGGAAATCATGAGATTGTGAATGTGGCAAAAAAGGTGGGGCAGGTGAAGTGAAGGGTTTCAAGACAGGGATCTTGGAGAAATTCAAAAGCTAACAGACATCACACCAGAGGAATTAACAGAAGACAGCTTGATAGAGATGAATGCTTCTGAGCCACAGTGCCAGACGATGAGGAAGGTGGAGAAGCATCAGTACCAGAAAACACAATGACATTAGACAATCTGGCAGAAGGGTTCTGATCATTCAAGGTTGCTTTTGACTTCTTTCACAACATGGATCTATGACACACACACTAAAACTAAAGCAAATGGTAGAAGATGGGTACTGTATAGAAACATTTTTAGAGAAACTGAGCCAGGAGAATAGGGTCTGGAAGCAGGGAACCTAAGGCCAATTCACACTGACTTCCTAGATTGAATCAAAAGGAAAACCCCAACTTTCCATGCCCAAGTAACAAAAGGATCAGAGGCAACTCCCTTTGCAACTACCCCACTACTGTGTCACAGATGAAAAATGGCAAGTACTTCTGGTCCCCTCCTGCAACCAATCAGACTGGTCACAGGCCTAGTCTTCATTTGCGCAGGGTTATAACTTTGTAACTTCACTTCACCTTCCACAACCAATCAGATGTCTGCATAGGGTGTAATGCAGTAACTTCACTTCAGCCTCTGACTGGTCACCTTCAGCAACTAATCAGACTGGCTGCAGACCACTACTTCATTTACATAGGGTGTAAACCAAGTAACCAATGGGAAACCTCAAGAAGGTATTTAAACGCCGGAAAATTTTCTAACCAGTACTCTTGAGCCACTTGCTTGAGCCTGCTCCCACTCTGTGGAGGGTACTTTCATTTCAATAAATCTGTGCTTTTGTTGCTTCATCCTTTCATTGATTTGCATGTTTTATCCAATTCTTTGTTCAAAACGCCAAGAACCCAGATGACTCAGAGTCAAGACCCTCCACTAGTAACAAAATGAATAACTCAGAAAGTCAGACAGAAATTACAATGTATTTCCATAAAGTTACAATGAGTGTGCCTCCTTCTTCTCTACCTCTTCCACCTCTGCCAACCCTTCTGCTTCCTCCTCCTCAACCTACTCAACTTGAAGACAATGAGGATGAAGTCCTTAATGATGATCCACTTCCATTTTAAGAACCATAAGTATATTTTTCTCTTCCTGATTTCCTTAGTAATATTTTCTTTTCCTTAGCTTACTTCATTGTAAAAATACAATATGTAATATATATAACATACACAATGTGTGTTAGTCAACTATTTATCTTATCACTAAGGCTTCTGGTCAATAGTAGGCTATTAGTAGTTAAGTTTTCGGGGAGTCAAAAGTTATACATAGATTTTTGACCACAAAGGGGGTCAGCACCCTAACTCCCGCATTGTTCAAGGATCAACTGTATAAGTAATTCTTTTATTTGTAAAATCTTCTTTCTTTTTCACATATTTCTCCCTCATTAAACCCATTTTGATGGTGACAAATAAGTTTGACTTCATAATAACCAAAAAAAACTAGGTTATTTTATTCAAAGGGATCATTTAAAACAAAACTGGTAATTTTTACTTATTTATTTATTTTTTGAAACGGAGTCTTGCTCTGTCACCCAGGCTGCAGTGCAGTGGTGCGAGCTTGACTCACTGCAACCTCCACCTCCCGGGTTCAAGTCATTCTTCTGTCTCAGCCTCCCAAGTAGCTGGGACTACAGGTATGTGCCACCATGCCCAGCTAATTTTTGTATTTTTAGTAGAGATGGGGATTCACCATGTTGGCCAGGCTGGTCTCAAACTCCTGACCTCGTGATCTGCCCACCTCAGCCTCCCAAAGTGCTGGGATTACAGGCATGAGCCACCGCGCCTAGCCTTTATTTTTACTTTAAAACAAAATTGATGTTTCTGAAATCCATGCTGAAGAAAAAAGATGCTAACAAATTCACTCATCACCATGCACAAAATTAAGCTTTCTAAACTCTACCTTAGAAGAGAGTAAAGGTCATTCTACTCTGGGAAGACATCCAAATGCTATATATTCCAACTCTTTAAAAACCAGCTCTGGTTTCTCTGAGAAACAAAACACATCCAATATTACATATGTGAAATTAAATAAGCAGGAGGCCATTAGCCTGAGACTCCCTTGGTACTTGTAGTTCCTATATACAAACTGCAATCTTACTCAGTAATAAACAAACCAAAACCTAACTTAGCAGTATACTTTTGTAACAAATAGTTAGATTTAAGCCAGAGAGAAACAGCTGAGCTTCAGTCAATCATAGGCAGTCAAGTTATCAGACCATGCACAAATAAGGCAAATGCCTAGCTGTAACCAATCAAGCTATTTCTGTAGTTTACTTCCACGTTTGATTTATACTTATGAAACCATACTCTCCGTGCCACAGAGTGGAACACTCTGAACCTTTCAGTTTTCAGTGCTAATTCGTAAAATTGTTCTTTGCTAAAATAAACTGTTAAATTTAATTTGTCTAGAGGTTTTAACAGTTAAGTGTTTGGTGTCAGAAGTGGGATCCAAAGGTGAATTCCAGCAACCACCCAGGAGCACCCTAGTGACCAAATGAATGTATTTGCTGAGCCCATTGTATCCATTCCTCTCTCACAGCAACTGGAGGTTGTGCATGATTTCCCTTTCAGATTACAGCTACATAGATTTATGTTTTGAGCTCTCCAAATTTACTTGAACAATTCTTTTACCAAACAGGGTCCAGAGACTGGGTCCACTAGAAGGCCTATGATAAGTCACAAGAAGACAGGGAATCATGAGTTCATCTGGATCCATGGAGTCTAGAACTCCTCCATCTGGAACTAGAGCCAATTTTGTGTATAAGAACTACAGACTCGGGGCATGTTGCTTTTCTAAAAAATGAGTGAAACTTACAAAAATAATTTAGAATTCCAGTGGCTCACAGTGGGAAAGTTTTAACCTACATAAACTTGTTCACTTGCAAGGCACATTACAAAAGAAAGAATCCAAAATGCTTCATAAGCAATGAGATGCATTTTTTAAATTGGTACACACAGGCAGCTAAAAGATTCCTTAGAGAAGGCAAATGAAAAGTTTAAGAAGCTTAAGGATGATACAAAAAAAGACTAACTTGACTGATTCAAACCTGTTTTGTTCTTTCTCTTTACCCATCCTTACCTCAATACTCTGAGTCTAATAACCTTTTTGCTCAACTACTCTTTCACTCTAAAGATAATGAAAAAAGGCAAGTTAGACAAATGCCTTACAAAACAAGATTCTCTGATCAGCCAGGCCTGCCTGTCACAACCACCTTTACTCCATGGTCAAAAATTAAGCTTCCAGACATGGTAAAAGACTTTCCTAGCCCAGGGAAAAACCCCTAAAAATGTACTGAAGATTTTAGAATTCTCACAGGAGCTTACAAGCCAGGACTCCCCGACCAATTTATTCATATGATACTGGGACACAGCAAAGCTTGAAAATGTATGACAACAGAATGGGAAAAACTTAATGAGGATATTAAAGACTCCCCCAAAACCTCATCAAGAGTAGGGCCAACGAGAGCTGGAAAAATTGTCGAAAACCTTTAAAATTCAATTCCTAAGATATTGCTACAAAAAATTGATTGGTCCATCGTACAATCTCATAGACAAAAAATAGAATGAACCAGTTTCAGATTACAGGGTCCATTCAGAAAGACTATTTGTAAAACATTCCAGGTTCCAATACACCAAGGGATACTTCTGGCAATGCCTGAAACAGGATTAACTGCTCTATTTGTAAATGGGGCTCATCTTGAACTTAGTAACCTGAATAAAAAACACAAACCAGGATGAGAAGTTACAGATGTGATTGAATTGATAGCCCTAGTTAAACTCTAGAATTCTAGAGTAAGTAAAAGACCAAAGGTCAAAAAGCTTGTCTAATTACAATAATCACAAAGACCAAGACCAAAGGGACTTCCTCTCCCTTATTTCAAGCTAAAACCAAGAGATCTTAGACCAATAAATTATTTGCCCTAAGGTGTCTCCCTTCATTGCAAACAACTAGGATGCTGGAAAAGAGATTTCACACTCTTATGTCGGTATACCAGTAAGCCTCCTTCCTTTGGGCCATACTATTTCCCCCCCACCAGAGCGAGTCCACAAGGTCTTAACTCTAGAGATAATAATCAACATTGATGAGCATCCAGGGAATTCTCCAGAAAACTGCTCCCCATAATACCTTTAAATAAACATGGATAAACAGCAACTCAAAGTACTATTTAAAAAAGAAAAGAAATAAACATGGAAAAACAAAAGTTAAAACAAATGAAAAATCTTACACAATTCTGGTGGATACTAGAGCCACTTTCATCTACCATAAACTCTACCTTAATAAGCTAATACATTCCTCAGAGTAAAAACATGTACTCTGTGGAAACATCATTTCTGTGGTAGGGTTTCAAATCAAGTTCAAAAGGTTCCCATAGTGGAAAGCCATCCAGCTGACATCGGTGTCATTTACAGAAAATCATACTTTTTAACTATGTGATACTGCCCCAGTAAATCTGCTGGGGCAAGACTTGCTCTCCAAGGCAAAAGGGCATATAAAATTCTCTTTCAGAGGGACAAATAATCTTACAGTCTCCTGAACCAGAACTGTTATGCTCTCTAAAGGCAGAAACTGAAAAAATATTGGTGGGATGAGTATTCTAAAATTGTTAAATGGTTTACAACCAATGTTTGGTTTATCAAGCTCATAATCCTGGAAAGATAATCAAAATTTTAGGTGGTACATTTCTACTGCCTGCTGGGCCATTTGAATGTTTACAGATGGATTTCAATTGCCACCTTTAATGGGATAACAATATGTTCTTATAAAAGTCTGTGTGTTCTCTAGTCAGATAGAAGCCTTATCATGTAGGAAGGCCAATGCTATGACAATAACTAAGAAGTTGTTAGAAAGTATGTTCCTTCTGGGGCTTCCCTGGAGGACTCTCCAGCAATAGAAGAACCTGTTTCAGTGGACAAGTTATAAAACAGCTAAAACAGTTCATCAAACACAATAGTATTACCATCATCCCTAACACCCTTAATCTTCTGGAAAGGTCTAAAGAATAAATGAAACTTTAAACTGAAATTGGTAAAGTTAACCGAATTGATTGAATTGCCTTGTCCAAAGGTATTACCATTGGCTTTATGGGCAATTAGATCCACTCCAACAGAAAATACAAAATAAATTAGTTTCTAATGAAATAGCTACTGAAAAACCTATGCCCCTAATAACAAAACCTCATGTATCTCCTGCTCCTATAAACTGACATGACTAAATACTGCAAGGCCTTAATATATTATGCCAAAGTGTATTTTCACCAGGTTAAAAAAAAAGCCTTTCATGATCTATCAATGGAGGACAATCAAATCTTTCACAATCTGGAACATGGAAATTGGGTCTTCTGAAAACAACATAAGTGAAACACTGCCCTCAAACCCTTATGGAAGGGACCATACCAAATTCTTACCACCCATACTGCAGCAAAAGTTCAGAGCCTCCAGACTTTTGCTGCAGTATGGATGGTAAGAATTTGATCATGGATCAAGAGTTCTCTTTTCTGTCATCATGAAAACTATGTCCCTTTTCTTTTTCCCTTATTTCCTATTGCCTTAATCTTTCCTTTTTCTTACAGGAAAATCCATAGGACCATAATTTATGACCGCTTTAGGTAAGGCTCATGCTCTAGCAAAAAAAAAACAGAGCAACTATTTGGGTTTGCGGGCTAATGAGTAAAAACCAGGAAACAGTTCCACTAATGCCAACACCTCTCTGAGTTCCCAAAGAGAATTACCCTGAAACCCCAAAGGAAGAGAAAGCAATCCTTGATGTTCACTGCTATTTGCTTGCCTACACTCACTGAAAGCAATATCCTAACCTTTCCAATTAAAAACCTAACCACTATCAAATAAAGAACATCAAACCAAGCGATGCCTACAAAAGGTATATTATGCTTCCAGGCATCACATACTCAAGACTTGGGGACTATCTATGTGGGCACTTGTGATTATTTGTATAATGTCATTGGATTAAATATAGTAAGGTGCTTTTCCACTAAATGTGGTTATGCACACTTACGCTACAAAGGGAACAGGTCAGAGGCAAGATGATCAGCTAGATGCTGCCAGAAGGAACACTTGCCACCAAGGGCCTGGGATATCAGGAACACTGGCGCACTCGTAGCAGATCTTCAGGGGGAGGGCACTGAGAGTGGATGAAGGGAAGACACAGGTGCTGGGCTGAAGAGGGAGGAAACGAGGAACGCTGCAAGGGGCTACCACACACTAGGACTCGTTCCTGGCCCCTGACTCCTGGAAATGGGGTGAGTTGAGCAGGCAAACAGCAAGTGACTCTCACCACAGGCCTCTGGAATCTGGCAGGAGACCCCAGGATCCCCATGAACACTTGAGCTTGCAGGGAGAGCTTCTTAGAGAAGTGGTAGGAGCAGAACTCTAGCTGGTGCAGAGCCCAGAGGCTTTGGTGCGGGAGCATCTGTAGTGGATCATGGCCAGGGATGCCCATCACCCATGACTCATCTTGCTCCCCTAAGAGACTTCAACCCTAGAGGAACTATCAGACCTAAAAAATGCAGGGCAGTCTTTCCTATGAGACCTGGCCAATCTGAATTAAGCACTCCTCAGTTTCCTGGCCTCTTCCTGGGCCTGAGCCTGGCTGTCCCTGCTTGCAGTGCAGCCTTGGATGCCCAGGTGGGATGGGTCCTGGGGGCCTACACCGTAGCACCTGAGTTGGCAGATCGTGCCTGAATGGCGGAGAACTCCAGCACCACTCCCACCCACAACAGACCGTGCACCAGACCACCTGATCCCACTCTCTCCTCCCACTGCAGCCTCCCCCATGCCACCTTGCCTGCAGGTGCTTGTATGCAGCCAATACCCGAATCACTTTCCCAGCACCTGTGCACAGACCTTGCTTTCAATTTCCTGCCAGTGCACTCGGCCATGCCATTACTGCTGGCTTGAGTGCACTGCACCCGACCACCATGCTGCCACTGCCACTGGAGCATCTGCAGGTACAGAGACCACCAGTACCCCACCCCGACACCAACACAGCCACCAGTTGCAAAACTAGGCACAGTGACCAGTGGACCTGCCCTGCACCCTGCGCAGTCACTGCTGCCAGCATGAATGTGCACACATTTGGCACCAGTCCCACAGCCACCAGTACCCTGCCCCTGTGTCAACACTGCCAGTGGTGTGAAACTATGCATGAAGACCAGCGGCCCGCCCTCATACCCTGAGTGGCCACTGCCATGCACAGAGGGCACACACAATCTAGCAGTGGCCGCAGCGCCCCACCCCCATGCTAACACCACAGCCACTGCAAAAGCCTGCACAAAAACAGCACCCTTGCAACTGCCAGCACCCCTCCGAAGCTGGTGAGTGTGCACCGCACCCCACTGCTACTGCTGGCACGTGCATAAAAGGACAGATCCCACTGCCACTGCCATACAAAGCACTTTGGCTGGGACCACCCATTGAAGTGTTCTGATCAGTGGTCCAGAAATATCTTGGCCCCTCTAGCAGAGCAGGTTCCTAACCTCCAGTGGCCAGAGAACAAAGCCGGGGACCTGATATCAGCCCCCTGCAGAATTACAGCACATAGTCTAGGAGTCCTGAGTTGAGCCTTGGCCCCTGAAAACCTTCTAGAAATGAAATCAGTTGGCTAAACCCACTTCATACCACAATCATACACACAAGGACATAAAGTAGGATAAAAGAAAAAAAAAGCATCCAAAGGATAGCAACTTTAGGCACATGAGCCCACAAAGATAAAAAAGAACCAGTGCAAAAACTGACAACTCAAAAGCACTAGAGTGTCTTCTTACCTCCAAACAACTACAGTAGTTCCCCAGCAATGGTTCTTAATCAGGCTGAGATGGCTGAAATGGCAGAAATAAAATTCAGAATATAGACAGGAATGAAGATCATCAACATACAGGATAAAGTCAAAACGCAATCTGTGGAATCTAAGGGTTACAATAAAACAATACAGAAGCTGATAAACAAAATGGCCATTATAAGAAAGAACCAAACTGATCTGATAGAGTTGAAAAACACACTAAAAGAATTGCATAATGCAATCACAAGTATTAACAGCAGAATTGACCAAGCTGAGGAAAGAATCTCAGAGCTTGAAGACTGGCTCTCTGAAATAACTTGGAGAAAAAAAACAATACAGAAGAATGGACAAAACTTCCGAGAAATATGGGATTATGTAAAGAGACCCAATCTATGACTCACTGCTGTGACTGAAAGGGAGAGAAACCAAGCAACTTTGAAAACATATTTCAGGATATCACCGATGAAAATTTCCCCAACCTTGCTAGAGAGGCCAACATTCAAATTCAAGAAATGCAGAAAACCCTTGTGAAATACTATACAAGTAGATCAACCCAAAACACATAGTCATCAGATCCTCCAAGGTGGAAATGAAAGAAAAAATGCTAAAAGCAGCAAGAGAGAAGGGACAAGTTACCTACAAAGGGAACCCCATCAGACTAACAGCAGAACTGTCAGCAGAAACTCTACAAGCCAGAAGAGATCAGGGGCCTATAGTCAGCATTCTTAAAGAAAATAATTTTCAACCAAGAATTCATATCTGACCAAACTAAGCTTCATAAGCAAAAGAGAAATAAGATCCTTTTCAGACGGGCAAATGCTAAGGGAATTTGTTAACATCAGACCTGCCTTACAAGAGTTTTGGAAGGAAGTGCTAACTATAAGAAGGAAAGACTGGGTTACCAGCCACTACAAAGACACACTTAAGTACACAGATTAGTAACACTATAAAGCAACCACACTGACAAGTCTGCACAGTAACCAGTTAACAATATGACAGAATCAAATCCACACTTATCAATACTAACCTTGAATGTAAATGGGCTACATGCCCCAATCAAAAGAAACAGTGTGGCAAGTTGAATAAAGAAGCAAAACCCAATGGTAGGCTATCTTCAAGAGATCCACCTCACGTGCAATGCCACCCAGAGGCTCAAAGTAAAGGGATGGAGAAAAATCTACCAACCAAACCAAAAGAAAAAGGCAGGGGTCGCTATTTTAATTTCAGACAAAATATATTTTACAAAGGAAAAAAAAAAGACGAAGAAGGGCATTACATAATGGTAAAGGGCTTAATTCAACAAGATCTAACTATCCTAAACATATATGCACCCAACACAGAAGCACCCAGATTCATAAAGCAAGCATTCAGAGACCTACAAAGAGATTTAGATAATACTGGGAGACTTTAACGCCCCACTGACAATATTAGGCAGATCTTCAAGGCAGAAAACTAAAAAAGATAATCAGGGCCTAAGCAACCAACACAGGAACAGAAAAATACCACATGTTCTCACTTATTAGTGGGAGCTAAACATTGAGTACACATGGACGCAAAGAAGGGAACAGACACCAGGGCCCACTTGAGGATGGAGGGTGGGAGGAGGGTGCGGATTTAAAATTACCTATTGGGCACTATGCTTATCACCAGGTGACGAAATAATCTGCACACCAAACCCCCACAATACACAATTTGTCTATATAACAAACCTCCACATGTACCTCTGAACCTGAAAGTTAAAAAAAAAAAAAGAAAATAATAAAATGTAGAATATTTTTTTAAAAGGAGAGGAACTATAAAAAAGTAAGTTTCCTCCTAGACCTTGTTCAGGAACTATACAGATGTACCAGTGGATGAACTGAACTGACTCATGCTCAATTACTACTAGGTAGCCCTCTTTTCCAGTCTCAGAGGGTCTGCCTGTATTGGTCTACAGAAAATATGCTTATTCCATTTTGCTCCCCACTGGTTAGGATCTTACTGTTTGGCATGGTTCAATCCTGCCTTCCAAATAGCTTCCCCGAAAGTCCCCATAAATACCTCCTATTATCAGAGTCTAAAATGCTTAGCAATTGAAATTAGCACCAACCTTGGAATAGATGAAAATAAAGATAAGCTAGTTTCCAGCCAGGCGCAGTGGCTCATGCCTCTAATCCCAGCACTTTGGGAGGCCAAGGCAGGTGGATCACGAGGTCAGGAGATTGAGACCATCCTGGCTAACACGGTGAAACCCCGTCTCTACTAAAAATACAGAAAAAAAAAAAAATTAGCTGGGCATGGTGGCGGGCGCCTGTAGTCCCAGCTACTCAGGAGGCTGAGGCAGGAGACTGGCGTGAACCTGGGAGGCAGAGCTTGCAGTGAGCCAAGATTGTGCCACTGCACTCCAGCCTGGGCGACAGAGCAAGACTCCATCTCAAAAAAAAAAAAAAAAAAAAAGATAAGCTAGTTTCCACTGAGGAAAGACGGCAGTGGGGCTCCTGGGGACTCACTCTTTGTGGTGGTTGGGTGCTAGTCATATGGAATTTAAAACTAATGCGCAGATAGGGAAAAATCTTATTTTACGGCCAACCAGACCTCCTGGGGTAGAAGTCACCCTCTGAAAGTATTTAACAAAAGCACTTAATGGGATATCATGCAGCCTTAGATCTCCTCTTTGCTCATGTTGGGAGTTATGTGTGGTGCTAAACAAAACCGAATGTTGTACCTATTTTTCCAGATTTTGCTACTACAGAAAATTCAATACAATAATGTAACTGATACTGTTGTTTCTTTGGACACTGCCACCATATGCATGAAAGACATTTCTCAAGGGAACAGAATACATGATGTTTGCAGGAAGAGCTAACAGTTAGTTTGCAGACATCTCAAATGGTGGATGACAAGCTGGGCTTTTCCAAGGTTTTCTAATCTTTATGTTTCTTCCAGGGGGCCTCCAGATTCCTATGACTTTTGTTATAAGGCTAATGACAAAAAATGGCTACCTCTTTAAATAAGACCATTTACAGCAACCACAGTCCTTAATCACCATCACTTCCCAAACAAATACCATGATTAACTGTTCTCAAATACTGTGAACCGTCTATATTGCCTGAACTTTGACTTGTTTGATTTTGATGAGTATGGTTCATAGGCGCTCCTGTCAAGCAGTACACTTCAGTTTCTTGGTATTATTCTCCTGAAAGTCATCGTAATAGTCTCTTTGGTGTGCGATACCCTCTCAAGAGTCTTAAGCACTTTTATACAGCCATCCATTATGCGCTAAATGGTCTTACTGACCTGACATCATGACTTGTGAATTCCATCCTGACACCAAACAAGTCCATTATAATGGTGATGGAGAGTGGCATCAATGCCTAAGGTTTTGGTCAATCTCTTCAAGATCCAGAGACTGATAAAAAGGAAACTGTTAAATAAGCAGGAGGCCATTACTAACTGCAATCATGAACACACCAAAACCTAACTCAGGAGTGTATTTTTATAGCAAATAGCCAAGTTCAGCCAATCACAAACAGCCAAGCCTCAGCCCATCAGACGAGGCAGCCTTAGGTCTCCTTAGATCAGATCATACCTATGGGACATCGGGCAGCCTTAGGTCTCCTCTTTGCCTTATTTAGGCAAACACCTAGCTGTAACCCATCAAGTTATTTCTGTACTCTACTTCTGTGTTCAGCTGATAAAAGCACACTTTCCATGCTGTAGAGTGGAGGTCTCTGAACCCCTTTCAGTTTACAATGCTACCTAACTCATGAATCATTCTTTGATCAAATAAACTGTCAAATTTAATTTGTCTGAAGTTTTTAACACATAAAAGCACTATAGGTGCCTGAAAAGCAAAAGTCAGTGAATCATTCTTTTTCACAGAATTTGCAGATATATGTCACCTGTTTCTTTTCAGATAATTTATTTGACTATTTCTTTTTTTTACTTGCTGGACTGTCCAAAACTTCAATCTTGCCTTTTCCACCTTCAGAATTGGGAAGCTTAATGTTATCTATGGTGACTTCAGATGTGATGCTGTCATCTTCGTCCTCTGATTCTGAACTGTTCTCTGAACTGTCTTGTGAACTCTCTTCTGAACTGTCCTCTTCTTTTGAATCCGACTGATTCATCTCAAACAAAGCCACATCCTGCAAAAAGTAGTGGGCAGGAAATCTATTTCAGAGCAATTCCTTAAAAAGTCATAATAAAACAATATTGAGAATAACCAATACTCAGCAAAAATACTGAAACATAAAGGATAAGAATTTTTTTTTGAGACAGTTTTGCTCTGCTGCCCAGACTGGAGCGCTGTGGCGTGATCTCAGCTCACTGCCACCTCTGCATCCTGGGCTTAAGTGATTTTTGCACCTTTCAGTCTCCTAAGTAGCTAGGACTACAGGTGTGCCCCACCACATCCAGTTAATTTTTATATTTTTAGTAGAGATGGGATTTCACCCTGTTGGCCAGGTTGGTCTTGAACTCTTGACCTCAAATGATCCACTGCCTTGCCCTCCCAAAGTGCTGCAATTACAGGTATGAGACAGCACACCAGGCCACAAGGATAAGAAACGTTTTTAATACAACATGGCTTTTTTATACTTTTAGTTGTCAGGGTGTGCCATAATGATGATTTAAATTTACGGTAAGTGTCTAAAACATCTGCTATGGCCTAATTCTATATACCTTAAACACATTCAACAACATTCATTCTGCAAATACTAACATGAGTTAGGTACACTAGGTACCAGAGGTACCAGAGACTCAACAACAACAAAAAATCAAAACAAACCTCTCGCTTTGGTGAAATTTACATTTTCAGGCAGAGACCCGTAAATTAAAACCTGCAGGCCAAATCCTGCCCACTGCCTATTTTTGTTCAGCTCACAAAGTAGGAATGTTTTTTCTATTTTTAAGTGGTTGAGGGGAAGAAATTAAAATACTGCTATTCACGAAAGGTGAAAATTGTATGAAATTCTCATTTCAGCACCCATACACAGTGACACACTACTCTAACTGAGCCAGTAAGAGCTCACTCGAGGCCTTCCGTTGGAACTGTTGAGAGAGAAATCTTTCTGAGTTGCTGAATCTAAGGCTGAAGCTGCTGATAAACTGGCAAATTGCCACAGGTGGGGGAGGAGCACGCTCTAGATTAGGCCAACACTAGGAAGCAGAACCAAAAGACAGAGCGGCTGACCTCTGAGGACACTAAGCACCTGGATCCAGGTGCACCTGAAATCACCACCCCTGGAGTTTTTTTTCCCCAATAAAATGTTTTCCCCTTGCTTATTCATGTATGTGTTGTCAATGGCTGCTTTCACACTATGACAGCAGAGTTGACAGTAAGACCCTCAGAACTTAATGTATTTACTATCTGGCCTCTTACAGAAACATTTGTTGACTCTTGTTCCAGAGGCGAAAGAAAGGCAATAAACAAATACATATAAAGCATAATGTAGGATTGTGAAAATAGGGAAAAATAAAGCAAGATAAAATAATAATAGAGCTATCGGGGAAGACCTCTCGATCAGGTGACAACTGAAAAGAGACAGAGGGAGTCGAAATGGAGAAATCTAGGGAAAAGCATTCTACCTGAGAAAACCATGGGGGAGAAGATCAGGCACAGTGAGACTGGTGCTGGAGGGCAGTAAATGATGAGGACTGTGTAGTAAATGATAAGGTCAGACAGAGCAGCAGTGCCCAACCTCTTTGACACCAGGGACCGGTTTTGTGGAAAATTCTTCCACGGACCTCGGCAGGGATGTTTTTGGAATGAAACTGCTCCACCTCAGATCATCAGGCATTAGAATCTCACAAGGAGCACACAACCTAGATCCCTTACATGCACAGTTCATAATAGGGTTCGTGCTCCTATGAGAATCTAATGCCGCTGCTGATCTGACAGGAGACAGAACTCAGGTGGTAATGCGCGCTCACCCACTGCTCACCTTCTGCTGTGCGACCTGCTTCCTAGCAGGCCACAGACCAGCACCAGTCCACAGCCTGGGGGTTGGGAACCTCTGAGATAAGAGAACTGCAGGCAGGATCATATGGGCCCCTTGAAGGACTTAATTTATTTGAAACGTGATGGGAAGCCCCCAGGTCCCAAACTGTGTGAAGAACAGACCCCAGGGAAGAAACAGTGAACGCAGGAAAACCTGTTAAGAAATTGCTGCAATACTCCAAAGGAGAGACCATAATTACCTGGGCCAACAAAGGTCCAAAGGAACAGCAGAGGTTGTACAAAGTGGTTAGATTTGGGATATATTCTGGAGGGAGAGCTGACCAGACTGGCTAATGAATTAGATACTACTAACAATTGTCTCAGCTCCGTCCAGACACAGATATTATAAAGGGAATTCCAGTGCAGAAACAAGACATGAGTATAAACTGAGAGAACATTTTTACACATAGCTTATGTAATCAATTGCTCTCTTCTACACATCATTTATTTTTGCATACTCAATAAATCAGACTATGATCACCTCTTTTGGGGCTTGGACAGAAAAAAAAAATCCAGTTAGGACATTGAGTAGATTAATGCTTCAGAATAACAAATATAGCATTTGACTTAGGAAAAAAAAAACCTTCCTGTGACATCATATGAGTAAATCATAAAATGACTATGTACCTATACAACATTGGAAACATGAGTTAACACCAGGACAATGAAAACTTGAAAATAAAATGGAAAAGTTCTCTTCTTCTTAGGTGACAAGTAGACTAGTAATTTCACCATATGAAAACAAAGCATAGTTACCATTTGTATAACTTTACCATGAGGCCCATCAATGTTTTCAATATTGAAACGACCAGGTGGCGCAGCTGCCATTTCTTTTCTTAGCTTTTCATTTGCCCGTGCCATCTGCGGGAGAAAGGTCTGCACCTGGTCCAATACTGTGGAAAGTAAATACAGCATATCAACATTTATGCTAGTAAATTCTGAAACCTAGGATTTCCTATAAACACTTCTGAATTGAGTATTAATAACAGCAATCATAATTACATATCTTTTAGTTCCCTTCATTTAAAAACCCTCCATCCTCTTCTGAATAAAGCAGTAGGACTACACAATCCAGCAATTAATTGTTTCTCAAATGTTTTGTTTCTCATATATCTCCAGGACTGTAAACTCCTAGAAGGCTGGCATTCAACAAATAGTAACTAAATAGGGAGGCAGTGTGACTTAACAGTTAAGAGCACCAGGTTCTGAGGCTTTAGGGTAAGACTGACTAGGTATATACAGAATCCTAGTTTTACCTCTATCTGAATTACCCTGGGCCAGTTAATTAAGTAGTGATTATTTCTGCCTACCCAACATCTGTTCCCCTTCTTCTGATAATATAACCCTTGCTTTCCTTTTAAGCTGGTGTCACTCTTAGTCACTCTTGCCCCTCATCCCATGCCTACATCCTCCACATCCTTGGCCACTGTACTGTGCTTTGGTGGTATCACAGTGACACGCTGCTCTAGTCAGGCCAATAAGAGATTACTCGGGACCTTTTGTTGAACTGTTGAGAGAGAAATCTTTCTGAGTGAATGACTGAGTTGGCTGAATATAAGGCCGAAGCTGCTGATAAACTGGCAACTCGCCACACGTGGGGGAAGAGTATGCTCTAGATTAGCCCAATGCCTAGGAAAGCAGGACTAAGAGACAGAGTGGCTGACCTCTGAGAACACTGAGCACCTGGATCCAGATGCACCTGAAATTACTGCACCTGGAGTATTTTTTCCCCCAATAAAAAGAGCCAACATAATTTCTTTTTCTGCTTAAGGCAATCTGAGCTGGATTTTAGCCATTTGCAACCAAGAATCCTAATTAATACATTTAATTTTACCACTTGAAACCTCAGTGTACTAATCTATAAAAAGGGAGTGATAACTGTCAGTCACTGTGCCAAATACAGAGCAGTCAACAAACAAGAATATTTATTTTCTCTCTCAAAAGAGGCCCAGCACATAATCATGCATATAACAAGCTCTCAGAACTTACGTAACTGTTATGGCTACATAACAGATGACTAAAATGTCCAGCGTAAGGAAGAAGAAAAGAAAATAGCGGCCAAGGTCAAGTAGACGACCTCTATTTGTAAAATAAGGTGCTGGAAGGACTCCCTAAGAGCATGTACACAAATAAAGCCCTACACAATAGGGAATGTTAGCTCTCATTCCCCTTCGGATATACAGAAAGAGAAATTACTAATATAAATAAAAGGTATTTTTCTGTCCTCAGATTTAAATCTATTGCTACAGACAGAAAACCTGGTCCCGCTTTTGTTTCCAACTAATGAATCAAGTAGAGCAAAACAGGTACCAAAATGTGTGGCCTGAACCCTGATCCTCAGAAGCCAAATAATTCCATGGTACTCTAGGAGAGTATATGCTGAACGCTGAGCCTAGTCCAGTCGTAGTTCTTCTAAATTAAATAATATCCAACACACGACACCGTAATATTAAAAATGTCCAGCATCTAATAAAAAATTAGCAAACATGCAAATAAACAGGAAAACATAATCCATAAAGAGTAGGGAAAAAAATAAAGATTCAGAAATGACGCAGACAATAGAATCAGCAACAAGAATGTTAAAACAGCTCTTATAAATATACTTTGTATGTTCAAGGAAGAAAAGAAAAGCACAAACACAAGGAAAGAAACAAAAGATATAAACAGTCTCAAACTTCTAGAGATGGAAACTGTATCTACCTTGAAAAAATACATTTGACAGAATTAACAGCAGATTAGACAATATAGAAGAATAGTGAACTCAAGGAAATCAGCAATAGAAGCTATCCAAATTGAAACACACAAAACATAAGACCCAAACAAACAATGAATGAGCTGTGGGACAACCCCAACTGTCAAAATTAGGTGTAACTGGAGTCCCTTCAGGAGAGGCGACACAGGAGCAAGCAACAACATCCGTAAAAATTTCCCAAATTTGATAAAAATTATAAACTCATAGATCTAGTAAGTTCAACAAACCCAAGCTCAAGACTCACAAAGAAAACTACAAAGGGCACATCACCATAAAATCAGTAAAAACCACTAATGAAGACAATCTTAAAGGCAGCCAGAGAAGAAAAGAAACACCATATTCATGACACAAATTGACAGTAGACACAGGCATCAGAAACAATGCCACTGAAAAGAAAGTGTAGTGACGTCTTCAAAGTACTGGAGAAAAAAGAAAAAGCAAAAACCCACACTGTCAACCTAGAATTCTAAATCCATTAAAGCATCTTCCAAAAACTGAAAGCAAAATAAAGACTTTCTCAGACACACAGGGCTGGTAAGTATATCACCAACGGAGCTGCACTATCAAGAATGATGTTTACAATGAGAAACCTGATTTTTTAAATGTGCTGAAGATTTGAACAGGCCGTTTACCAAAGACATACAAACAGTGATACACGGAAAGATGCTCAACATTATTAGCCATTATAAACAAATTAAGATCACAACGTGATACCACTATATTCACACTAGAATAGTTAAAATTAAAAGGGCCACAACACATTTTGGTGAGGATATGCAGCGACTAAACTCTCATACCTTGCTGGTGGAAATGCACAATGGCAATTTCTTCTTCGTAAAAAAAAAAAAAAATTCACACCTTCCATATACCTGCAATTCCACTCCTAGGTAAGGAACCCCTCAAAACAAAAACCTATGTCCACAAAAACCGGTTTTTGGATGGACAGCCACCATGTGGTCATTTTAGCTATTGTAGATTTAGTGCTACAGTAATAATGCTAGTTAAATTCTCCTTTCAGAGTACTCATGATTTCTTAGTTTATTGATGTGATAACCTTCATGCTTATTTACATTGTTTTTATTGAATTTTTGCCTTTTTTTTTAACATTAAGAGTGAATTACAGAGAGGGCATTCATGTAATACTTAAAGTCTGAGTGTGGGACATACTTATGAATGTGCAGTACAGCAACATACAGAATAATTAATAAAGAGAATTGGCCATTATGCTGTATTCTAACTAATATTTATCATTTAAATAATTGTGTCCAATTCAATGGGATGTGGTTGTGGTTTTCCATCCATATATATTAAGTTTGAAGCTCAGTAACCTCTAAAAAAATTTGCCATGGAGATTAACAATTGTTTTTGACTTCCCAAAATTCATCCAACAAGCAGTTTTTCACAAAAAAGCTACCCTCTTAAGGTAGAGAAATAATGTAAGAAATTCTATCCTGTGTACCGACTTTATCATGTAAATCCCAAGTAAGACTTGTTCCACTGGACTATCTGTGGTTTGATACCTGACCATAAAGGCAGAGACCGTCCCAACAAATAACAGCTTAATTAGACAAAACTCAGCATTAGAGAGCGTGAGAGAGGGGAAGAGGTACTTACAGGGACTCCTCTCTATCCGAACTGTTTGAAGAGAGGAGGTCTTCCTGGACTTAGTTTGGGAGTTGATGAGTAACCTGTCCCATATACCTGAAAATACAGACACACAAACACCCTTAATTTACTAGTGCACAAAAAAGCAAAGGCCCATCAGTAAGCCTCTCACATGACCAGTCTTTAAGTCTTGACTGTTCACACACCCCAAGATTTTTTTTTAAAGCAGCACTCCAAGCTCCATTACAACATTTTAATTCTTTATGTAGACACCTCTCCTTTCTTACATCTAGCCTGTCTCATTCACCTCTAACACCAATGCCAGGAAATAAATGCACATTAATCTGCACTTTTCTGGATCAGAAATTCATCAGTAGACAAACGTGGGTCTGCAATGACAGAATGGAGGAAGCAGTACAGGGCATAACAATGGTTAAGTGAAGCTAGAAATGGTTACTAGTTGTGTAACACTGGGCCACTCACCTTATCTCAAAGCATTTGTTTCTTCATTAGTAAAACACGCTTGCCTGGTATTTTCCCTTCTCTGAAGATGTTCAACCCAAGAAAAACAGCCATTTGGCGATTTTGTCACCCACTCTACCTTTTCACCCTCATCTCTCACACTCGAATTATCCCAACTCTCTACCCCATCAGAGTTCCAAGAGGGGAACTTACGAAACTCAAGGCTTTGCACACCCTATTTCTAATACCCGGAAAATCCCTTAACTCTCTGGTTAAAAAACAAATCAGAAAAGCAGAGCGCAACAAACATCCATTGAATGCCTACTACTGAAAGCCTACTGGATTCGAGATGAGAGCACAGGCTCTAGAGCCAGACTACTTGAATTCAAATCCCAGTTTTGCTATTTTCTAGCCACATGATCTCCAGAAAGTAAATTACCTGTATGATAAATCATGTCTCAGGTTCCTCAACTATGAAACAGAGATAACAGAGTTTCTGCAAAGGGTTGTTGTGACGAGTAGATGAGTTAGTTCCTGGGGCATACATAGTAAGGACTACATAAGCTTTGGTTATCATTATTATACTTCCTTCGGAATCTCTGGGTTCTCATAAAACCCTTCTTCAAGCTAGTATTTACTGACAACATGCCCAAGCCTTTTTACGCATTCTCCTCCTTACAAAAATTCTACAGGCATTACTACTACCACCGCTTTCCAAATGCAAAAACTGAGGCGTAGGGAATGAAAATAACTCTAAGTCCCACCAGTTAATTACTAGTGGAGCTGGGATTCGAATTTATGCTTTTAAATTCTACCTATAGTGTCTGAAATGCTGTGTGGATTTCCCGGATGCATGTCTTCCTGTACAAGACAGCAACACTAAGGGGTGGTCGGTGTGGGTGTGAAGGAGGAAGAGACTGTTAGCATAATATTACTCCGCTTCCCCCTACCAGCCAACTGCTCTGACCCAGGCAGCCAGACCAAAAGCCCTCCCTTCTCCAAAAGAGTTCGAGAGCGTCCCAGCTTTCAGTGCAGGGGAGGTGCCCAGCAGCGGCGCCTGGCAGGGTGGGCGCTCACTACCTTGTAGAATAGGAACCACTAGCTGGGGAAACTGTTCCGGGGCCGCAGCCGGGTGCCCGCCCCAAAGCCCCCACCCCTGCCGCCAGCAAAGCACGCCGGAATCCCGCAGCAGTCCCCGGGGCTCCCCTCGAGGGTACGGAGCACGGACAGGGAGCCACCGGCCCCCGGGCTGCACCGGCCGCGCCGCCTCCGCCGCACGTGTGCGGCCCATGCCTCTGTCACCCGTCCGTCACCTCCGCGGCCGTCGCTTCCCGCCGTCAGCAGGAAAAGCAGAGCGCAACAAACATCCATGGAATGCCTACTACTGAAAGCCTACTGGATTCGAGATGAGAGCACAGGCTCTAGAGCCAGACTACTTGAA
>NW_012101554.1:1182043-1205306 GCF_000951045.1 Mandrillus leucophaeus | reverse complement strand
GTGTGCGGCCCATGCCTCTGTCACCCGTCCGTCACCTCCGCGGCCGTCGCTTCCCGCCGTCAGCAGCTCCTTAGACACTGGGACTCTAGAGGAGTCCCGGGTGGGCGACAAGCAACTCGCGCTACCCTGGGGCTTCCCATGGACCTCCATGCTTCCCTCAAGCCTGCCCTCTCAGGCCCGGATGCAGGAAAGAGGCTCGGGTAAGGGGGCGGGGCGAGGGCCACGATTGGAGGAAACTGCGGTGGGCGGAGTAAGGAGCGGAGAGAGAGGCGGGGTGAGCGTGGTGCAGCCCGGAGGCTGCGCGGGAGCTGGGGCCATTCCTACCCCTGGGATAAAGTAAGGTTCAGACTCTGTCATAGGAAAAAAGAGCTGGCTCGATTTCGCCAAATTCGGGCATAAAGAGCATAACATTAGGCTGCCCTCCTCTTTATCCTTTTTTATTAAATTTATTTTTTAATTGGTGAAAAAACACGTAACAAAATCTACCATCTTAACCATTTTTAGTTGTACAATTCAGTGGTGGCAGACCTCTGGGTCATTTTCATCATGCAAAACTGAAACTATACCCATTTACCCCTACTCCAGTCCCTTGGTAACCACCATTCTACTTTCTTTGTTTCTTTCTTTTTGAAACAGCCTTGCTCTGTCGCCCAGGCTGGTGCCTCAACCTCCCGAGTAGCTGAGGTTACAGGTGCACATTACCACGCCCGGCTTATTTTTGTATTTTTGTGTAGAGACGGGTGTTCACCATGTTGACCGGGCTGGTCTTGGTTTCCTGACCTCAGGAGATCCACCCACCTTGGCCTCCCAAAGTGCTGGGATTACAGGCGTGAGCCATCATGCCCGGCCACTGTTGTTGTACTTTCTGTTACTATGAGCTTGACTACTTCAGATACATTATGTAGGTGGAATCACACAGTACTTGTCTTTTTGTGACTAAATTTCACTTAAAATTATACCCTCAAGGTTTAGACATGTTGTAGCACACAACAGGATTCTCTTCTTTTTTAAGCCTGAATAATATGCCATTGTATGTATATACCACATTTTCTCTTTCTTTCTCTTTCTTTCTTTCTTTCTTTCTTTCTTTCTCTTTCTATTATACTTTAAGTTCTAGGGTACATGTGCACAAGGTGCAGGTTTGTTACATATGTATACATGTGCCATGTTGGTGTGCTGCACCCATTAACTCATCATTTACATTAGGTATATCTCCTAATGCTATCCCTCCCCCTTCCCCCCGCCCCACAACAGGCCCCGGTGTGTGATTTTCCCCTTCCTGTGTCCAAGTGATCTCATTGTTCAATTCCCACCTATGAGTGAGAACATGCGGTGTTTGGTTTTCTGTTCTTGCGATAGTTTGCTGAGAATGATGGTTTCCAGCTGCATCCCTGTCCCTACAAAGGACATGAACTCATCCTTTTTTTATGGCTGCATAGTTTTCCATGGTGTATATGTGCCACATTTTCTTAATCCAGTCTGTCATTGGTGGACATTTGGGTTGGTTCCGAGTCTTTGCTATTGTGAACAGTGCCGCAATAAACATACGTAAGCATGTGTCTTTATAGCAGCATGATTTAGAATCCTTTGGGTATATACCCGGTAATGGGATGGCTGGGTCAAATGGTATTTCTAGTTCTAGAGCCTCACATTTTCTTACCATTGATCTCTCAGCAGGTGTGCAGGCTGCTTCCACCTCGTGGTCATTGTGAACGATGCTGCAATGGACATGGTTGTACAAATATCTCTTAGAGACCCTGCTTTTCACTGCTTTGGGATACATACCCAGACGTAAGATTACTGGATAATAGGGTAATTCTACCTTTTAGCTTGTTGAGAAGCCTCCATATAGTTTTTCATAGTGGCTGTACCATTTTACATTCCCACAGTGCACAAGAGTTCCGATTTCTCCACATTCTTGTCAATATTTCCTTTTTCTGTGTGGTTGCTTCTTTCTTTTTGACAGTGGGCATCCCAGTAGGTGTGAAATGATATCTTGAAGTTTTGATTTGCATTTCTCTAATGATTTAGTGATGCTGAACATCTTTTCATAGGCTTGTTGGCCATTTATGTATCTTCTTTGAAGAAATGACTATTCAACTCCTTTACCCATTTTTAAAATCTGGTTATTTGTGTTTTTGTTGTTGAGTTATAGGAGTTCTTTATATGTTCTGGATATTAACCCTGTATTGGATATATTATGATTTACAAATATTTTCTCCCATTCTGTAGGTTGCCTTTTCACTCTATTGTGTCCTTTCCTCTTTGTTAAGTCTTTATTGACCACCTGCAGTATGTCCAGACCCCTCTTACACAGGATTCAAAGCAGAAGCAGCAGAAATCTTGGACCAATCTTTTCTGCTTATTTCTGACAGAGCCACTCCAGAGTCAGCCTGGAGTGGATTAAATCCAGTGTCATATTATTCATATAGTAGTTGTGACTTTGGGCAGATCACTGCCTGAGCTTCTGTCCTTCTCTGTAGAATCAGGAAAACAATACTTCCTGGGGATGTTGTAAGAGATAAAAGAGAAAAGGAGTAAAATGTATGTAATGGCACTGGTGACACAGAATGATTAGGCTCCCGGCTAAACCCCACTCTAAAGCATGGAACTGTGGCCCTAAGTGACAATAGCTGACCCCCTTTTTCAGCTAAATGTTGCCTTTTTAGCCCGCCATGCCCCTATCCTGTGCCCATAAAAAGACTTCAGCTGGAAGAGCAATATAAGTGGCTAAGTGTTGGGGATACAAGCAGAGACTACAGATAAATGCGGTCAACTTCAGATGGTGTGGCTTCAGGGAAAGATCACCTTCTTCCCCCACCATTCCCTTTCCAACTCCCCATTCCACTGAGAGCCACATCCATTGCCCAAGAAAATCCTCCACATATACTACCCTTCGATCTGTTCATGTGACCTGATTCTTTCTGGATACCAGACAACAGCCCATGAGGGCAGGGGCTGGGACATTGCTCCAGAGCCCACACACAGCCTGCTCTCACCAGAGAGGAGTGACTGGTCAGTTCCAGCATTCATATTTTCGCTCTGGTTCCTGACTCACTTGCACGCTCCCTCTCGTGAGGAGTGGCAAGCAGCAGGCTGAGTGAAATGAGCCATTCCAGTTCCTGCCCATGAAGGGGGTCAAGGTCAAGGGAATAATCCCATCTCACTGGTAGCAGCATTATAATGATCATCATCATAAAATAACACTATATTATACCAAGTTACAAAAGCTAGGCCTTAAGAATTATGAGAGAAATAATAATGCACTGAGGAAGAAAACACTGATTAATGCATTTTAAAAGTTATTTCACTATCTTCCTACTTCCAGTTAAAACCTATTAAATCTCATACTTCCAGTTAAAACCTATTAAATCTAGAGATCCTTTGCATTCCCAGCACTGAGCTTGTAATAGGTACACAGTTAATGATTAATCTGTGTTTGATGAATGAAAGAACAAAAAGAAGATGAACAAACGAATAATTGTTAATTAACTGTTTTATTGATTGACCACCTCGACAAACCTGGATTCTAGCCACTGGAAATGTCCTCAATCACTTTTGTGAATTGTTGGTTGAGATCTGAAGTATCCCACAGGTACAGCGCCATGCAAAATGAATGGGGCTGTTCTTGCATTGCTATAAGGAAATAGCCAAGACTGGGAAATTTATAAATAAAAGAGGCTAATTGGCTCACCATCCTGTAGATTGTAGAGGAAACATGATGCTAGCATCTGCTAAGCTTCTTGGTGGGGGCTTCAGGAAACCAACAATCATGGTAGAAGGCAAAGGGGGAGCAGGCACATCACAAGGCCAAAGCAGGAGCAAGAAAGACTGAGCAAGGTGGCCAGACGTGGTGCAGTGCAAGGTTTGGGCAGGGACACACATCCAAACTATATCAACACTGCTAGTTTGTAAGAATAACTTAGAAATGAGAAATGAAGACATTCATATCTTGCCAAGATAGTGTAGAAAATGCACTGGCAGAATTTAGTCACCCTTCCAGAAAATTATGTTGTTAACTAAAAGAGCAGTTTTGTAAAATATGAAGGTGAATATAAAACATAGTTTTTCTACTTCTAATCTCTTTGAAAGATAATTGAGTGTTTAAAGCAAAAAAATATGTATCGTGGGGTTTATAACAAATATAGAAGCAAAATGTATGGCAAGAATAGCACAGAAAACGGAGGTGGTAAATGGAAATATATGTTGTAAGGATCTTATATTTTATGTGAAGTGTTTTTAGTAGGGTTTGAAAATAGATGGTGATAAGTTAAAATTTTACATTGTAAATACTAGAGCAACTACAAAAAAATTTAAAAAGATGGATATCTAATCAGCCAATAGTGAAGATAAAATGGAGCCATAGGCTGGGCACGGTGGCTCACGCCTGTAATACTAGCACTTTGGGAGGCCTAGGTGGGCGGATTGCCTGAGCTCAGGAATTCAAGACCAGCCTGGGCAACCCGGTGAAACCCTGTTTCTACTAAAATTACAAAAAAGTAGCTGGGCATGGTGGCGTGCACCTGTAGTCCCAGCTACTTGGGAGGCTGAGGCAGGAGAATTGCTTGAACCTGGGAGGTGGAGGTTGGCAGTGAGCCAAGATCACGCCACTGTACTCCAGCCTGGGCAACAGAGTGAGACTCTGTTTCAAAAAAAAAAAAAAAAAGAAGCCATAAAATATATTCAATTAATCCAAAAGAAGGCAACATAAAAAACAAAGAGGAACAAAGAACATTTGGGACAAATAGAAAACAAATAATGTCATGGTACAGGTAAGCTATACCCATTTCAGTAATGACATTAGATGTAAATTGGTGTCTTCCTCCATTTGGGCTGCTATAACAAAATGCCATAAACTGGGAAGCTTATAAATAAAAGAAATTTATTTCTCACAGTTCTGAAGGCTGGAAGTGTAAGACCAAAGTACAAGGAGATTTGGTTTTTGGTGAGGACTCACACTCTGATTCATAGATGGCCCCTTCTTGCTGCATTCTCAGATGGCAGAAGGGACAAGGCAGCTTTATAAGGGCATCATCCCATTCATAAGGGTTCTACCTTTACGACCTAATCACGTCCTTAAGTTCCCACCTCTTATATCATCATCTTGGCGGTTAGGATTGTAACATATGAACTTTGAGAGGATACAAATATTCAGACCATAGCAATTGTTCTAAGACATAAAGCAAAAAAAATTGACAGACTAGATAAAACAAAACCCAACTGTCGGCTCTCTGCAAGAAATTTGCTTTAACTGGAGAGATACGGTTAGGGTAAAAGTGAAGTGATTTAAAGAGATAAACTATGCAAATACGAAACAAAAATAAAGCTGAAGTAGCTATATTGCTGTCAGACAAAATAGATTTCAAAACAATATTACCAAGGGTAAAAAGGGACTTTTCATAATGATAAAGAGATACACTTGTCATGATGATATAACAATAATTGTGTTTGCACCTAATAACAGCTTTATAAAATAAGAAGCAAAAACTAATAGAACTAAAAAGAGAAATAGACAAATATTATATTACTTTTGGAGACTTCAACACTCTTCTCTCAGAAATTGGTATAGAACAAGTAGACATAAAACCAATAAGTATAAAGAAGACTTACTATTAACCAACTTAACCTAATTGACATACAGACCCTGCAGCAGCAGAATATACATTGTTTGAACTGCTTACAGCAATCAGTAACATAGATCATATGCAAGGCCATAAAACAAGTCAAAAAACATGAAAATAACTGAAATAATATAGAGTTATCTGATCTTAACTAAACTAAACTTAAATAATACAGAGTTATCTGATCTTAACTAAGCTAGAAATCAATAACAAAAAGATATTTTGACAACCTCCAAATATTTGGAAATTAAATAATTCAATTCTAAAAAACTCATGAGTCAAATAAAAAATACAGGGGAAGTTATAAAATATTTTGAGCAAAATTAAAATGAAAACACAAAGTATCAAAGTTTGTGTGATAAAGCAAAAGCAGTGCAAAGAGGAAAATTTATAGCGTTAAATGCTTATATTTAAAAAGAAAATCTCAAAAATTTATCTAAGCTTCAGCATTAACTAGAAAGAAAGGAGCAAATTGAATTCAAAGCAAGTAGAAGGAAGAGAATAATAAAGAGTAGACTAAAATAAGAAATAAACACAATAGAAAAATATTTTTAAAAACCCAAAACTGACTATTTGGAAAAAAAATCTGTAAATTGATAAACTGTATCTGGACTAATCAGGAAAAAAAAAAGAAAAGAGAGAGAGAGGACACAAATTATCAGTTAAAAAAAAAAATGAAAGAGGAATATTGTTACAAATTCAGCACACATCAAAAGGATAAGAGAATATTCTGAAAAATTTTAGCAAAAAATTTTTAATTTAGATGACATATAAATTCTATGCAAGACACAAACTGCCACAATTCATTAAAGAAATATAGGTAATCTGAATAGCCCCATATCTTCTATTAAAAATTTCATATTTGAAAATCTTCTCAGAAAGAAAACATCAGCCACAACACTGATATGTTAAAGGAAACTTTTAGGAAAGAAATAATGGAGGTTCTACATAAACTCATCCAGAGAATAAAAGAAATGATTACACTTCCCAGCTCATTTTATGAGGTGAGCTTGATATTAAAATCAGACAAAGACATTACGGGAAAAGTATAGATCAATATTCCTTATCATAGATGCAAAAATTCTTAACACAACTTTAGTAAATAAATTTCTTTATGTATAAAAAAGATAATATATTGTTACCAAGTATAATTATCCAAGAAATGGAAGGTTGTTTTAACTTTAGAAAATCTATCAATGTGATTTATCCTAAT
This sequence comes from Mandrillus leucophaeus, assembly GCF_000951045.1. Lineage (NCBI taxonomy): Eukaryota > Metazoa > Chordata > Mammalia > Primates > Cercopithecidae > Mandrillus > Mandrillus leucophaeus. The sequence continues at coordinate 1,198,472 of NW_012101554.1, read as the reverse complement.
AGCAGACTGAGGCAAAAAAAACTATATCACTATCTCAGTAGACGCAAAAAAACTTTTGACAAAATTCAATACCTATTCATGATAAAAAGCTCTCTGCAAACTAGTAGTAGAGGAGAATTTCCATAACCCAATAAAGGACATCTATGAGAAATCAACAGCTAACATCATAAATATTTTTCCTCTAATTTTGAGAATAAGGCAAAGAAGTCCATTCTCGCCACCTCTACTTATCAATTAACTAGAGGTCTTTACTGCTGCAATAAGGCAAGAAAAAGAATGAAAGGCATAAAGATTGGAAAGAAGGGATTATAACTGTTTTTATTCACAAATGAGATAATCATCTATATAGAAAATCCTAAGGTTTATCAGTTTTATTGATTTTTTCCCAAAGTTCCAGCTACAAAAAATATTAGAATTAATAAATAAATATGGGAAGGTAGCATGATATGAAGTCAATATACATAATCAACCATTTTTCCATATGCTAACAACAAACAATGGGAAATTAAAATAATTTTATTCACAATATAAACACAAAATACAAAGGGATAGAATTATCAAAATATATGAAAGATGATTGCAGTGAAAACTATAAGAGCTTGGTTGAAGAAATTAAAGAACAGCTAAATAGAGATGTATACCATGTTAATGGGTCAGAAAACTCATTACTGTTAAGATGTCAATTCACATCAAATTAATAGATAGGCCCAATGCAGTCTAGTCAAAATCTCAGCAAGCTATTTTGTAAAAATTGAGAAAATGGATTTAAAATTTGTATGAAAATGAAAAGAACTTTCATTTATATGAAAATGAAAAGGCAAAACATTTCTGACAGAGAAGAATAAAGTTGTAGGACGTAACACTGTCTGGTTTGAGAACATATTATAAAGATAACAAGAGTCAAAACAGAGTGGTATTAGTGTAAAGACAGACTATTAGACTAGTGGAACAGCATAGAAATCCAAGAAATCGATCTACACATGTATAGTCAATTGATTTTCGACATAGGTATCAAGATAATATAATTGGGAAAAGGTACTCTTTTTAATAAATGGTCTTGGAATAATTGGATCCATATGCAAAATAATGAACCTTGACTCTTACCTCACACCAGAAATGTAATTTAAATCTAAATGGATCAGAAAGGCAAACTTGAGCTAAAAGTATAAAACTTCTAGAAAAAAAGAGAAAATATTTGTAACCTTCATTCAGGCAGAACTTTCTTAGATAAAACATGCTACTATCCTTTCAAAATTCGTAAGTTGAAATCCTGACTGCCAATGTGATGGTACTAAGAGACGGGGCCTTTAGAGGTGACTAGGTCATGAGGACAGAGCTCTCATAGATAGATTATTGTCCTTATAAAAGAAGCCCCAGAGAGCAATCTTGCCCCTTCCACCAAGTGAGGATGCAGCAAGAAGGAGCCATCTATGAACCTGAGAGCAAGCTCTTCCTCACCAGATACCAAATCTCCCAGTGTCTTGATCTTGGACTTCCCAGCTTCCAGAAACATTAAGAAATAAATTTCTACTTTTTGGTCATCGGGAAAGTCTGAGTCCTGTCCTCTCACCCGCCTCCCCGGACACCATGAACCTCACCACTCGCTCCACCTTCAACAACTACCGGTCCCTGGGCTCTGTCCAGGCGCCCAGCTACGGTGCCTGGCCGGTCAGCAGCATGGTCAGCGTCTATGCAGGCACCAGGGGCTCTGGTTCCTGGATTTCCGTATCCTGCTTGACCAGCTTCTGGGCGGCATGGGGTCCGGGGGCCTGGCCGCGGGGATGATTGGGGGTCTGGCAGGAATGGGAGGCATCCAGAACGAGAAGAAGACCATGCAAAGCCTGAACGACTGCCTGGCCTCCTACCTGTACAGAGCAAAGAGCCTGGAGACCAAGAACCAGAAGCTGGAGAGCAAAATCCAGGAGCACCTGGAGAAGAAGGGACCCCAGGTCAGAGACTGGAGCCATTACTTCAAGACCATTGAGGACCTGAGGGCTCAGATCTTTGCAATGCCTGCATCGTTCTGCAGATCGACAATGTCTGTCTTGCTGCTGATGACTTTAGGGTCAAGTATGAGACAGAGCTGGCCATGGCCCGTGACATCCATAGGCTCTGCAAGGTCATTGATGACACCAGTGTCACTCGGCCACAGCTGGAGACGGATTGAGGCGCTCAAGGAGGAGATGCTATTCATGAAGAAGAACCACGCAGAGGAAGTAAAAGGCCTACAAGCCGAGATTGCCAGCTCTGGGTTGACCATGGAGGTAGATGACCCCAGATCTCAGGACCTCGCCAAGATCATGTCAGACATTTGGGACCAATATGATGAGCTGGCTTGGAAGAACCAAGGGGAGCTGGACAAATACTGGTCTCAGAAGAATGAGGAGAGCACCAAAGTGGTCACCACGCAGTCCGCCAAGGTTGGAGCTGCTGAGATGATGCTCACAGAGCTGAGACATGCAGTCCAGTCCTTGGATATTGACCTGGACTCCATGAGAAATCTGAAAGTCAGCTTGGAGGGCAGCCTGAGGGAGATGGAGGCCCGCCACACCCTGCAGATGGAGCCGCTCAACGGGGTCCTGCTGCACCTGGAGTCAGAGCTGGCATAGACCCTGGCAGAGGGACAGCGCCAGGCCCAGGAGTATGAGGCCCTGCTGAACATCAAGGTCAAGATGGAGGCTGAGATCGCCACCTGCCACCGCCTGCTGGAAGATGGCGAGGAGTTCAATCTTGGTGATGCCCTGGACAGCAACAACTCCATGCAAACCATCCAGAAGACCACCACCCACCAGATAGTGGATGGTAAAGTGTTGTCTGAGATGAAGGACACCAAAGTTCTGAGGCATTAATCCAGCAGAAGACAGGGTACCCTTTGGGGAGCAGGAGGAAAATAAAAAGTTCGGAGGTCAAAAAAAAAAAAAAAGAAAGAAAGAAATTTCTATTTTTTGTAGTCCATCCAGTTTATAGTAATTTGTTACAGCAGCCAGAATGGAATAAGACAAGACATAAAAGTTATCAACATACATGAAAAATGGATACATTTTCTCCAGCAAAATTAAAATCTTTTGCTTTTGAAACATGCTACTCTAAATGAAAAGATAAGCCAAGACTGGGAGAATATATTTTCAAAACCTACATCTAATGAAATACAGGCCTGCACCGCACAGTAACATTTCAGTCGACAGTAGACCATATATTCAAAGGTGTTTCCATATGATTTTAACGCCATTTTTTACTGTACCTTCTGTATGTTTAGATATGTTTAGATACACAAATACCATTGTGTTACAATTGCCTGCAGTGTTCAGTCCAGTAACATGCTGCACATGCTCCTGGGTTTGGAGCCTAGGAGTAATAGGCTACACGGTATAGCCTAGGTGTGCAGTAGGCTATAGCATCTAGGTTTATGCAAGTATGCTCTCCCGTGTTCACATGACAAAATCAACTAACAGCACATTTCTCAGAATGTATCCAACATTGTTAAATGATGCATGACTGTACTTGTATCTGAAAAATATAAACACTATTACAATTCAGTATTAAGAAGACATGATCCAATAAAAATGGGCAGAAAAGCTCAATAGATACGTCATCAAGAAGGCATACAAATGTAAAATAAATAGAAAGAGGTGTAACGTCATTGGTCGTTATAAAAATGCAAATTAAAGCTACAATGAAAAAAACACTACATTTCTATTAGAATGGCTAAAACTAAAGATTACAAATACCTTGTTGGTTAGGATGTGGGGCAATTCAGTGGTTTTCAGCTGTGAGTCATTTTGCCCCAAAGGACATTTGACAATTCCTGGAGACATTGTAGGGCATCACAGTCAGCAGGGAGCTACTGGCATCTAATGCATAGAGGTCCGAGATGCAGCTATACATTCTACAAAGCAAAGCACAGCTTCCAGAACAAAGAATTATCTGGGCCAAAGTTTCAATAGTGCCAAGGTTAAGAAACCTTGAAACTGGGAACTCTTATACCTTGTGGGAGGGAAAATGAAATAGTATAACCACGTGGGAAAATAGGTTAGCAGTTTCTTATAAATGTACGTGTGCCCTATGACACAGCAATTCCATTCCTAGGTATTTGTCATATGGCAGACAGTCTCCAGCATAGCCTCCAGTGATCCCATCTCCTGGTATTTATGTCCTTATGTAATCTCCTCCTCTTGAGTGTAGACTAAATATAGTGAATTGCTTCTAATGAATAGAATATAGTAAAAGTAATGGGGTGTTACATCTGAAATTAGACTACAAAGAGACTTTGACTTCTGTTTTTGCTGCTTTCTGTCACTCTGAGAGAAGTCAGCTGGCGTGTTGTGAGTTACCTTGTGTGAGTTCCACATGGCAAGGAACTGAGATTGGCCTCCAGCCAATACCCAAGGCAGAACTGAGACTTTCAGTTCAATGCCCACAAGGAACTGAATCCTGTCAGTTCCTTGTATGAGTTTATTGCGTAAGAGAGCTTGGAGGCAGGTCCTTACCTGGTGAAACCGTTTCTGTTTTTATGTTTTGTTTTGTTTTTCTTGAGACAGAGTCTCACTCTGTCTTCCAGGTGGAGTACAGTGGCATGATTTCGGCTCACTGCAACCTCCCACCTCCCAGGCTCAAATGATCCTCCCACCTCAGCCTCCCCAGTAGTTGGGACTACAGGCACATGCCAACTATGCCTGGCTGATTTTTTAATTTTTTGTAGAAGTAGGGTCTCACATTGCTGCCCAGGCTGGTCTTAAACTCCTGGGCTCAAGCTATCCTCCTGCCTCTGCCTCCCAAAGTGCTGGGACTACAGGCGTGAGCCAAACCTGGTTGAGCCTTTTGATGAAACTACAGCTCTACCAACAGCTTAACTGCAACCTCTTGAGAGACCTTAAACTAGAGTCACCCAGTTATGGTGGTGAGCATTTTACAGTAGAATTGACGCTAAACAATGGGAATAAGTTTGAAAGAATAGTGTTTAATGGGCCGGGCGCCATGGCTCATGCCTGTAATCCCAGCACTTTAGGAGGCCAAGGCGGGTAGATCACTTGAGGTCAGGAGTTCGAGACCAGCCAGGCCAACATGGTGAAACCCCATCTCTACTAAAAATATAAAAACTAGCTGGGTGTGGTGATGGGCGCCTGCAATCCCAGATACTTGGGAGGCTGAGGCAGGGGAATTGCTTGAACCCAGGAGACAGAAGTTGCAGTGAGCCGACACAGTGCCACTGCTCAGTGACAGAGTGATAGTCCCTCTCAAAAAAAAAAAAAAATAGTATTTAATTTTTATAGGTATTGATAATATAGATGTAATACAAAAATAAAAAATGGGGAGAAGGCAGAAACTATCTGAGAAGAGAAAAATTGCTTTTAAAAAATGAAATAAAAAGTTAAATTAGGCATTTGGGGCAAGGGGAGACAGAAAAGAGGAGGTTACTAGCTAATTTTAATATTGTTGATAGTAGGAAGATAAAGGACAATATCAAAATAAGAGTAGTCTGAATAGTGTCATATAAAGTTATTAGAACAAAATACAAATCTTCCTAAATACTAAAATAAAATAAAAAAAAAACAGAAAAAGGAGAGCAAATAAAACAGACTTCATAGGAAAGACTTCATATGATTTATAAAGACAAAACTGAGATGAAGCATATCAATTGTATTACTACATGCAAATAGACTTAACTCATTTATAAGAGAAAAAGAATTTTCAGATTGGAGAAGTAGTCAAAATTCAATTCTATGCTGGATAGAAATGACTCATCTAGGCTCACGCCTGTAATTCCAGAACTTTGGGAGGCCAAGGTGGGCAGATCACCTGAGGTCAGGAGTTCAAGACCAGCCTGGTCAACATGGTGAAACCCTGTCTCTACTAAAAATACACACACACACACACACACAAAATTGCTGGGCATGGTGGTGCGCACCTATAATCCCCAGCTACTTGGGAGGCTGAGGCAGTAGAATCATTTGAATCCAGGAGGCAGAAGTTGCAGTGAGCCCAGATAGCGCCATTATACTCCAGTCTGGGCGACAAGAGTGAAACTCTCATCTAAAATAAAAGATAAAATAGTACAAATGAGAGAGTGGTCATATATAAACTAGGCGTATGCAAGTAAAAACAAAGTGGAGGCACAATTTTGTTATTAGACAAGCAAAAATTCAAAAAGAGACAGAAAGACACTTTATGATGCTAAATGACATGATCTAAACAAGACAACCATCATTCATATTTGTGTGCCTAACAACACAGCAATAACCATTAAAAAGCAGAAAGTAAAAGGAATAAAAAGAGAAATAAGCAAAAACGCTAATAATTGGAAGTTTAATACCCTTTCTCAGAAAAGAATAGACCTAGTTAGACCAAAAAAAAAAAAAAAAAGTATGGATTTAGAGCAGCTAAACAAAATCATCGACAAAGTAGATCTAGTAAATATATATTGAACACTGAACTCTGATAATAGGGATTAAACTTCCTTCTGAAGTCACATGGAGTATTCACAAAATTGAAATATCATAAGCCACAAAGAAAATCTCAATGAATTCCAAAAATACAAATGATATGTTATATTCTGTGACCACAATTAAATACAATTTTAAAACAATGACATTTTTAATAAAAGTCTCTTCCGCCTAAAACTGTAAAAACATATTACTAAGCAATCCCTGCATCGAAAAGAAATAGTAAAATAAAACTGCAAAAAAAAGCTAATTTTACTATGATTATTTTTGAGACAGGGTCTCATTCTGTCTCCAGGGCTGGGGTACAGTGGCATGATCTTGGCTCACTGCAACCTCCACCTCCTGGGCTCAAGCAATCCTCCCACCTCAGCTCCCCGAGTAGCTGGGACTGCAGGCCCATGTTACCTTGCCCGGCTAATTTTTACATCTTTTTTTTGGTAGAGACAGGGTTTTGCCATGTTGCCCATGCTGGTCTGGAACTCCTGGGCTCAAGTGATCTGCCCACCTTGGCCTCCCGAAGTACTAGGATTACAGGTGTGAACCACAGTGCCCAACCACAGCTAATTATGTTTAAAATCAACAAAATAGACAAGCCAGTAACTCACCTAAACCAAAAAAGGGAGGAAGGAAGGTTTGGGGGCATAAATACATTAAATAAATAATAATGGAACAATAACTATAAAATCAGAGAAAATTTGGAAAAAATTTTAAATGACTACTTTGTACAACTCTATGCAAATAAATTTGAAAACCTATATGAAACTGTCAAAGTCAAAAAAAAATGCAGAGACAGTCTTTGAAATTAAAATGATATATTTGAGAAGAAAAAATTGCAACGCAGGGATACGCGCAGACCGTGTTTCTTCGGTATCAAGTCGGAAGAAAGAAAGGAGGTTGGAGGTTTTATAAAAAGGAAAGATGTTGATCTTTGGGAAAGTTAGTTGGCACTAGTAAGGTACTGGGGAACTGGCAAGCTCTGACTGGTGAGTGACCGCAGTGGGCAAAATTAGTTCTAGAGTTGCAGCAAGTTATTTCCTCAGTTGTAGATAAAACCGAACTGGTCACAGGTTACAATTGACAGTTTCAGCAGCTGGAGTTGGAGAGAATTACACTTTGGGAGCAATGTTATGCATCCTGAATGCTTTCCATCCCTCCTCTTCCCCCCACTGTGGGGGGTAGGGACATTCACACCCCCAAGCCTCCCCCAACCTCCAGTCTATTTGAGTTGGGTATGACAAGAATGACTCACTTCATATAATCAGCTTTCACAAGAACATTTGAAATGGACAGTGTTCCAGAAATATATTTCCCCAGTATGAGTAGCAAGTCTAAACAGACCAATTTCTATAGAAGACATGGAGAAGGTTGTAAAAACTCCCACATAAAGACACCATGTCCAGAGAGTTTCACAGGGGATTTCTACCAAACCTTCAAAGATCAGACAAATTCAATGCTACTTTAATCATTTTAGAGTATAAAAAATAAAAGTAAAATTTCCAAAATTTAAAAAGTGAATATGACATTGATACCCAAACCTCACAAATATTGTACAAAAAATAAAATTATAAACCTGGCTTATTTGGGTTTTCCTGGAAGCTAACTTAGAAACAAGAATTCAAGTGCAAGTGGTTTGGGAGCCCAGAATGACAAAGAGAACCCTGGAAAGGAAGGTGACCAGTAAAGTGTTACTATCAAGCAAACTGCTGCTTTGGGCATTTGGAAGTTCCTCCTGATGGGGAACTCTGGCAAACAATAACGACTGGGTGCCTCAGAGTTATTTTGGGAGGGCCTAGGTATTTTATCCATTAGCTCATGTCAGTCATTGGTTAAGGGCTGCTCCTAAGGGGTGCAGATTTCCTAGCGTTTCTTGCTTGCTAATTAACTGGCCAAAGAAAGCAAAGAATTGCAAATGATGTTCATTGTGAGTTGGGAAGATGTGTGCCAGATATTGAGTGCCACTGCAGTATGGGTGAGGCACTGACAGACTTAACTTTTTTTTTTTTTTTTTTTTTTTTTTTTTAGAGACAGGTTCTTGCTCTGTTACTGGTGGAGGGTCTTGGCTACTAGTCATCCAGGTTCTTGGTGTTTTGAACAAAGAATTGGACAAAATGCACCAACAAAGCAAGGAAAGAATGAAGCAACAAAAGCACAGATTTAATGAAACAAAAGTACATTCCACAGAGCAGGGGCAGGCTCAAGCAAGCAGCTGAAGAACGATGGTTACAGAATTTTCTGGGGTTTAACTACTCTCTAGAGGTTTCCCATTGGTTACTTGGTTATACCCTAGGTAAATAAAGGAGAGGCCTGTGACCAGTCTGATTGGTTGCAGGAGGGGACCAATCAGAGGTAGTTTCCATTTTTCATCTATGATGCAGTGCAAAGGAAGTAGCCTCTGATCCTTTGTTACTTGGGTGTGGAGAGGTGAGGTTTTCTTTTTGACTCAGTTCTTAGAAATCAGCATTAATTGGCCTTAGGTTCCCTGCCTCCAGACCCTATTCTCCTGCCTCAGCTCTGTCACCCAGACTGGACTGCAATGGCAGTATCATAGCTCACTGCAGCCTCGAACTCAGCTCTAGTGAGCCCAGCCTCCCAAGTAGCTGAGACTACAGGCACATACCACCAAGCAGGGCTAACTTTAAAAAAGCATTTTTTTGGTAGAGACAGGGTCTTGCTATGTTGCCCAGACTGGCTTCAAGCTCCTGGGTCAAGTGATTCTTTTGCCTTCGCCTCCCAAAATGTTAGGAGTACAGGCATGAGCCACCATGCCTGGCCCAAATCAATCTTAATTGTAAATATTGATGCAACAAACTAAATATTAACAAACAGAATCCAAAAGCACATTAAAAATAGTTGTAATATAAGTGATTGACAATGAGTGGTTCTTATTACAGGAGGGCAAGAGTGGATATTGATATAATTATTAACATAGTAGAATATTCATTAATATAATTCATGAATTTAAGAGTTAAGAAGAAAAATCATATTATCTCTATAGATACCCAAAAGATATTTCACATGATTCAACATTCCATAAGATGAAAACTGATACTTACTATGCATCATAAAATGTATATACCAGCCGGACGAGGTGGCTCACACCTATGATCCCAGCACTTTGGGAGGCTGAGGTGGGTGGTTCATCTGAGGCCAGGAGTTCAAGACCAGTCTGGCCATCAGGGTGAAACCCCGTCTCTACCAAAAATACAAAAATTAGCCGAGTGTGGTGGCATGTGCCTGTAATCCCAGCTACTCAGGAGGCTGAGGCACGAGCATCGCTTGAACTTGGAAGGGGAGGCAGAGGTTGCAGTGAGCCAAGATTGAGCCACTGCACCCCAGCCTGGGTGACAGAACAAGACTCTGCCTAAAAAATATATATATAAATATGAGTGTATGTGTATATATAGACACACACACAAATATATATATTTAAATGACACTATATATATTTTGTGTATGTATACACACATATATATTTTGTGTATATAAATATACATACACACATATTTATATATTTTTATATGAGTATGTATATCACTGCCCCCAAATCAGCATTTAACTCAATGGGGAAGCGCTAGAAGCTTTCCTGCTAACGTCTATAGAGGAAAGACAAGGATGTTCACAATCTTTGCCAGTACTTAAATATTGAAGTGGCAGTGTTAGCCAAAACAATTAGATAAGGGGAAACAATTAAAGACATAAGAATTGGAATAGAAGAAGTAACACTATTTGTATATACATATGTTACGATCCCATATCTAGGGGATAAAAGCAACAGAAAAACTGCTACAAATAACTAGAAACTCTTGTAAAGTAGTAGGAAAGAAAATAAATGTACAGAAAGTAATAGTTTTCATACATACAAATTCTATGCAGTTTGAAAATACAGGAAGACTATGTAGAAGATAACACTCAGGTAGGAGGCAGGACTCAATTCCAGAGGTGGGGCTGGGGCACTGGACCAGATTGAAGACTGACTAAAACAGGGCCAGGGCAGAAGCAGCTTTCCAATCAGATGTGCCCACCAGTGTGCCATGTCAACTTATTGCCATGGCAACACCTGGGAGTTACTGCCCCTTTCCATGGCAATGACCCAAAAGTTACTACTCCTTCCCTAGAAATTTCTGCAAAAACCGCCCTTAATCTGCTTGTAATTAGAAGTGGAGATAAATATGACTGCAAAACTTCACTGAACTCCTGCTCTCTGCCTACGGGGTAGCCCTGCTCTGCAGGAGCAGTCACAGAGCTGTAACACTGCCTCTTCAGTAAAGCTGTTTTCTTCTACCTCTGGCTTGCCCTTGAATTCTTTTCTGGGCAAAATGAAGAACACTTGCAGGCTAAACTCCACTTTGGGGCTCCCCTGCTCTGCATCAAAACTAGACTCCTGTCTCTCACCAGATACAAAAATCAAAGTGGATTAAAGACTTAGATCTAATGTCTCAAACTATGTAACTATTACAAGAAAACACTGTGGAAACTCTCAAGGACATCAGTCTTGGCAAAAATTTCTTGAGCAATAGCTCACAAGCACAGGCAACCAAAGCAAAAATGGACAAACGGGATCTCATCAAGTTAAAACCTTCTGCACAGCAATGGAAACAGTCAATAAAGTGAAGAGAGAACTCACGGAATGAGAGAAAATATTTGCAAACTGCCCATCTAACAAGGGATTAACAACCAGAATATATAAGGAGCTCAAACAACTGTCGGAAAAAAAATCTAATAATCTGATTTTAAAATGGGCAAAATATCTGAATAGACATTTCTCAAAAGAAGACATACAAATGGCAGTCAGTCATATGAAAAGCTGCGTGCTCAACATCAGTGATCATCAGAGAAATGCAAATCAAGACTACAATGAGATATCATCTCGCCCCAGTTAAAATGGCTTTTATCCGAAGGACAGGCAATAACAAATGCTGGTGAGGATGCGGAGAAAAGGGAACCCTCGTACACTGTTGGTGGGAATGTAAATAGCACAAGCACTATGGGGAATGGTTTGGAGGTTCCTCAAAAGACTAAAAATACAGCTACCATATGATCCAACAATCCTACTGCTGAGTATATAATCCCAAATAAAGGAAATCGATATGTCAAAGAGATATCTGCACTTTCATGTTTGTTGCAGCACTGTTCACAATGGCCAAGATTTGGAAGCAATGTAAGTGTCCACCAACAGATGAATGCATAAAGAAAACGTGGTACTTATACACAATGGAGCACTATTCAGCCATAAAAAGAATGACATCCTGTCATTTGCAACAACGTGAATGGAACTGGAGGTCATTATGCTAAGTGAAATAAACTAAGCAGAAAGACAAACATTGCATGTTCTCATTTATTTGTGGGATCTAAAAATCAAAACAATTGAACTCATGGAAATAGAGAATGGAAGGATGGTTGCCAGAGGCTGGGAAGGGTAGTAGGAGGGCGTGGGGGAGGTAGGCATGGTTAATAAGTACAAAAGAAATAGAATGAATAAGACCTAGTATTTGATAACACAACAGGGTGACTTTAGTCAATAATAATTCAACTGTATATTTAAAAATAACTAAAAGAGTATAATTGGATTGTTTGTAACACAAAGGGTAAATGTTTGAGGGTATGGATACCCCATTTTCCATAATGTGATTATTATACACTGCATACCTGTATTGAAGTACATCACGTACCCCATAAATATACACACCTACTGTGTACCCACAAAAAATTAATTTTCTTTTAAAAAAAAGAAAACAGGTTGGAAGAGAAAATCTATAATAGGAATAAGATAAAGTGAAATACTTAGGTATGAGCTTAACAAGAAACATGCAAAACACACATGAAGAAAACCACAAAACATTCCTGAAAGATAAAAAGTAGATTTAAGGAAGTAGAAAGATATACCATGGTCTTAGATGGAAGACCAAACATAAAAAATATGTCAATATCCCAAAGTAGTCTGTGAACATTTCACAATGCTAATAAAAATCTCATCAGGTATTTTTTCCCTTTGAGTAAGAAAATGGATTACAAAGTTCATATAAAAAGATAGACAATAGCCATAAGACAGGCTCTGAACAAGAAGAGCAATGCAGGGGGAAGGAAGCTGCTTCTGTTATAGGAAAATATGAAAAAAGATAAACTGTTATAAATTTTACGATATTTGGCCGGGCGCGGTGGCTCACGCCTGTAATCCCAGCACTTTGGGAGGCCGAGGCGGGCGGATCACAAGGTCAGGAGATCGAGACCATGGTGAAACTCCGTCTCTACTAAAAATAGAAAAAATTAGCCGGGCGCAGTGGCAGGCGCCTGTAGTCCCAGCTACTCGGGAGGCTGAGGCAGGAGAATGGCGTGAACTCGGGAGGCGGAGCTTGCAGTGAGCCGAGATTGCGCCACTGCACTCCAGCCTGGGCGACAGAGCGAGACTCCGTCTCAAAAAATAAAATAAAATAAAATAAATAATAAAATAAAATAAAATAAATTTTACGATTTTTGAAAGGAATATAAATATAAGAAATTTGTTGGTTGATTTGCATATATGTTATAGTCATTATTATGGGCAAGCTCTAATCATATGAAACTGAAGCTGGACCTTATTGTCGATTGGCTGTTACAATGAATTGAATCATCTTAATTTGTAGTAGTATTATTTGTATGGTTATTTAAAAACTGCTATATGGGTATTCTTGAATAACGCAAATAAGTAATTATATTAATATTTGGATCTCAGATTTTGTTTTGTTTTGTTTTATTTGAGACAGTCTGGTTCTGTTGCCCACGCTGGAGTGCAGTGGCGCGATCTCGGCTCACTGCAAGCTCCGCCCCCCAGGTTCACGCCATTCTCTTGCCTCAGCCTCCCGAGTAGCTGGGACTACAGGTGCCCACCACCACGCCCGGCTAATCTTTTCTCCTTTCTCAGTAAACAGAGCATACAATCGGGTCTCACTCCGAGATGTTCCATTGCCCAGGGATGGGCAGGAGACAGATGCTTTTCTCTACCTTAACTGCCACCATCAGCCAAAAGGCCTTCTTTCCTCTTGTACTAGTCCTCTTCAGCACAGACCCTTCATGGGTGTCAGGCTGGGGGACGATCAGGTCTTTCCCTTCCCATGAGGCCATATTTCAGACTATCACACGGGGAGAAACCTTGGACAATACCTAGCTTTCCTAGGCAGAGGTCCCTGCGACCTTTGGACCTGTACCTGTCTCTGGGTACTTGAGATTAAGAGAATGGTGATGACCTTTAACCAACAAGCTGCCTTCAGGCACTTGTTTAACAAAGCACATCCTGCACAGCCCAAAATCCATTAAGCCTTGAGTCACCACAGCACATGTCTCTTGCAAGGACAAGGTTGGGGGTAGGGTCACAGATTAACAGCATCTCAAATACAGAACAAAATGGAGTCTCTTATGTCTACTACTTTCTATATAGACACAGTAACAGGCTGATCTCTCTTTCTTTTCCCCACAGTCTAGGCTTCCCAAAGTGCTGGGATTACAGACATGAGCCACTACGCCCAGCCATATCTCAGATATTTTGTGCAAGAAAAAAAAAAATAAGTAACTGCCCTATTCCTGTAATCTTGAATTTGAATTGGCAATATGTGTATACATTCCTGAGTTTCTTTTTTCTTTTTGAAAAAAAAATTGAAACTTTTTTCAGGAAATTGAGGGAAATGAGGTAAAATAAGACTGGTATTTAAAAGTTAAAATGTCAAAGTAACCAACTTGAGTCATAGGCCCACCCTTGAACTAGCTGAGACAAGGGAAGTGGAATTATCTGAATCAGGTCCCACTCCTGCAGCTGGCCAGGGAGGGAACTAATCCCACCCAGAAGGCAGAGCTGTAGCTTTAGGGGAGGATGCAAGGAAATCAGCCAATTGGCAATAAGGTCTAGCTTCAGTTTCATATGATTAGAGCTTGCCCATAAAAATGACTATAACATATATGCAAATCAGTCGACCCATAGGTCGACTATAGACAATAATATTTGCAATTTGTAATTCTGGGCTGATAATTTTGAAGTTTTTCTAAAAGGTCATTTTTCATCTTTCAGCTTCAGTTTTTATCTTCAGGAGACTAACCAAACTGAGTATTTAGGCCAGTAAGTTTTCAAAGGGCTATTTCCTGGCCCTTAGGAACAATTATCTATTTAATTTAATTACCTAATCTTGCCAATTAAAACTGTTTTATCTCTAGAGACATGTATATTAATGCTGAAAATTATGGTGTAATTATAGAGCAAATCATTTATTTTGGTTAGCTCTTAACCTATTTTGATCGTATGGATAAAATAAAACATTTGTGTCAAAGAAATGCTTTGATTTCTAGCAACATAATATTTTCACTGGTGGAGAAGCAGGATTGTATTTCTAGTAGACTACTATTCTGAAGAGTAGCCATCTTAAACTGGACTTAGCTTGATTCTCTGCCTCATGTGCTGGAATTTTTAAATTAGTTTTTTCAGTGTTGAATTTTGAACATAGCATAGGGCATCATTTCTTCCTCAAAATTTCACCCATGGCACGGCATAAAAAAGACTGGTGTTCAATTCTGCTAAATATCAGTGAGTCAGAAATGACAACTTAGTAACAAAGGGTGAGAATGTGCACAGGGAAGTGGGTGGGCAGTGTTTTTTTGAGAGTCTTGCTCTGTTGCCCAGGCTGCTGGAGTGCAATGGTGTGATTATGGCTCACTGCAGCCTTGAACTCCTGGACTCAAGCAATCCTCCCGCCTCAGCCTGCTGGGTGGCTAGGACAACAGGGGCATGCCACCACGCCTGGCTAATTTTTTAAATTCTTTTTTTTGTAGAGATGAGTTCTCACTATTTTGCCCAGACTGGTCATGAACTCCTGGCCTCTACAGATCCTCCTGCCTCAGCTTCCCGAAGTGCTGGGATTATAGGCATGAGCAACGGTGCCTGGCCAGGGGGAATGTCTTACTCTGTTCAAGCTGCTGTAACAAAATATCTTGGACTGGGTAATTTATAAACAATAGAAATGTATTGCTCGCAGTTTTGGAGGTCAGGAAGGCGTCAGCAGTTAATGTCTGGGGAGGGCTCACTCTGCTTCAAAGATGGTGCCTTCTTGCTGAGTCTTCACATGGCAGAAGGGGTGAACAAGCTCCCTTGGGCCTCTTATATAAGGACACTAATCCCATTCTTGAGGACAGAGCCCTCATGGCCTAATCACCTCCCAAAGGCCTCATCTCTTAATACTATCACCTTGGGGGTTAGGTCTCAATATATGAATTTGAGGTGGGGGGAAACAAAGATTCAGATTTATAGCAGGAGAGAACAATTTCCTATTATATAATTCATTGGTTTTTGATCAACAGTATTTGTTCCATTTTAATCAATTTTAGTTATTTTTATTCCCTGTAGTTCTTCTCCAGGATCTTGTTCTAGCAAAACAAAGTATCTCGGGCTAGGTCACTAGCATTTCCTCAAAAGTATTTAGGAGACATAGGAGTAATTAGGCCGATAACGATGCATTCTGATGATTTGTTTTATGACAGGTGTACAATCTGATAGAAACTATCAGAAGAGAGACTACATAGAAAAATTAAATAATGGGAGAGGACTACAAGGAAACTTTCTTTTTTACATCTGTAAATTGTGTACAGTTTGTACTGTTCCTTTTTCCTCATCCTACACTACCTTTTTTTTATCTATTTCATGTTAAGAACATTTTGCAAGTTTACATATTCTGATTACAAACCATTACAGGGCCCCTAGTTGCTCTCTGGGACAGAGAGGTCTCAATTATTTCAAAACGAATACTTTCATATAGTCACAATAGCTGTCTTTCCCTTTGAAGTTGCCCAAACACACCACCTACACACTGCCTATCAGTTCCTGATTTATTTAGCCAAGAATACAGGGAATATGGGAAAAAGAGGTGACTACAGAGAACAGGAACAGAAACGGCAGATCTTTGTAGGGCTTTTACCTCTTCGCATTGGCTTTTACCTTTGTAGGGCTTTTACCTCTTCGCATTGGCTTTTACCTT
>NW_012101554.1:1168005-1181993 GCF_000951045.1 Mandrillus leucophaeus | reverse complement strand
CTTTGTAGGGCTTTTACCTCTTCGCATTGGCTTTTACCTTTGTAGGGCTTTTACCTCTTCGCATTGGCTTTTACCTTGGTAGGGCTTTTACCTCTCTGCCCTGCCAAAGAAGCTTGCTATGTGCTGTCACACTTTTTTTTTTTTTAATTTATTTTTTTTTAGAGATGGGGTCTTCCTCTGTTGCCCAGTCTGGTGCAGTGGCATGATGATAGCTCACAGTAACCTCAAACTCCTGGGCTCAAGCAATTTTCCCACCTCAACCTTCTCAGTAGCTGGCACTACAAGTACCTATTTTGTTCCTTTTTATTTTGATATAATTTCAAATTTACAAACAAGTTGCTATAGTACTATAACTCCTGTATACCTTTTAAATAGATTAAAAATGGTACATTGTGCTCTGTTTGTTTTTTGCTGTATCACATCTCGTTCTTTCTATCTCTTTCTTCCTACTGCCAAACTTTAAAAAAAAAAAAAATTCAAGGGCAAGTTGTAGACTTTATGCCTATTTATCCCTAAATACTTCAGTGTGTAAATTCTAAGTACAACAATATCCTCATATACCTAGAGTACAATGATCAAAAGCAGAACATTTAACATATAGTACTACCATGGAATCTAGTGTGTGTCTTCAAATTGCAATTGTCTCAATAACGTCATGTATAGCTTCATTTTTTTCCAAGTACAGGATCCAACATAAGATCATGCATTGCACTCAGTCTTCTCTCATCAATCTGTGACAATACCTCATCCTTTTTGTCTTTTGTGACTTTGACATTTTTGAAGAGGATAGGCTAGAGAATTTTCAGAATGTCCCTCGGTTTAGGTCTGTCTGCTGTTTCCTCATGATTAGATTCAGATTATACATTTTTGCCAGGAATACCACAGAAGTGATACTGGGTCTTTCTCACTGCATCATATCAGGAGGCCCATGATGTAGATTTGTCTCATTACTGGTGATGTTAACTTTAATCACATGGGTAAGGGTGATTACTACAAATCCCCCTTGAAAATAGTAAGGAATGGTCGGGCGCAGTGGCTCATGCTTGTAATCCCAGCACTTTGGGAGGTGAGGCAGGTGGATCATGAGGTCAGGAGTTCGAGACCAGCCTGACCAATGTGGTGAAACCCCGTCTCTACTAAAAATAAAAAAAAAATTAGTCGGGTGTGGTGGCATGCACCTGTAATCTCAGCTACTCAGGAGGGCTAAGGCAGGAGAATCACTTCAACTCGGGAGGCGGAGGTTGCAGTGAGCTGAGATTGCACCACTGCACTCCAGCCTGGGTGACAGAGCAAGACACCATCTCAAAAAAAAAAAAAAAAAAAAAAAAAGAAAGAAGGTAGTAAGGAATTACTACTTTCCTCTTTGTAATTAACAAGTATTTGTGGGGATATATGTCAACATCCTGTCCCTTATCAAACTTTCACTCCTGAATTTTTCCATCTACTAATGATTTTCTAATGCTTTTATTTGTTCTTTATGTGTTAGTTAATATTCCACTGTGTGGCAGAGCTTTCTGTTCTCCCATTTACTTATTTATTTATTTATATCAGTTTTGACACATGTAACTTCATTTAATGAGCTTTAGTCCATTACTATTATATTTGATATAACAGTAATTTTATTACACTTGGTACTAAAATTGTCCAAGTAGAACTTGTTCAGTATGCAAATATCTCCTTTCTATATATGTCTATATTCTTTCTTTTTGTTTTTATTTTTTGAGATGGAGTCTTGCTCTGTCACCCAGGCTGGAGTGCAGTGGCACAATTTTGGCTCACTGCAACCTCTGCCTCCCGGGTTCAAGTGATTCTCCTGACTCAGCCTCCTGAGTAGCTGGGATTACAGGCACACCAGCACCTCGTCCAGCTAATTTTTGCATTTTTAGTAGAGTTGGGGTTTCTCCGTGTTGGCTAGACTGGTCTTGAATTCCTGACTTCAAGTGATCCGCCCTCCTTGGCCTCCCAAAGTGCTGGGATTATAGGCGTGAGCCACCGCACCTGGCCAATGCCCATCATTCTTTAAGCACTTCCTTAATTTCTGGTGCAATCCATTATTCCAAGCTCCTTTTGTACTTTTGTTATACTCCAGCCCTGGAACTAGCCTTTTCACCAAGGAACACTGGTTCCTTTTCAAGTAGAGAATAATGGTATTTAGAAAGATATATCTGGAAGCAAAATGTGCACCTGCTACCAATATGTCCTAACTTTTAGGTCCTCTCATTGCAGAGGGCAAGGAGACAGATACACACATGCACACACACACACACACACACACACACACTCATCTCCTCATATATCTATATTTCTATATCTATTAATGCATATTTTAAAACTTAAACAAGGGGGAACCTGCAGTGGTATGCCAGTTTCAATCAGCTCATAGGGCTGATTACTAAAGGTTTGTAATTTTGTGAGCTGGTTTTGAAATCAGCTATGGGACTATGCACAACATAGCAATTAGCAAATGCTACAAATCAAGTTGTGTGTGTGTGTGTGCTTTTTTTTTTTCCCAGAGAGCCAGTTTAGCAGCACACCACTGGAAACCTTACTGTCATTCAGCATACTCAGAAACTAGTTTCAGACCTGCTCATACAAAGCACTATGAAAAGCAAATCTAGAGATCAATATTTGTTTACAGTTCTTTTTTTTTTTACAGGTATAATTTACATACAGTGAATTGCACAAATCTTACATCTACAATTTGATGAGTTTTGATAAGTCCATGTGTATGTTTAACCCACATGCCTCTAATGATACAGAATATTTCCATAACCCAGAAAGTTCCCTCATGTGCCTTTCTAGTCAATTTCCTCCCACCTAAAGGCAATCACCTTTCTTTTTCTTCTTTTTCTCCTTCCCCTCACCCCTCCCCATTCCCTTCTCCTGGTCTCTTTTTTCTCTTCTTTTTTCCCTTTTCTTCTTTTTCTTCTTTTTTTTAAACCATAGCTGAGTTTTGCCTTCTCTAAAAACTTAATGAAATCACACAGTGTGGTTGGCATAATGATGCTCCCTACAATCCCCAAATAAGTACATGTCCTGATTCCATAACCCGTTAGGTTACAGGGCAAGAAGGAATTAAGGTTACAGATGAAACTAAGTTCGCTAATGGGTTTAAAATAAAGATTCCTGGATTATCTGGGTGGGTCCAATATAATCACAAGGGCCCTTAAAAGTGGAAGAGGGAGGCAGAAAAAGAGAGGCAGAGAAAGATGTGAGGATGGAAGCAGGCTCAGAAATGCTATTAGGCTGTTGCAAAAGTAATTGCGGCTTTTGCCTTACTTTATGCAAAAGTAATGGCATAAAGCGCAATTACTTTTGCACCAACCTAACACATTGCTGTCTTTGAAGAGGGAGAAAAGGGGCCACAAGCCAAGGAATGTGAGTGGCCTCTAGAAGCTGGAATAAAGTTCTTCCTTTGAACCTCCACAAGGAATGCAGCCCTGCTGACACTTTGATTCTAGTGCAATGAGACATGTATTAGAACTTCTACCCTACCAAGCTGTAAGATAAAAAATCTGTGTTACTTTAAGCTACTAAGTTTGTGGTAATTTGGTACAGAAGCCTAGTATGTTGTTGTTTTTACTATCAGGGCTTTCTCTCTTTCAGAATAATGTTAGTGAGATTCACAATTTTGTTAAGCATATCCATAATTTGTTTCATTTTATTACTGACTAGTATTGCATTGGATGAATATACCCAAGTTAGTTTTTTCATTCTCCTGTTGATGAGCTTTTGAGTTCTTTCCAGTTATGTACTACTATGATAAAGCTGCTATCTGCAGTTTTATACAAGTCTTTTTGTGGATAGATGAGCCTCCATTTAAGGGAATGGTATCAGATATTGAGTTTCTATAGCCCTTAAACCAAACAGTATAGGGAAGCGCACATTCTCACCCCCCAGAAAAGCAGTCAATGCCTATATGTTCCTGAAAAATATCTTAGCCTTCAACATCCCAGTGTTGTGGAAATCATGTCTCCTGGCAAAAACCTAACAAAATCAGGTTAAGAAAGCCAAGATACTATAATATATAGTTAAGATTTTAAAATAAATTAATAATTCTGCTAGAACCAGAATAGAAAATCAAAATGCCAGTAGCAGCACCACTAATGGTAAAGGGAGATAAATGTAAATGTATCCATTCATTGATTGCAGGGGGAAAGTTATTGAGTGTTCACTTGGGGCTAACAACATCATGCTAGCCCGAGATATAAAGAACCTGTTGATAACCTAGTAGAGAAATGGACAGATAAGCAAACCTTTATGATTTGGTATTTTTAAGAGTTGATCATGTTATTCAATGGCTGTTACGGAAATAAAGAGGACTGATACCCTTAAGTCCACCTGGTGGGTGTGGATCCTGGAAGATTTCTGGGAGAAGAGAATGTCCTAGTTAAAGAGAACAGTCTAAAGTCTGGAGGCAGGAACTCGTGGGCATGGTTAAGGAACAACAGGGACCCAGTGAGCATTCAAGGACGGTGGACTTCTGCCTTCTCAGAGATACATTGTAAGGACAGCAGAAATAGAAATCCCTTGAAGCACTGTTAACAGCTGTTTTGAAACCTCATTTCTTGGCGTCTTAATTTAAAAGAATTTAAATAGGAGACACATGGCGTAGAGTAATTTATTGCAAAAGAAAAAGAGTATTTTGAAAGTTACATGCAGAAATAGACAGTACACCCTGAGAGAGAGAGAATTCAGGGTGGGCTGCTCGTAAGGGTGGTGCAGCGTTGATTATTGCTGGAGAAACTCCCTTTATGAGAGTCTTACATGGTTATTATAAGGAGATGGGAAGAAGTGTTACTAGTAAGCAAGTTCTGGGTGGTCTTCTGGGTGCACATGCACAGTAGCTGGTCATACTTGTTCATATGTCGCATGTCTCATTAGCATCTTAAATCTCCACCCAGGAGTGTGTTTACTATTATACTGAGCAAAGCGTCAGTTTGAGGACAGGTAAAATTAAAATATGCATGCTTTTTACAAGGCAAAATCCCTACTGAAGATAGCTTTGCTTGAATGAACTCAATTTCAATGCGAATACTGAGGCTTACTGTGTTGGCCGTACGGTCACCATGGTTGCTGCGTTCCAAGAACATGGTCGTTTCCTTGACTACCTATCGTGCCTCAGCATTACCATGTACTTGTGGAGAAAAACTCGCAGCAGGGACCAATGAATAAGGTGCTCTGAGAGAGTACAAACATCACACTGAAATCCTTTCAATTACTAAAAGTCGCCCCTCTCTTTTTTCTGTACAAGCAGTTCCCTCTTCCTGGAATACTCTTTCCTTCCTTTCTTATCGCAAGTCCTAAAATTTCTCTTAGCATGTGTCTTAATTTGTTTTAAGTTGCTGTAACAGATTATCACCGACTGTGTAATTTATTTGGCTCACAGTTCTGGAGGCTGGAAAGTCTGAGATTGGGAGGCTGTATCTGGCAACGGCCTTCTTGGTGCTTCATAAAATGGCAGAAGGCATCACAAAGCGGGGGGTGTGTGTGTGTGTGTGCGCGCGCGCGTGCATGCACGCATATGTATGTGAAAGAGCAAACATGCATGTGTGCAAGAGAAGGCGGAACTCAGTTTTATAACAAACCCACTCTCGTGATAATGAGCCCACTCCCAAGATAACAGTCTTTTCAGGAGGGCAGAACTCTCATGACCTAATCATCTCTTAATCACCCACTTCTCAACACTGTTGTATCAGGAATTAATCTGCCAACACATGAGCTTTGGGGGACACATTCAAAGCACAGCAGCATGACTATTGATTCTTTAGCTCTTAGTCTAATATTACATCCTCTTAGAAGTCTTCCCTGATGTTTTTCTGCCCCCACCCCCAAACTTGGAATGATGTTTCTGTTTTGTGTAACTATAGCCCCTCAGACTTTCCCGACCATCACTGTTGATATTATATTGTTTATCTAATTGTCTGGCTTCCCTGATAGGCAATGCAGCTGTAAACTCAGGAGTATTATTCTCATTTTACAGACATGGAATCTGAGGTACATTGTAGGGTAAAGCCTCTATTCCGCATCTATAAAACAGGAATGAAAATAGTACCTGTCTTAGAGAGTTGTCATGAGTACTAAAGGAGTTCATAGAGACAAGGCGGTTAGAACAGTAAACCCTCAGTAGGTGATCTCATACTTGCCTCAAGACTTTATTCTCACAGTCATTTCCACTGCAGCAAATGGGAATTCCATTCTTCTAGCTGCCTGAGCCAAAAACCTTGGAGGCATCTTTAACTCCTCTCTCCCTGTTGAACTCTACATTTAATCCATCAGGAAATCCTGTATTTCAGCTCTACTCTCAAACAAATGTATCAGAGTCCAGTGCTTTTCCTCAGTGCCCACCCTGGGCTGGGCTACCATCCCTCTCATCGGGATTATTACAAAAGCCTCCTCAGGGGTCTTCCTGCTTCTGCCCTGGCTTCCGCACTTGGCTCTCCACAGTGATCCCACTGAAACCTAAGCCAGAGTGGGCCACTTCCACTGAGATCCTTTTAGTGGCCCTCACCTTGCTCAGAGTCAAAGCCAATGGCCTGCAAGCGCTGCCCCTAGCCACTTCTCTGACTGCATCTGCAAATCTAATTTTTTCTTTTTTTATTCCTGGAGTCTCGCTCTGTTGCCCAGGCTGGAGAGCAGTGGCACAATCTTGGCTCACTGCAACTTCCGCCTCCCGGGTTCAAGCGATTCTCATGCCTCCCAAGTAGTTGGGACTACAGGCACGCACCACCAGGCTCGGCTAATTTTTGTATTTTTGTTAGAGACGGAGTTTCACCATGTTGGCCAGGCTGGTCTCGAATTCCTGACCTCAAGTGATTCACCCACCTCGGCCTCCCAGTGTGTTGGGATTACTGGCATGAGCCACAGCACCTGGCCTGCAAATTTAATTTTGCTTCATCTCAACCACTTGATTACTTCACTACAGACACAGGAGACTCCTTGCTGTCTCTTAAACACAACATACACACTCCTGTCTTAGGACCTTTGTGCTTGCTGTACTTTCCCCAGATATCATTACCGCTCCCTCATTCCTTTTTGTTCAAGCCATCAAGGTCTCCCTGGATTACTTTATATAAAACAGTCCCCGCTCCTCTCCACACCTTCCCCACCCCTGCCCCCAAACTCTCAGTTATAACTCTTTAACTCTATTTCTTTTCATAGTAGTTATCACCATATACCTAGATATATATTTGCTTATTTATTAGTTGTTTATTGTCTTTCCCCATTTGAACATGAACGCTGTAAGGCAGGCATTCCTTTATGTTGTTCGATACTGTATTCCCAGAGCTTAGGACAGAGCATGGCATTTAGCTAAGTGCTCAAAAAATATTTATAAATGAATGAATGATGATTTATATTTGGCACAAAAGAGGCCCACAATAGCTACTTGTTGAATGAACGAACAAATGAATATTGTAGAGATTCCCAGGAAGGGCACTGATAATGGGGGTAGGGGCAGAAACTAGCACACGTGTCTGGAACGTTGGCTGCATGGGCTGCATGTGCCCTGAATTATGGTTTTTCTCTAGTTAATTTTCTTTATGGGCATTTTATATGGTTTATGGGACCACTTTTAAGTAGGTCACATGGTGGTTCTTGAACCTCAGTAATCACCAGAAATACCCACAGAGATTCTTATTTAATGGGTCTGAGGTAGGACTTGGGAATTTGAGTAACTTTGAGCAAGGATTTAACCCTCGGTTTCCTCATATGTAAAATGGGATTATAATATCATTTTATAGAGTATCAGGATTAAAGAAAATAATCTATGCGAAGTGTCTCATACATAGTAAATATTAGATTCCCTTTGCTTCTGCTCAGGTTTTTGTTTTTGAGATGGAGTCTCACTCTGTCACCCAGGCTGGAGTGCAGTGGCGTGATCTTGGCTCACTGCAACCTCCACCTCCCAGGTTCAAGCAATTCTCATACCTCAGCCTCCTGAGTAGCCGGGCTAAAGGCTCATGCCACCACACCTGGCTAATTTTTGTATTTTTAGTAGAAATAGGGTTTCACCATGTTGGCCAGGCTGATCTCGAACTCCTGACCTCGAGTGATCCACCTGCCTCGGCTTCCCAAAAGTGCTGAATTACAGGCGTGAGCCACCACACCTGGTCTGCTCAGGTTTTCTCTGAAGTTTAGAGGTTAAATTCTTATGAACGGTTCATTTTACACGCTCTCCTAAAATTTAGTTTTGATTCATCTCAATCCAGATCTCTACTTTGAGTTGCAGATTTATTTTTCAAACAGAGTCAGTATCTTCACTTGAATGTCTCATAGAGGTATCAAACTCAACATATCTAAAGCCACTCAAAATTGTCCCCTTCTGATCTCCTCCTCCACATTTCCCAAGTCAGAAAATGGCATAAGCTCAAGTTAGAAACTTGGGAGTCATTTTTTGACACTTTTTTTGCCTCTACCTTCCATGCATTCGATCAAATCCTTACAGTTCTATACCTGATCTATATCTTCAATCCACCATCGTCTCCTAATCTCCATTGCCTGCAAACTGGTTGTCACACATCCTCTGTTGCACCTTTCTTATTCATTCTCCACTTTGCAGCCGGAATAATCTTTATTTTTTTTTTTTAAGAGACGGGGTCTCACACTCCGCTGCCCACGCTGGAATGCAGAGGCGTGATCATAGCTCACTGCAGCCTCGAACTCCTGGGCTCAGTCAGGTGCGTGCCACCAAGCCTGGCTAATTTTATTTTATTTTTGTAGAGATGGGGGTCTGGGGATCTGGGGGTCTTGCAATGTTGCCCAGGCTGGTCTCAAACTCCTAGCCTGAAGTGATCCTCCCACCTCAGCCTCCCAACGTGCTGGGATTACAGGCGTGAGCCACTGCATCCGGGATCATCTTTTACAAATGCAATTTCTCTTGTCCAGATGGACCTTTTCAACTCTTCATTGGCTTCTTTTGTCTTTAGGATTAAGCCCAAAGTCCTTAACCTGACCCTCAAGGGCCCACCCACCTCTCCTTCCCAGGTAGCTCTCTCAGTCTAAGCACAGTGGCCTTTTCCCAAAGCCTTCACAGAACCCCTTCCTACCAAAGGGCCTTCAAACCTGCAGTTTCCACAGCTAAATGCACTGCCCACCCCACCCCCTTCTCTCTGTTGCCTGCCCTAACTCCTTATTCTTCAAGGCTGAGATTTAATGTCACTTCCTCAAGGCTGTCTCTTATACACATCTAGATGTGTATAAGAGACAGGAGCCGCTGTCCTCCCCGCCACCACCGGTGCTGGGGACTAGGTGAATGCCCCTTCCATCCCCCGCCCCGGGTGTCTCGGTCCGGTCTGAGGAGACGGGGACCCTTCTCCTCACACCGGCCGCTGCCGCCGCCGCGCTCCGGCACAGGTGACCGTGGAGGGGAAGTCTCGGCTTCAGCCGCTGCACCGCGTTCGGGCGCATCCCAGGTGCAGGAGGGAGGTGGGGCCGAGAGGCCTGGGCTCGGGACCTGGCGGCGGGGGCGCGGGGAGCGGTGGGAGCGGTCCCGCCCGAGTCGCCGTGCCCCCTGCGGACGCCTCCCGGGGCCGCCGGGTAGCGCCCGAGCCCAGGCCCCCGCGCCTGCCCCACATCGGGCGATGGGAAGCTGCTCCGCGGCCGCAGCGGATGAGC
This sequence comes from Mandrillus leucophaeus, assembly GCF_000951045.1. Lineage (NCBI taxonomy): Eukaryota > Metazoa > Chordata > Mammalia > Primates > Cercopithecidae > Mandrillus > Mandrillus leucophaeus. The sequence continues at coordinate 1,172,378 of NW_012101554.1, read as the reverse complement.
GGTCTCGGGCGCCCAAGGCAGGGGCAGGCGGCGGGTGGTTGACTGAGTGATGGCTGAAGGTGAGCTGGGATGGAGATGCTGCGAGGCTGGCTCGGGCACACCCCATATGCCTGTTCAGGGCTCCGTGAGGGCCCCGTCACCCTGTTCTTTCATTCTTCTCTTTATATATATGGAGGTTATCTCAATTTTAAAAGCCCAAATGCTCATTTATAGAGAGAGATGACACATATGTATGTGCTACCTATATACAGTGATATGTATATTACGTATATATGTCATCTTTTTTTGTAGTGGACAATTTTTAAATTGAGATATACATCACATGCCATAAAACTCATTCTTCTAAAGTGTGGCTTTTAATATATTCACAAAGTTTTCCAAATATGACCACTATCCAGATCATCATCCCCAAAAGAAACCCTGTCTCTCTTAGTAGTCACTCCTCATTTCCCCTTGACCCCACCCCACTAGCCACCACTAATCTACTTGCTGTTTCTGTGGGTTTGCCTGTTGTGGAAATCTCATATAAATGGAAGCGTACAATATGTGGCTTTTTGGTCTGGCGTCTTTCACATACCGTAATGTGCTCAAGTTTCACTCATGTCGTAGTATGTATCAGTACTTTACTTTTTATAGCATATTAATATTGTTGTATCAGTGTACCACATTTGTTTATTCATCAGTTGATGAACATTTGGGTTGTTTCCAGTTTTTGGCCATTGTGTGTAAAGCTGCTATGCATATTTGTGTACAGGTTTTTGTGGACATGTGTTTTCAGTGCTCTTAGGTATATACCTAGGAGGGCAATTGCTCTGTGTTTAACTTTTTGAGGAACTGCCAAGCAAAGCAGCTGTACCATTTTACATTCCCACCAAGCAGTGTATGAGGGTTCCAATTTCTTCACATCTTCCCCAAGGCTTGAGATGTGTATAAGAGACAGGGCCCACCCACCTCTCCTTCCCAGGTAGCTCTCTCAGTCTAAGCACAGTGGCCTTTTCCCAAAGCCTTCACAGAACCCCTTCCTACCAAAGGGCCTTCAAACCTGCAGTTTCCACAGCTAAATGCACTGCCCACCCCACCCCCTTCTCTCTGTTGCCTGCCCTAACTCCTTATTCTTCAAGTGTTTTTGAGATGGAGTCTCACTCTGTCACCCAGGCTGGAGTGCAGTGGCGTGATCTTGGCTCACTGCAACCTCCACCTCCCAGGTTCAAGCAATTCTCATACCTCAGCCTCCTGAGTAGCCGGGCTAAAGGCTCATGCCACCACACCTGGCTAATTTTTGTATTTTTAGTAGAAATAGGGTTTCACCATGTTGGCCAGGCTGATCTCGAACTCCTGACCTCGAGTGATCCACCTGCCTCGGCTTCCCAAAAGTGCTGAATTACAGGCGTGAGCCACCACACCTGGTCTGCTCAGGTTTTCTCTGAAGTTTAGAGGTTAAATTCTTATGAACGGTTCATTTTACACGCTCTCCTAAAATTTAGTTTTGATTCATCTCAATCCAGATCTCTACTTTGAGTTGCAGATTTATTTTTCAAACAGAGTCAGTATCTTCACTTGAATGTCTCATAGAGGTATCAAACTCAACATATCTAAAGCCACTCAAAATTGTCCCCTTCTGATCTCCTCCTCCACATTTCCCAAGTCAGAAAATGGCATAAGCTCAAGTTAGAAACTTGGGAGTCATTTTTTGACACTTTTTTTGCCTCTACCTTCCATGCATTCGATCAAATCCTTACAGTTCTATACCTGATCTATATCTTCAATCCACCATCGTCTCCTAATCTCCATTGCCTGCAAACTGGTTGTCACACATCCTCTGTTGCACCTTTCTTATTCATTCTCCACTTTGCAGCCGGAATAATCTTTATTTTTTTTTTTTAAGAGACGGGGTCTCACACTCCGCTGCCCACGCTGGAATGCAGAGGCGTGATCATAGCTCACTGCAGCCTCGAACTCCTGGGCTCAGTCAGGTGCGTGCCACCAAGCCTGGCTAATTTTATTTTATTTTTGTAGAGATGGGGGTCTGGGGATCTGGGGGTCTTGCAATGTTGCCCAGGCTGGTCTCAAACTCCTAGCCTGAAGTGATCCTCCCACCTCAGCCTCCCAACGTGCTGGGATTACAGGCGTGAGCCACTGCATCCGGGATCATCTTTTACAAATGCAATTTCTCTTGTCCAGATGGACCTTTTCAACTCTTCATTGGCTTCTTTTGTCTTTAGGATTAAGCCCAAAGTCCTTAACCTGACCCTCAAGGGCCCACCCACCTCTCCTTCCCAGGTAGCTCTCTCAGTCTAAGCACAGTGGCCTTTTCCCAAAGCCTTCACAGAACCCCTTCCTACCAAAGGGCCTTCAAACCTGCAGTTTCCACAGCTAAATGCACTGCCCACCCCACCCCCTTCTCTCTGTTGCCTGCCCTAACTCCTTATTCTTCAAGGCTGAGATTTAATGTCACTTCCTCAAGGAGATCTTTCTTACCCCCTAGCACAGACAGGCTCCTTTGTTATACACTCTCATAACTCTCAGGCTTTTTTCCAGCAATCACAACAGCATTACTACACAGCCTCATTCCAAGCCACTTGCTTCACATTTGAAGTTGCCAGCTGTCAGACGGGAGATGAAGTAGCAATGGGATTGTTGTTGTCTGCACCCATTAGGACCCTGTTTTTCACAAGGGGGCATTTCCTCATCCGATTCCAATGTGAGTTATTTTCAGGGCTGAAATTTGATTTAAATTTGAATTCCAACTTGAAGCTTAACATAACTCCAAAGTACTACTTTGTGGTACTGAATGAAGAATATAAGTAGAAGGTTGCCTGCCACATGCCATGTAATGCTCTGAAGGACAGTAGAAACCACCAGCTCGCTCAGAAAAAAATGGAAGAATTTTCAAAACCAAGAGAGGCTGGCTTCCGTATATGCTTTGTGTAGAAATCTTGAAAGACTACACACTCAGGGGAGGAACACTTACCAGGTGGAACTTCTGCCAGACTTTTAAGAGCAGCTACTTTCTAATGATCTGCAATTCAAAAAACAACCAGAACAAAAACCAGTTGGAAATGCAGTCAAAACATTGCTTTTCCATATTCCTTGCAATTATACTTTCATTTTTAGGTGGTGAGGAACACCAGGATGAACCATTATAAAAAGCATGACTGCAGATGGCCAAGAGTGATAGGGACGCACCCTTCACCCTGAAGGTGAAGGTTAAAGCTCAGAGTCTGATTGCAAAGGATAAGGGGGGAAAAAAAACAACAAAAAACAAAAAACAAAAAAACAAAACCTGGATACACGTATGCCGGTGTCCTTCAGCACCAGAAAAAGCTGCTACTAAATCACTGGTGTGGGTTGGAATTGGTAGAGGCTTTGATTTGAGGAAAAGAGTATCATTAGCTGTGTCATTTAGAGTTGTTTTAGAGACAAGGTCTCACTCTGTGGCCCAGACTGGAGTGCACTGATGCGATCACAGCCCCCTGCAGCCTTGAACTCCTGGGCTCAAGCGATCCTCCTACCTCAGTCTCCTACCTACTTCGGGTCTCTCTGTGTTTACCCAGGCTGGTCTCAAAATTCCTGGCCTCAAGCGATCCTCTCGCCTGGTCCTCCCAAAGTGTTGACGTTACAGGCATGAGCCACCAATCCTAGCAATAGCTGTGTAATTTGTAAAGTAACAGGCTTCGTACCAACACCTTGCTTTTGTTCACTGTAGTATCGCTGGGGTGTGTCTCATTCCCTGAATCATACACAGTAGATGCTCAATAAATAGTTTTGTAAATAAAATAAATGAGCTCTTGGATTTACCTGCAGACTTTGGATCAGTTTGATCTAGGTTTAAAAGCAAGTGTGGGGAAACTTGAAAAGCCTGGCACCCCAGCCAACTCCTCAGCGCCCCGTGTGCTTGGCGCCTACACCTGCCTGGCACGGGGAGGGTGCTACGGGGCTGCCCTAAACCTCACCCCTTCGGCGGTGGTCCCTGCCCTTCTCGGCTCCTGCACTGCCCACACTATGCGCTGCCGGGCCGAAAGACACGTGCTTCGGTTTTAACCCCTGTCTGCAAGAAATGTGACCTCAGCCAAAAACAGGCCGCTGGTCTGAGAAGAGAAATCATGAGTCATGGATTCGGGGGTTCGGACCTTGGAGCAGGCGGTGAAGTGGGCGTGCGTGGGCTGGTGGGGAAGAGGGCTGCCGAAGGACGCCACAGCCCTTCTCTCCTGGGCAGAATCCCCAGAAAACTGCCCCCTCGCCGTCGTCCAGCGCCCCCGTTCCCGACAGCTGTCTCCCAGGGCGCGGCCGGGTTCCGGGCGGGGCGGCGCTGTCGCTCCAGATCGCCGCCCGGCGGGCCACATCACCAAGGCCCGGGCTTCCCCGGCGGCGGC
>NW_012101554.1:1155368-1166320 GCF_000951045.1 Mandrillus leucophaeus | reverse complement strand
GCCAGGATGGTCTTGATCTCCTGACCTTGTGATCCGCCCGTCTCGGCCTCCCAAAGTGCTGGGATTACAGGCTTGAGCCACCGCGCCCGGCCTCATTATTATGGCCATCTTAGTGAGTGTGGAATGGTATCTCTTTGTGGTTTTGATTTGCATTTGTCTAATGAATGGAGATGCTGAGCATCTTTTCATGTGCTTATTGGCCATTCATATATTTTCTTTGGAGAAAATGTCTGTTCATATCTTTTACCCATATTTTAATTGGGTTGCTTGGCTTTTTCTTTTTATTTACTTATTTATTTATTTATTTTGGAGACTGACTCTCTGTCACCCAGGCTGGAGTGCAGTGGTGCAATCTTGGCTCACTGCAACCTCCACCTCCAGGGTTCAAGCGATTCTCCTACCTCAGCCTCCCGAGTAGCTGGGACTACAGGGATGCACCACTTTGCCTGGCTAATTTTTGTATTTTTAGTAGAGACATGGTTTCACCATGTTGGCCAGGTTGGTCTCCAACTCCTGAATTCAAGTGATCTGCCCACCTCGGCTTCCCAAAGTGCCGGGATTACAGGCATAAGCCACCGCGGTCAGTCTGGGTTGCTTGGCTTTTTATTGAGTTTTATTGTTCCTTTATGGAAAAAAAATTCTATTAATAGGTTTGGATACTGGCACTGACTTGAAAAAAATCCAGCCAATCTGATACTGAAAAACTTAATGCTTACTATTGGGTAAAGGTTGAATAAGTGCCACTTCAGTCTGTAAGAATACCCTACGTGTTCATTCTTGGACATCTTACTGCCCCTTTACGTTTACTGCCCAGGTGTTTTGAGCAAGGCTACAGAAGGCATATTCCTGACTGGAGTCAAGAGAGACCACCCTTAATTGGTACTTTAATATATTCTATGCTCAATTTGAAAATCCCTGTTATCACTTTAATTGCAAGTAATTTATATTGGTGGCCAGCTGAACAAACTAACAATAAATGGCAAGAACAAATTACTCAAATTTTTATATGTTTAACTTCTCAGTAAAGTGGAGAATCTTGTTTCCTTAAGTTTGTGCAGTGTAGTTTTTATTACAATTATGTTCACGTGTGGGTGGTAAATAACTATTTTTGATGGCACAAGGTTAAGAGCCACTTACAGCTAAATGAATGCTGCTGTGCTTATTTCATGGTTAATTTCTGAGTGCACACAAATTCACCATCACTGTTTTTCATAGCAAAAAACACCTAAAAAGTCCTGATGTTACCTCCCAGGAATTCAAACTCAATTTTCCACTGATCTAATATGATTGTTATTAAAGAAAAAAGTTATCCAATGATACTTGTTAAAGCGTGGTAAAGAAGTCTATTCAGGACGACTGTGATAGGTGAAGGGACCATGGAATGAGATTTTGCAGTGTGGGAGGAAGACTAGGCTCAATTCTGAATATGGCATGGGCAAATGGGAATTTATAGCCAAGGAGCAGTGTTATGGTCAGTGGACAGAAAAGTACTGAGAGGAAACATCGGGGGTAATGGATATTCAGACCAAACCAACCTAACAGGATTCTTGCTGAAGACAGGCCAGGTGATCAGACACCACCTGGGGGACAGTGGAAGATGAGGAACCTAATCAGATTGTGAGGTTAATCAGGTAGCAAGGGTAATCAGAAAGCCAGGGCCGGCTGGGTGCAGTGGTTCATGCTTCTAATCCCAGCACTTTGGGAGGCCGAGGCGGGCTGATCACCTGAGGTTGGGAGTGCTAGACCAGACTGGCCAACACGGTGAAACCCTGTCTCTACTAAAAATACAAAAAATAGCCTGGTGTGGTAGTGGGCTCCTGTAATCTCTGCTACTCGGAAGGCTGAGGCAGGAGAATTGCTTGAACCCAGGAGGCGGTGGAGGTTGTAGTGAGCTGAGATCACGTCACTGCACTCCAGCCTGGGTGACGGAGCAAAACTTTGTCTCAACTCGGAAAAAAAAAAAAGCGAGGGCCAAGAGTCAGGGGCTCTTGCTAAACTGACTTAGCAAGGTTCTTTGATAAAACCGCATTTTACAAGGAAGTGCGCAGATGGGCCTAGGAGAAGGTTCAGGGGCCTGAGTAAAATTTCGTCAAGAAAAGAATCTTTGTCATTGTTTAAAAGTATACCTGCCAATTTCCAAAACTTTATGGAAATACAAGTAAAGGTTTTCCAATGGAAATAATAGGTAAGCAACTGATAAAAAGCATGTGAAGCACAGCCTTACTCTGCTCATCAACCTACACATGACAAAATGATGGATATATGAATTAACCCTTTTATGCCCCTGCCTTTATTTAGAAGAATGAGGCTGGTAATTTCAGGTTTATAACCCAAAATGTGTTTTCACTTTGTTTTAACTAATGAAATTATTATCAAACATATTGAAAATATCAACTATCCAACCTAATATTGATTGTTACCAACTTACTCAATGATGTACAAATATCCTGCAGCTACAGATGTTTTCCCAAATTGTCCTTCTCCGCCTCCTGGAGTTTTTAGTGGCTCTTATTGGGAAGGACTGAAAGTAGAGGGCAGTGACAATTGGGAAACGATATGGAGGTATCCCTGAGAAGTGATGGTCACAGCTGACCTGTCTCCTTTATGGTAGATGAGGGTAGAGACCTCTTTTCTTCTCTCTGAAGGTACTATAGTTAGATGTATTTAGCTTAAAAATAACAAATATAGAACTATTTAGATGGAAATGACTAGAACTGTCAGTTACTCTATTTTAATGTGAATGGATTTAATCAGATTGCTTTCTTCTTGGTTAGCTACACTAAGGAAGTGGGAGTTTTGATTTGAGGAGGGATAGGAGATGTAAGTATTATGGGATCATGGAACATTTTGGAATTTTGGGCAAAATTTGCCCTATTTCTGAAAGTGAGGATGTTAAAAATTGAAAGCTTCAGATAGCGTGAGGGATCTGAAACATGAGAAAAGACGGAAACAATTTGGTAGGAAAGGTTGTAGGATATAAAGACAGATTCGATTTATTTAGACATTTTTGCCCAAGAAAAATGTCTGAATAGGAAAAGTGGGAACCTTTTCCTTCATTTGATCCCTCTTCCCTTTTGCCTGCCTGCTTCTCCATGCTAACTGTTCTAGGACCCGGAAATCAGACTGGGATTACTGTTGTTCGTGTTGAAGCTTTCAGGTGTGCTAGTTACACCCCTTTTCTCTCCAGATTCTAGTCAAATTGAGATCAGACTCAAGCCAGATGAGGATTTAAATACTATTAAAATAGTAGTGTAATTTTCATTTCTGGTAAAGCTAGATTGGGGAACTGAGCTTAGACCCATGCTTACTGTTCTTTCTTAATTTACCTACCCAGATGAAACTGTTGCACCAGGAAATGGAAGGGAAAGTCCTGTCCTAAGGAGCTTATCTTGTAGGAGTTACAATGGAAAGGAAAACTTTCTGTCCTTGAGGGCACAGCAAGTCCAAGAGAGCCAGTGAGAGCTCAGGGGTGGAGCCTGTCTGAAAAGTTGACCTTTATACCTATCCTAGCAATTAGATAAGTCACTTTCCTGCGGGAGGAACCAGTGATGGGGGTGGAGAGAAAGAAAAGTGTTCCTTTAATCTTGTTTTCTCCTACTTAGAGGAGTGCAAGTTCTGTTGTCATTGCAGAGAGAAGTAAACAGCCATCCTCTCATAGTTAAGTATGTTATGGGAAATAGTGTTTTGTAGGCTAGCCTAGGAACTAATTCACCATTTATAAAAATGAACTGACTATATATTTTCCTTGGAAATAGCTAAATCTCTTAGAAACTTTTGAGTGATTATTTTACTGTGTGGTTAAATATATAGATTATTCAAGTATATTTCCTTGTTTTACCAGTACTGGTTAAATATTTATGGAATGTCTAATACATAACAGGCACTGGGCTAGGCTTTGGGATTCTGTGATGAACAAGAATGGGTCCTTGCTCTAGTTTACTACCTAGAAAAACAATTAGTACAAGTTCCATTACAATAAAGCATAATAAGCATTGGTTAAGTGTAGAGTGCTTTGGAACGACAGAAGAAGGGGAACTTATCTATGAGGGCCAGGGACATGATGTTTAAGAGCTGAGATCTTAAGTTGAATAGGAAGTAGCTAGGTAAAAGGGAAGAGTGAGGTTGACCAAAAGTGTTTTGAGCAAAAAGAACATGTGGAAAGGCCAAGAGGTGTGCGAATGTGGTACACTAAAGTGACATATTTTTTTCTTTAACTGCAGGCACCTACTAGTAGATTGTGAAAGCAAATTAGTGAGTTGTAATCCAGATTTTTTTTTTTTAAAGAAATACAGTAGAAAATTAGGGTGTGTCACTCAGATACTTACTGGATTGTAGGAGTAAGTAGGGGTGTTTATGCAGGATTTAGTTAATGTTGTTAAAGAATTTGGATTTATCTTAGTGGAAATAACAAGCTATTGAAAAGTTCTAATCGGGGGCTGATTAGAGATCTTTAGAAAAAGATCTCTTTGAGTACCTGGTCTTTCTTAACTCGAATGTAAACTTCAAATTCATTGGCCCAGCATTACAGGTATTCCAAAACCTGGTTCCAATCTATTTCTTGTAAAAAATCTTCCCACTGTTTTTGTTATTGGAATCTCCCAGTTCATAAAGATTCGTTTGCCTAAGTACCTTTGCACCAAGACCAAAAGGTCTGTGAGAACAGATTTCTCTGGCAACTAGTATAGTGCCTGGCTCACCATAGAGACTAAGCAAATCTTCGTTGACAGAGTCTAACTACCTTTAATATGAGGAACGTTATGCAGTAGTAGACATGACGTTGCTGTTTCTAGTAATGTCTGCTTTGGGACAAAGAAAAAGTTTTCATTCAAATTTTTTTTTTCTCAGTTGAAATCATCTTAGTGATAGAATTGCATACATTTATTAAAAGATAATTTAACAAAGGTCATTCTTATATTGAAACAGTAGTAGAGATAATAAAAAGGACAATGAACATTGTGGTTTTGATGTTTCTTCTCCCAGGGAGTACAGGGCAATGACACAGATTGCTCACAGGAGCAGCCAATCCAGAAATCATTTCTGTTTTGTTTGAATTTAGAGGCATTCTCTGAGCACTCACCCAAAGGCAGTTTTAGAAAAATGGCTAAGGACAAAAGGAATAAATTATTAGGTTGGTGCAAAAGTAATTGCAGTTTTTGCAATTAAAAGTAATGACAAAAACTGCAATTACTTATGCACCAACCTAAATGGATGAAAATGTATCAATCATATGAGCTTAATGAAGAGTCAACAGTAAATAGATTTTGTTCTTACAAATGAAAATAGAACATCCATATAGCCTAAAGAATTTACAAATAAGAATTTAATGATGTCAGTTTGTTGCCAGAGAATGAATGATTCTACTGTCACAGTATTATGACTTCACAGAATTAAATTGTGAAACCCAACCATAAAGGAAGAATTCTTTCAGTGTTTGGTTCTGATCAGTGGTAAAATAAGTTATGATAAGTTCATGAAAGGTAAGGAAATTTCAGTTCTGATTCAAATTTATCTTACTAAATTTTTGATTTGTGAAAATTTTGCTCATTAATTTTTAAGTTAGGGTTTATGTATCTTAAACTGGAATGCCAAAATCAAATTTTGCTAATATGGGATGGCTTTTAAAAAGCTCTCAGAGAATTTTATCTTTTTATATTCCCCAGAGTCTTATTTTAAGCAGTACATTGTAGAACTAAATGGAAACTGTTAGCTTGTATAAATTTCTCCTAAGGAAATAACTCTAAATATGGGAAAGCATTAGGCACAGAGATATTCATTTTCATTGCAATGTAATTTAGCCAAATAATGTCCTGCTATAGGGAAATTATTTACTAAAATATGGCAATCCATTTGAAAAAGTTTAACTGTTAAAAATACTTTTTTAGAGCAGTAGTTTCTTCCTGTTAATTACTTTTTAAATTAAAAAGCAAAAAGTACTCAATTTAAAGAGAAGTTCAAATAATATAAAAATATGCAGAATCAAAAAAAGTGAAAATGGTATTTCAATCTTGCTTATATTACTGCTTACCCCTCCCCCAGCCACTTCAATCTAGGCATACCCAGTTCCTTAGAGGTAAATGCTTTGAGCACTTTGGTATTTGCCTTGCAGATCTTTTTCTAATCCAGTGGTTTTTAAACTGTGAGGAGGAGTTTCAGGGTCTTCTCAAGTTGGGTAATATGGGGACCCAGTGGTTGGAAACCAGGGTGCTTCAATGGGTACTACTTTGCTTTTACAAAACTGTTTTATTTGTTAGAATTTCACATAGGGTTTAATTTAAATAAAGGGTTCCTCTGCATTGAAAATAAAGGTTTAGCCAACCACAGTTCCTGTAGTCCTAACTACCTCAGGAGACTGAGGTGGGAGGATGGCTTGAGTTCAGGAGTTCGTGACCCGCCCTGGGAAAAGTAGTGAGACTGTGTTAGTCCATTCTCACAGTGCTATAAAGAAATACCCAAGACTGGCTAATTTATGAAGGAAAGAGGTTTAATTGACTCACAGTTCCGCATGCGGAGGCCTCAGGAAACTCATAGTCATGGTGGAAGGCAAAGGGGAAGCAAGGGCCTTCTTTACATGGCAACAAGAGAGAGAAAAGTGTGAGGAGCGAAGGCAGAACAGTCCCTTATAAAACCATCAGATCTCATGAGAACTCACACACTTTCACGAGAACAGCGTGGGGGAATCCACCCCCATGATCCAACTACTTCCGTCCAGGTCTCTTTCTAGACACGTGGGGATTATGGGGATTACAATTCAAGATCAGATTTGGGTGGGGACACAACCAAAGCATATCAGAGACCCTGTCTCAAAATTAAAATCAATGAATAAATGGAAGTTTAAAAACAACTGTCCTAATTTAGAAAACAAAGTCCTAAGCCCCCTAGTCAGGCATTCCATGTCTTCCCCAAGTTTCTCATTTTGCTGCTTGATCATATTGAATCTTCTCTTCATATCTTCCCATTTTCCCATCATTTTCTGCCTGATTACCATTCACCTCATTGAAAGGCACTTTTCCGTCTCTCCCCTCCCAGCCTCCCCTCAATTTCTCTAAATCTTACCTTTTCTTAAAGGTTCAGTGTACCAGCCAGGCACGGTGGCTCACGCCTGTAATCCCAGGACTTTAGGAGGCTGAGGTAGGCAGATCACCTGAGGTCGGGAGTTTGAGACCAGCCTGCCCAACACGGAGAAACCTCGTCCTTACTAAAAATACAGTATTAGCCAGGCGTGGTGGCGCATGCCTGTAATCTCAGCTACTCAGGAGGCTGAGGCAGGAGAATTGCTTGAACCCAGGAGGCAGAGGTTGTGGTGAGCCGAGGTTGCGCCATTGCATTCCACCCCGGGCAACAAGAGCGAAACTCTGTCTTTAAAAAAAAAAAAAAGTTTAGCTCACCATCATTTTGTTCATTCTTCCTTTCAGCTTGTAGTTGGTGAACACTTACATTTTGTCCAATACTGTGTAGGTAATATGCAGAGTTTTGTAGCAAAAGCTCATAGGCTAATAAAGGATGATCTTAATGTAAATAGGTGAAATAATGTGTTATAAAGCAAGAGCATTCCGGGAGCAGGTACTAAAGTTTTAAGTGGTCTCTTATTTCTTCCACACTGTTTTATATTGATACTTATAAACAAGGCAATTTATGATATGATTACTTTTCTGGATCTTCAGAAAATATTTGTTCATTTTATTTATTTATTTATTTGTTTGAGATGAAATTTGTCTCTTGTTACCCAGGCTGGAGTGCAATGGTGCGATCTCGGCTCACCGCAACCTCTGCCTCCTGGGTTCAAGCAGTTCTTCTGTCTCAGCCTCCCGAGTAGCTGGGACTACAGGTTTGCGCCACCATGCCCAGCTAATTTTGTATTTTTAGCAGAGACAGGGTTTCTCCATGTTGGTCAGGCTGGTCTTGAACTTCCAACCTCAGGTGATCCGCCTACCTCGGCCTCCCAAAGTCCTGGGATTACAGGCGTGAGCCACCGTGCCCAGCCGTATTTGTTCATTTATTGAGTAACAGAAGATAGTGCAGAGATAGTTCACTTATGAATCAGAGGTGAAACCTGGGAAGGAGCTATTTCCATTTTTGAGCAATAAACTGTGTTCAAAAATAACTTGAATCCAGTTTACTGGGTTCCAGTGTTGGGCATGAAAGGAGCTGAGAGGGAACACTGATGATACACCTTGGTTCTATCATCCTCGTGCCCATGGCTGCGTACACTGTTGCTGGAGGATTAGAACACAGAGAAATATCTGCAGTGGCTTCCTTATCATTAACTGGTTAGTCAGAAAGTCATGAACTCAAGTCCTGTGTCTTTATCTTACTAACGTTGTAACTTTGGGCATATTATCTAACCTCTCTGAGATGCAGTTTTCTAAACTGTAAAGGATGAACATACCTATCTTCTAGGTTTTTCACAAAAGATAAAATGAGGTCAGTATATATAAGAGAAACCAATTCTTTTTGCTTTAAGTAGTGTTGATGTAGATAGAATGGGTGATCTCCTTTCCTTTAGGTTTAAGTTTTTACATATTTTGTAGGACTTATTGATTAGAGTTTAGTTCTTTGGAGCAGTGCTTTTTTAGTCTGAGCGTGGCATTTTGATAAGCTATTCATATTCCTGGTAAGTGTAAATGATATAGTAAGCAAATTAGGCTAAAGGACTACTTCCTGGAGAAATAAACATTTTTGTCATCATTATCCAATGTATTCTACTGGGACTTAACAAAGGGCTGCTGTTATAAATATGACAAAGAAAGCAAAATTTTTAGGGATTCCTAGCTCCCAAAAGCTCAGCTGCTACATTTTATCTGCTACATTCACCTGTCTTTTAGATAAGAAACAATAAAGAATTTCCATAACAACAATTAATTATTTCAGAGAAAAGTCAGCAAACTGTGTTGTCACATTTCTAGATTAGTGGAGTTTCAAAATGACCCCAGGCAAACTCATGGTGGATTCTAATGCTTTCATGAGTTCTGGTTGAGTAGATTTAGTTCATTAGCCCAGGATAACCCTTATTGTGTGAGTTAAGATAATCTGGTTTATTTGTAAGTTATAAAAATGTTATTTAGATGTCTTTTGTGAATTAAAATATATGTGAGATATGATATTTAGATTAAAAAAAACAGTATTAGGGCTAGTTCCTAATCCAACTTTCATTGTCTTTTTTTCCTTTTAAAACATTGTGATTCCCTGAAGACTCGTACTTTTTGGTATATATATGTACTGTTTAGTATGTATTTATATTCGTCAGTGCACACACATATATATGTGTAAAATATGTATGTAATTTAAAAATATACTGGCAGTTTAATGAAAAATAGAATGTTATATAAAATATAAATACTAAAATCCAGTTGATTTTTTAATAGAAAATTAGAACAAAACAGTTTATGTTAAAATTAAAAGCCAGTGGCCAGGCATGGTGGCTCTCCCAGCACTTTGGGAGGCTGAGGCAGGTGGACCTGAGGTCAGGAGTTCCAGACCAGCCTGGCCAACATGGTGAAACTTCGTCTCTACTAAAAAGATAAAAATTAGCTGAGCACGGTGGTGCACACCTGTGGCCCCAGCTACTCAGGAGGCTGAGGCAGAAGAATTTCTTGAACCCAGGAGGTGGAGGTTGCAGTGAGCCGAGATCGCAGTGCTGCACTCCAGCCTCAGCGACAAGGTGAAACTCTGTCTCAAAAAAAAAAAAAAAAAGATAAAAATAAATTAAAAGCCAGCAATTCAATACAGTAATGTACAACATTTTTGTGATTGTATGACATAGTATATTTCATTAGTAAGAAGAGAAAGAGGTGGGAAGTTAGATTTTGAGCCTTTTATGAAAATGTGTAATAATAGTGATGAATAATAATAATATTAGCTAACATTTATTGAAGTCTGTTCTAAGCACTTTATATGTATTAAGTCATTTAATCCCCACAATAAACCAGTGAAGGAGATGTATTTACATGAGAAAACTGAGGTATGGAGGCATAGGTCCCACCGTTTGTGAAAGTCGGGATGTAAGCCAGTTTGACTCTGAAGCCCTAGCTCTTAACTGCTCTTATTACCATTATTGTGTTGACACTTCTTGACAGTTAATTTTTGGAAGCAGATTGTCTCTCTTAATTGAAGTGTAAAGATTTGACAAATAAGTCACTTGAAATTCCCCCATAAAAATCACTCAATACAAGTCATATTTCATCAAATGAAAGCATTGCAAACATCTCAGTAAACTTTGTACAATTTCAAACATAGCATAAAGTACTTGCCATAAAGATTCCACATGAATAATACAACTTTAAATAAGTAGTTAGTATTCTCTTTTTAAAAATGTGCCTGGGCCAGGTGTGGTGGCCCATACCTGTAAACCCAACACTTTGGGAGCCCAAGGTGGGAAGACAGCTTGTGGCCAGGAGTTCAAGACCAGCCTGAGCAATGTAGTGAGACTGTCTCCACAAAAACTTTTTAAAAATTAGTTCCAGTTACTAGGGAGGCTAAGGTGGGAAGATTGCTTGAGCCCAGGAGTTCAAGGAAAAAGTGAGCCAGGAACACACCACTGCACTCCATCCTGTTCCTCCTGGGCAATAACGTGAGACCATATCTCTACAAAAAAAAAAAAAAAAAAAAAAAGAAAGAAAGAAAAAGAAAGTGCCTGATTGAAATTTGTAAACTTAGTTATGGGATTTTGATTGTTTAAGGATTTTATAACCGAATTTAAAACTGCTATGCTACTTCTTAGAATAAAAATTCTATTCCTTTCTCAATCCCTGGGAACAATGCTTAATATGCAGTTGAAGCATGTTTGAGCTCTAGAAAGGGTTGCCAAAAAAGATTTTAAAAAATTTAATGTTTTATCATTTTTTAAAAACAATGAAGTAGAATTCATGGGGAAAAATCATACCTTTTTGTGACTCTTTTTTTTTTTTTTTTTTGAGACGGAGTCTCACTCTGTGCCCAGGCTGGAGTGCAGTGGC
>NW_012101554.1:1154489-1155318 GCF_000951045.1 Mandrillus leucophaeus | reverse complement strand
CTGTTATAAATATGACAAAGAAAGCAAAATTTTTAGGGATTCCTAGCTCCCAAAAGCTCAGCTGCTACATTTTATCTGCTACATTCACCTGTCTTTTAGATAAGAAACAATAAAGAATTTCCATAACAACAATTAATTATTTCAGAGAAAAGTCAGCAAACTGTGTTGTCACATTTCTAGATTAGTGGAGTTTCAAAATGACCCCAGGCAAACTCATGGTGGATTCTAATGCTTTCATGAGTTCTGGTTGAGTAGATTTAGTTCATTAGCCCAGGATAACCCTTATTGTGTGAGTTAAGATAATCTGGTTTATTTGTAAGTTATAAAAATGTTATTTAGATGTCTTTTGTGAATTAAAATATATGTGAGATATGATATTTAGATTAAAAAAAACAGTATTAGGGCTAGTTCCTAATCCAACTTTCATTGTCTTTTTTTCCTTTTAAAACATTGTGATTCCCTGAAGACTCGTACTTTTTGGTATATATATGTACTGTTTAGTATGTATTTATATTCGTCAGTGCACACACATATATATGTGTAAAATATGTATGTAATTTAAAAATATACTGGCAGTTTAATGAAAAATAGAATGTTATATAAAATATAAATACTAAAATCCAGTTGATTTTTTAATAGAAAATTAGAACAAAACAGTTTATGTTAAAATTAAAAGCCAGTGGCCAGGCATGGTGGCTCTCCCAGCACTTTGGGAGGCTGAGGCAGGTGGACCTGAGGTCAGGAGTTCCAGACCAGCCTGGCCAACATGGTGAAACTTCGTCTCTACTAAAAAGATAAAAATTAGCTGAGCACGGTGGTGCACACCTGT
>NW_012101554.1:1125511-1149829 GCF_000951045.1 Mandrillus leucophaeus | reverse complement strand
GTATTTTTAGTAGACACGGGGTTTCACCGTGTTAGCCAGGATGGTCTCGATCTCCTGACCTCGTGATCCACCCGCCTCAGCCTCCCAAAGTGCAGGGATTACAGCCATGAGCCACTGCGCCCTGCACCTTTTTGTGACTCTTATACTTGTTTTGTTTGGCATTATTTTCACTTTGAATTGTATGTGATGGATTGAAGGGAAAATACACCATGGACTTGGTGTATCACCTTGCTTCACCTTGGAGGTTGATGGTTCATTTGTAGTTATTTATTCACAAGTATGTAACCAATATAAGATATAAGTGAATTATGGCTATGAAAAAATGGAGTACAGCAGAATTCTGAATTGTCTGAAAGTATTTAGGATGTATTAATTGAATGAAGGCTGTCACCTTTTATTTAAAGATAACTGTAGAATATTGATTGAGAAAATTTTTTGGATATGTTCTGAAATGGAAAAAGCAGGGTGGAAAGCAGTATGTCTAATGTGAGCCTATTTTTGTTTTAAACGTGTATTTGGAAAAAATATAATAAATTTATATATACCAATATGTCATCAATGACTATCTCTGGATGGTGGATTTTCAGGAAAAACAGTTTTTGTTTATCTTTTGTTGTTTCTTTTTCTTTTCTTTTCCTTTTTTTTTTTTGAGATGGAGTCTTGCTCTGTTGCCCATGCTGGTGTGCAGTGGTGCGATCTTGGCTCACTACAGGCTCCACCTCCCACGCTCACGCCATTCTCCTGCCTCAGTCTCCTGAGTAGCTGGAACTACAGACGCCCGCCACCACGCCCAGCTAATTTTTTGTATTTTTAGTAGAGACAGAGTTCCACCATGTTAGCCAGGATGATCTCAATCTCCTGACCTTGTGATCCGCCCGCCTCGGCCTCCCAAAGTGCTGGGAATACAGGTGTGAGCTACTGTTCCCAGCCTTCTTTTCTTTTCATTATTTATTATTTTTATTTATTATTTTCTTTGAGATGGAGTCTTGCTCTGTTGTCCGGGCTGGAGTGCAGTGGTGTGATCTCAGCTCACTGCAGCCTCGCCTCCTGGGTTCAAACGATTCTCCTGCCTCAGCCTCTGGAGTAGCTGGGATTACAGGTGTGCGACATCATGCCTGGCAAATTTTTGTATTTTTAGTAGAGACAAAATACAAAAATGTTGTATTGGCCAGGCTGATCTCGAACTCCTGACCTCAGGTGATCTGCCCACTTTGGCCTCCCAAAGTGCTAGGATTACAGACATGAGCCACCATGCCTGACCTCTTTTTTTCTTTTTCTTTTTACACTGAATACATATTACTTTTATGAAAAAAATTAATGGGAGAGAACTCTATGCCAGTGGATATTAGAAACACACTTTTAAATAATCCGGGAAAGAAGGGTAGTTGGGAATTTTTATGAGCAAAGATCACTATATGACAGCTAAATTGGCCTTTGGGGTGGTTTGGGGTGGTTTTGAGAATAGTTTTAGCCTAAATTTCATTTTGGGCTTAGAACCCTCCAGAAAAGAGTTCTTTTGAAAACAAACCCACAAACTGCCATTTGAATGAAATAGTGCTCAGCCCTGACCAAAGGGTAGAAGAGAAACTTGATTGCAGGAGTAAAGAACTCAGAGTTAGGTCATTGTTGCAACTTGATGCCCAGATAATTGAGTAGCATGATACTGTGTACCTGTGATTTACGTAATCTCAATTTAGTCTCTTGTGATGAGTTGGTGCACTTGAACTGATTTACGGAAAGTGCAGTTTGGGGAAGGTAGAAGATTGGCCTCATCCCCTGGGTGGTGCCATTACGAAGGTGTCCCAGAGAGGGAAGGTGATGTTAGGCCACCACCTGAGGAAGACCTCGGTGTGGAGGCTGCCCACTTTATCATCTAATGGGAGGTAATGTGCTTCAGTGCCACCAGTTCATGGTAGAGTGCTACTTCTCTCTGGGGATAGGGGAAAGAGAAGGGCTTAGTGGATGAGTGCTCCAAGTAAGTATTTAAGATGTGATAGCCGTGAAAATTATGAGATATTCGTGGTCTAAGATTGTAGAATAAAAATGATAACCTTACAGATGGCAAGTAATTGTTTTCTTTTACATTTTTTTTTCCCGCAGTTACAAAATTTAATAGAGTGAAAACAGAGCTCCCATACAAAGGGAGGGGACCCAAAGAGGGTAGCCGTTGCTGGCTCGACTGCCTGGTTTTATATCCCGATCATTGTCCCTCCCACTGTGCTGTCAGGTGATAGATGATTGGCTATTTCTTTACCTCCTGTTTTTGCCTAATTAGCATTTTAGTGAGCTCTCTTTACCACCTGATTGTTTGGGTGTGAGCTAAGTTGCAAGCCCCGTCTTTAAAGGTGGATGCAGTCACCTTCCCAGCTAGGCTTAGGGATTCCTAGTTGGCCTAGGAAATCTAGCTAGTCCTGTCTCTCAGTTCCCCCTCTCAACTTGGAAAACCCAAGTGCTGTTGGGGAGGTTGGCTGACGACTGCTCTAGCTGCTTCCTGCTGAATTGGGGTGTAATAGGGGTTGTGCTGTTGAGATTTCCTTGGGAAGGGTGCCTTCAATGTCATTAACATCGGAGCATGGGCTAGCAGGCTGGTCCAGGGGTCCTGGGTAGATCTTAGTTATGGACTGCATCTGGGGCTCCATTTGAAGAACAATTTGTAGCTTTACAGCTTAGATTCTGGAAGAGACAAACTTAACAAGGAGGTTAAAGATACGGGGTCCAAAGAGGAATAACAATATTATAGCTGCTAGAGGTCCTAAGAAGGGGAGAATCCAGGGCATCCATTGGCTAAGGAGGCCCCAGGGTCCAGTGTTTTGAAGCTCCTCTGCTCTACATTGTATTCAATTTCGAATTTCTTTAACTTTCTCAGCGACGATTCCGGATTGATTAACATAATTTACTTTTCTTAAAAAGATAATTTTGTTTTTCTTCTAAACATTGATACGTTGGCTCCCTTTCTGCCTTTCTCTCTTAAAAAGAAGATTTTTGCTTTTTTGTCCTTTTAAACTTTAACCCATTGGCATCTTTTCTGCACCTTAAAATTCTGGAACCTTTTAACTTTCAGTTTAATTATACAGAGTCAAGTGTGTATTTTAATTTGGTCCCAGAGTGGGTTTTGCGTTTTAAAAATTGAACTGTGAGAGTATAAAAATGTGTTAAGGATAAAGTATGAAAGTATACTTTTATATGAATCCTGAATAACAATTTCTACTCATTTGAAATGCTAATGAACTGCAGTTATTTAGTTTCTAAATTTAGCTATTTCAGATTTATAAGTGCCAGGGAACTCACTATTTCTTGTAGGTATTTTTTATAAGCTGACTCTGTATAACAAGATAGAGTACATAAGAATAAAACATAAATAATACAACTTACAGAGTACCAGAAAAAATAAAACTAGGAGTATACCATTAGATGAGTAAGTCAATTATGAAATTTGAGTCTCAGATGTAGCTGTAAGTTTCCTCACTGCTAAAGTAAAAAGAGCTGGCTCAATTTTTATTGAAGAAAAGCAAAAATACTATTTTTAAGTAGCAAGGCCTTCTATAGCTGTAATTTCTAAATGAACGTTCCCGTGACTGTATAGGAGAGGAGGTGCTGAGTGATGAGGATGTAAAGTTCTCTGAAATCATTTGCAGGACATTTATGAATTGTGTCTTTTTTTTCTTTGTTTTGAGACTCTGTAGCCCTTTTTTTTTTTTTTTTTTGAGACAAGATCTCACTCTGTAGCCCAGGCTGGAGTGCAGTGACACGATCATGGCTTACTACAGCTTTGACTTCTCAGGCTCAGGTGATCGTCCCACCTCAGTCTCCGGAGTAGCTGAGAATACAGGCATGCGCCACCATGCCTGGCTAATTTTTGTATTTATTTAGAGTTGGGTTTCTGCCATGTTGCTCAGGCTGGTCTCAAACTCCCTGGCTCAAGCGATCCACCTGCCTCGGCCTCCCAAAGTTCTAGGATTACAGGTGTGAGTCACTGTGCCCTGCCACATGTCAATTGTAAGAGAGAGTCATTAAGTGTTTGGTAGTTTTTAAAAAATAAGATACATGTAATAAATGTTTAAGATAGAGTAGGGGAAATAAATATACCTCTCTTTTTTTGTTGTTTAAAAGCACTTTCTCAACTTCAAAATAGAGTTCTCTAATTCACCTTGTTTGCCATCCATCTACTGGTTGACTTGTCTCAGACAGCAGTGCTAATACTTTTGTTAATTGTTTGTTCCTGTATTATAAAAACTGTTTATTCATCGCTCTCAGTGTAATCAGAATTCCAAGTTAAATGATTGAATTATTTTTCACTTTTTAAAATTTAATTTTACTTTAAGTTCTGGGAGACATGTGCAGAATGTGCAGTTTTCTTACATAGGTTTACGTGTGCCATGGTGATTTACTGTACCTATCAACCCATCATCTAGGTTTTAAGCCCCACATGCATTAACTATTTGATATTTTTCACTTTTCAGTCGCCTGGTTTGATAGGAGCTAGATATAATCTAACTGATAGAATGAACTGTACTCTGTTTATGCAATCTACTTAGGTCTTTGGACACGTAGCATATTTATTCTGTCAATATTTTCTCAGTTAAGAGTTGGTTTAACTGGATTGTGTTTGAGTTGATTCATTGGGTTGCTTCTGATGTATCCTTCTTCCAAATAAAAATTCCTTTAAAAATTTATATTAATTTTTTTTGGGAGGCTGGAGTTGAGGGTTGTGATTCTGAGAACAAAATCAGTGGCTCTGGGTCTGGTTTTATTTCAAAAATTATTTTAGGTGTATTGAGGATTTATTATATAGAGGATTTATTCAATGTATCTGTTATTTCTTCTGTAGGCTTAAACAAATCCTTTACAAATGTTTAGGCATGTAGAAACTTTAGGATTGATAAATGTTATGACATTATTCTTTTCTATCAGTGGGCAACCCTAGAACTGAGCAATTGTTTTATGGAATCAGCTAGCTTTGGGGTATCAGTAGCTAAATTGTGTCTGTGATGTCTCAAGCGCTCGTGTTTGTGCAGATAATTCAGGACCATCCGGTTTACAGCAATTCAGTGTTACTGACATGACAGTTAATTGTCCTTTCACCTCTCTTCCATGTTCCCCAACTTGTTAAGAAAGTTTGACATCACTGTCTGTTTCCTAAATTAAACCTATGTGAGTTCTTGAATTCAGTTTCAGTGGAAAGTTTCTAGGTTAAGCAAAAAAGTCAAGATTTTTCTTAGGAGCTAACTTTTCTTATTTTTATTTTTTTTTAATTTTTACTTTTTTTTAGATGGAGTCTTGCTCTGTTGTCCAGGCTGGAGTGCAGTGGTATGATCTCGGCTCACTGCAACCCTGCCTCCTGGGTTCAAGCGATTCTCCTGCCTCAGCCTCCCGAGTAGCTGGGATTACAGGTGTCTACCACCATGCCTAGCTAATTTTTTGTATTTTTAGTAGAGATGGGGTTTCACCCTATTGGCCAGGCTAGTCTCGAACTCCTGACCTCAGGTGATCCACCTGCCTTGGCCCTCCAAAGTGCTGGGATTACAGGCATGAACGAACTACCATGCCCGGCCAGGAGCTAACTATGTATTTTAGCAAAAAAAAAAAAAAAAAAAAAGATACTTTCAGATACTTTGATACTTTCATTCCATTTTAGAGGTGAGCCTTTAAAAAAAAATAGCAAACAGAAACATAGAGAGGAGGTATAAAGAAAAAATGAAAAGAACACTTGCAGAGTGGCAAAAGTAAGAATATATAATGACCATAAAGAGTCAATTTCTGGGTGTGTCTGTATGTGTGTGTGAGTGTGTGTGTGTGTGTGATAGTACCATGGATTTTAGTATGTTTATATAAATATACATACCTGCTCAACAAGTTGGGATTTTCAACTAAATGAAATAATTACTGGTAATAGATTGCATTAGAACTTCTTCTTTTATTGTTGTGGAAGAAAACAAAATGTTAAACTCCAATTTAATACCTTCCTTAGTAATTAAGAATGACCTGTGTCTCCTGACTCTCAGCTCTGCTAGATTTCCTAAGCATTGTTATTTAACTTTTGCAATGGAATAGAATGCCTCTTTCAGTGCAGTAGGCAGAGTTTCTCCAAGATTCTGGTTTGGTAAATCCACACACATACAATATACTTCATTTTCTTTACTTTTTTAAAAAAGCAATTTTACGGCTGGGCACGGTGGCTCATGCCTGTAATATCAGCACTTTGGGAGGCATAGGCAGGAGGAAGTGATCACTTGAGGCCAGGAGTTTGAGACCAGCCTGGGCAACATAGCAAGACCCTGTCTCTACAAGATATTTAAAAATTAGCTGGGTGTGGTGTCTTGCACCTATAGTCCTAGCTACTTGGGAGGCCGAGGTGCAAGGATCACTTGAGCCCAGGAGTTTGAGGCTTCAGTGAGCTATGATTGTACCACTGCACTCTAGCCTGAGTGACAGAGCAAGAACCTTTTTTATTTTTGTAAGTAAAGTTGAATTCATAAGGAGCGTCTGATCTTATTTTCTTTTAAGTCAATGATTCCCTGACATGACTCTATAAACCAGTGGTAAACTATGACAAAGTTCTCGCAGGAAACATGAAATGAACTTTTCCATAAATCTAAATGTGTTCGGTGAAAAGGACTGCCCTTTAGTCTGAGATTTTGTCCTTTCTATATTTTGGTGTTAAAATGTATACTCATTTTTTAGGAAAAGACTGTTTTATGACTTTGTAAAATTTCGGAGGAAATTTACGTTTTTGAGATTCAAATGTTTGGAAGCCAGTGTTTTAAAACTCCTTGACCATAGACCGGAACCTTTAAGTGCTCAGTATGTCAGAGAAACTCTTCTAAACTAAAATGGATAGGAATCTATGGGTCAGATTACTTTTTAAGACATACACTTTTTAAGTTAGCTTTTGTTAGATTATGCTGTGGTAACAAACAATTCCAAACTCTCAGTGGCTTTCCGGGAAAAGCTTTATTTCTTTCTCCTGTTGTGTGTAGCCTGTGGATTGATGTGGGGTGGCTGTGGTCGCTGTATCTCTCCATGTGTCTTTGTCTTGGGACCCAGTCTGAAGAAGCAACAACTGCCTAGGACATGCCATTCTCATGATAAAGAGACATAGCTGAATTGTTTCTGTTTGTAGGTGTTGCTGCTGCTCTTACTCTGTTGGCTAAAGGGAGTCCCATGGCCAAACCTGATGCTATTGCAGATGAGGAAGTATAATTCTCCTATAGTCCCTGCAAATAACATGGCAACAGGTAGGGACAAGAATCCTCCTGTAGGAGGGGAGCAATAATGGGGAGTAATAATAACATCCATCAGTATCAATCACATTGAAGCAGTCTTGTATATGCACAATTTGAAAAACAATAATAAGCACTAGGTACCCACCACCAAACTTAAAAAGTATAACCAATACCTTTGGAACCTCCTGGGTGCTTTTGTATCACTTCACCAAATGTAAGCACTCTCTTGAAATGTGTGTTTATCATAACCTTATTTTTATATTACGTTGTATTGATATGCCACAATTTATCCTTTCTCATAGATTAATTCCTTTTTTTTTCTAGTATGAATAATGCTACCAAGAACATTCTTTCATGTGTCTTCCGGCGTACAGTGTATATTTCCTTAGGGCAGGGATTTAAGGATGGAAATGCTGGATTGTGGGGTACATGCCTCTCAGTTTCGGTAGATAATGCCAAATTGTTTTCCAAAGTGGTTTTGGCAGTTTATACTTGCACAAGTAGGGCTGTATGCATTACCACTGCTTACATCCTTGTTCACGCTTGAAAACCTGATAATATCAAATGTCTGGTATATTAGGTATAAATCAGATTCCTTTTTGAATGTATCAGGAGGTGCTTCTCAAAGTAACACAAATCCTTTGGGATACCATTTAAAGTGCAGATTTCTATTCAGGAGGTTGAATTGGGATGAGAGCTGACTGAGGTCCTGCATTTCTTAGTCTCCCAGTTGATGCCATGCCATTGGATGCGAGACCACACTTTGATACCAAGAATCTAAGGCACTAAATACAGTCATGCATCACTTCATGAAGGGCTTAATGATGGGAATAAATTCTGAGAAACGTGTTGTTAGATGCATTTCATTGCTGCGTGATCATAGAGTATGCTAACACAAACCTAGATGGTAGAGCCTACCACACACCAAGGCTGTATGGTATGGCCTATTGCTCCTAGGCTACTGTACAGTAACATGCTGTACAAACCTGTTGTTACACAATGGTATTTGTGTATCTAAAAATAGAAAATGTATAGTAAAAACAGTATAAAAAAATAAAAAATGATACACCTGTATAGGGCACTTACCATGAATGGAGTTTTCAGTACTGGAATTTGCGCTGGGTGAGTCAGTAAGTGAGGGCTGAGTGAATGTGAAGGGCCAGGACATTACTGTGCACTACTGTAGACTTTATAAACACACTTAGGCTACATAAAATGTGCAAAAATATTTTTCTTTGTTAATATTAAACTAACTCTAGCTTACTGTAACTTTTAATTTTTCATTGTTTGAATTTTAATTTAAATAATTGTTTAGAGGCAGGGTCTTGCTCTGTCATCCACTGGGGTGCAGTGCACAATCGTAGCTCACTGTAATCTTGAACTCCTGGGCTCAAGGAAAACTCCCGCCCTGGCCTCCCAAAGTGTTGGGATTACAGGCATGAGCCGCCGCACCCAGCCTGTAACATTTCTACTTTATAAACCTTAAATATTAAAAATATTGACTCTTTTGTAATAATATTTAGCTTAAAACACACACACATTGTACAGCTGCATAAAATATTTTCCTTCTTTGTTTCTTTATTCTATATACTTTTTTCAATTTTTGTTTTTTTTCTTTTACTTTTTAAAACTTTTTAATTAAAATCTAAGACACACACTGATACAGTTTGGCTCTGTGTCCCCAGCCAAATCTCATCTTGTCGCTCCCATAATTCCTACATGTTGTGGGAGGGACCCAGTGGGAGGCGACTGAATTATGGGGGCGGGTCTTTCCTGCGCCATTCTGATGAGAGTGAATGGGTCTCACGAAGTCTGATGGTTTTTCAAAAATGGGAATTGCCCTGTACAAGCTCTCTCTTTGCCTGCCACCATCCATGTAAGATGTGACTTCCTCCTCCTTGCCTTCTGCCATGATTGTGAGGCCTCCCCAGCCACGTGAGTCCAACTAAACCTCTTTCTTTTGTAGATTGCCCAGTCTTGGGTATGTCTTTGTCAGTAGCATGAAAATGGACTAATACACACACACCTTAGCATAGGCCTCCATAGGGTCAAGAACATTACTATCACTGTCTTCCACCTTCCATCTTGCCCCACTGCAAGGTTTTCTGGGCCAGTAGCACACAAAGGAGCAGGTATACATGCTAAAATAATATAAAAGGTATAGTATAGTAAATACATAAACCAGTAACAGAACTATTATTTATTATCATTGGCAAATATTATGTACTATATATACGTAACTGTCTGCGTTATACTTTTATATGACTGGCAGCACAGTAGGTT
The DNA here is from genome assembly GCF_000951045.1 of Mandrillus leucophaeus. NCBI lineage: Eukaryota > Metazoa > Chordata > Mammalia > Primates > Cercopithecidae > Mandrillus > Mandrillus leucophaeus. The sequence continues at coordinate 1,140,323 of NW_012101554.1, read as the reverse complement.
TATTTATACCAGTATCACCACAAACGTGTGGCTAATGCCTCATGCTATGACATACATTTTGATAACTTCGATGTCACTAGGCAACAGGAATTTTTTTTTTTTTTTTTTTGAGACAGAGTCTCGCTCTGTTGCCTAGGCTGGAGTGCAGTGGTACGATCTTGGCTCACTGCAACCTCTGCCTCCTAAGTTCAACCAATTCTCATGGTTCGACCTCCCGAGTAACTGGGATTACAGGCATGTGCCTTCATGCCCAGCTAATTTTTGTATTTTTACTAGAGACAGGGTTTCGCCATGTTGGCCAGGCTGGTCTCAAACTCCTGGCCTCAAGAGATCCGCCTAGCACGGCCTCCTAAAATGCTGGAATTACAGGCATGAGCTACTGCGCCCAGGCTGGCAATAGGAATTTTTGAGTTCCATTATAATTTTATGGGACCACCATCATATATGTGGTCCATCCTTGACCAAAATGTTATGCAGTGTATAACCGTGGTCAGAGTGGCCTTTGTCTTGTCTGCCCGTAGCACCTAAAGAGTCTTTGGAACAAGACCAGTAAATAACAACATTTGTTACATCCAATTGAATCTAAGATTTTTGAATCATGCTTCATCTTTTTATTGACAGTACATGAGCAATTTAGATAATTCTTAAATTTTATTTATTTTTAATAAGTAATAACTATATATGATATGTAATGTGATTTTTTGATCTATGTGTACATTATAGAAAATATTCAATCAAGATAACTAACATATACATCACCTCACTGACGTCATTTTTTTTTGTGTGTGTGGTGAGAATATTGAAAATCTATATATATATATTTTTTGGCATTTTGAAACATAGAATATATTATTAACTGTGGTCAACATACAGTGCAATAGATCACCAAAACTTACTCTTCCAGGCCAGGTGCGGCGACTCATGTCTGTAATTCCAGCTCTTTGGGAGGCTGAGGAGGGTGGATCACCTGACGTCAGGAGTTTGAGACCATCCTGGCTAACATGGTGAAACCCCATTTCTACTAAAAATACAAAAAATTAGCCGGGCATGGTGGCGTGCCCCTGTAATCCCAGCTACTCAGGAAGCTGAGGCAGGAGAATTGCTTGAACCCGGGAGGTGGAGGTTGCAGTGGGCCAAGATTGCACCATTGCACTCCAGCTTGGGCAGCAAGAATGAAACTCCATCTCAGAACAAACAATAAACCAAAAACTGTCTCTCCCAGGAACTAAAACTTTATACCCTTTGATCAACAACTTTCCTTTCCCCATTCCTCCTCCTCCCCACCACCCATTGTAACCACCTGTCTACTCTCTGTTTTTAAGATATCAACTTTTTCAGATTCCACATAAGTACAATATTTTTCTTTCTGTGCCTAGCTTATTTCAATTAGCATAATGTCCTCTGGTTCCACCCATGTTGTCAAGAATTACAGAATTTTCTTACTTTTTAAAGCTGAATAGTATTTCATTGTAGTTTATAAACCACATTGTATTTATCGATTCATCTGTTGATGAACACCTAGATTGCTTCCATATCTTGGATATTGTGAACAATACCGAAATGAACATGGGAGTGCAGATAGAATCCCAAGCCACGATTTTAACCACTCTACTTTCTGTACCTGTTGTAGATGCTCTTTTTTCTTTTTCTCTAAACATCTCTCTTGTACAAATATTGGCTGTTAAGGAATAAAGTAGTGGATCTTTTCTTCTAAGCATTTGTTGCTTTATAGTTTACAAAGAGAGTCCAGAATTTAAACCTAAGCCATGTAAGTTTCTGAATAGCTTATATTGAAGTAAGAATACTAGGAGTTCTAAAGACACTGGTTCTTCCCCACTATGCTACTATTAGATTAGTATAACTTATTAAAGTAGCTAGAGATAAATATCTCAATGGCACTCTTTAAGCACATTAAAGCCAGTGGAAACTGCCCAATTTTATTTCTTTTTTTTTTAAATTTACTTTTTTTCCCCCATTCATTGATGGATTGATGGATAACAAATACAGAACAAATGATTTTAATTTTGTGGTATATATGCACAATGCCCATTTTAAATCGACCATAAAACTTAAACAATTTTTTTTTTTTTTTTTTTTTTTTTTTTAGTAGCTTTACGAGTACAAGTAGTTTTGGGCTACATGGATGAATTGTATAGTGGTGAAGTCTGGGATTTTAGCGCACCCATCACTCAAGTAGTGTGCTTTGTACCCAACAGGTAGTTTTTGTCCTTTACCCTCCTCCCACCCTCCCCCTTTTTGAGTCTCCAGTGTCCATTATACCCCTCTGTATGCGTTTGCATACCCATAGCTCAGCTCCTACTTAAAACTAAGAACATGCAGTAGTTGGTTTTCCATTCCTGAGTTACGTCACTTGGAATAATGGCCTCTAGCTCCATCCAAGTTGCTGCAAAAGACATTATTTTGTTCTTTTTTTATGACTGAGCAGTATTTCATGGTGTGTGTGTGTGTGTGTGTGTGTATGTATATATTTATATTTATGTTTATTTTCTTTATCCACTAATTCATTGATGGGCACTTAGGTTGGTTCCGTATCTTTGCAGTTGTGAGTTGTGCTGTAATAAACAGATAAACATATGTGTGCAGGTGTCTTTTTGATTTGATGACTTCTTTTCCTTTGGGTAGATACCCAGTAGTGGGATTGCTGAATTGAATGGTGGTAGATCCACTTTTAGTTCTTTAAGAACTCTCCATGCTGTTTTCCATAGAGGCTGTACAAATTTACATTCCCACCAGCAGTATGTAAACATTCTCTTTTCACCACATCCGTGATAACATCTATTGTTTATTGACACTTTAATAATGGCAGTTTTGGCTGGGGTTAGGTGGCATTTCATTGTGGTTTTAATTTGCATTTCCCTGATGATTAGTGATTTTGAGCACTTTTTAAATATGTTTGTTGGCCATTTGTATGTCTTCTTTTGAGAAGTGTCTATTCATGTCATTTACCTACTTTCTGATGGGATCGTTTGTTTTTTTCTTGCTGATTTGACTTCCTTGTAGATCCTAGATATTAGTCCTTTGTGGGCTGCATAATTTGCAAATGTTTTCTCCCATTCTGTAGGTTGTGTTTACTCTGGTGATTGTTTCTTTGGCTCTGCAAAAGCTTTTTCATTCAATTATGTCTCATTTATTTATTTATTTTTATTGCATTTGCTTTTAGGGGTCTTGGCCATAAGTTCTTTGCCTACACGAATGCCCAGAAGAGTTTTTTCCTAGGTTTTCTTCTACAATTTTTATGGCTTTAGGTATTAGATTTAAGTCTTTAATCCATTTGGAGTTAATTTTTGTATATGGTGAGAGAGAGGGATCCAGTTTCATTCTTCTACATGTGGCTGTCTAATTTTCTCAGCACTGTTTATTGAACAGAATGTGCTTTTCCCAATTTATGTTTTTGTGTGCTTCTTGAATATCAGTTGGTTGTATTTGGCTTTATTTTTGGGTTCTTTATTCTCTTCCTTTGGTCTATATATCTACTTTTATACCAGTATCATGCTGTTTTGGTTACTATATATATATTTTTTTTCTTCTTTTTGAGACAAAGTCTCACTGTGTCACCCAGGCTGGAGAGCAATGAGGCAATTACAGCTCACTGTAGCCTTGACCTCCAGGGCTCCAGTGCTTCTCCCACCTCAGCCTCCCATGTAGCTGGGACTACAGGTGCACACCATCACGCCCAGCTAATTTTTGTATTTTTTGTAGAGACAAGGTTTTGCCTTGTTGCTCAAGCTGGTCTCCAACTTCTGGGCTCAAGTAGTTCTCCTGACTCGGCCTCCCAAAATGCTGGGATTGCAGGCATGAGCCACTGCACCCTGCCTACTATATCCTTATAGTGTAGTTTGAAGACAGGTAATGTGATGCCTCCAGATTTGTTCTTTTTGCTTAGGATTACTTGCAAAGCTATTTTGATTGTAATTCGTTATTCAGCAAGAAGAGTTTATAACAGGTGATTTATTTAGTTAAAGGAAGAAAGTTTAAGGAATCCTTAAGGAGATAATAGACCTTGTCAATAAGCAAGCATTGAAATAACTGATAATTATTCATTAACCAGATAAAAAGAAGGATAAAATTTTTAAAAGCCCACATTTTCCTCAATGCACGATGGTGATATGTGATCTGTGGCATATACTTGTATCAAGGTCATTCCTGGCACTTTCAAACTGCGTTATTTAAAAACAGAAAAAAAACCCAGCTGTTAGGACAGAAACATGACTCAGAGTAGCTTAAGCAATGAAGGAGATTTATTGGCCTATAGTTGGGAAGAACAGGAGTGGAGTGGGTTTTAACTAAACGGTATAGAGATTCTAATTATGTTGTCAGGACTCTCTCATTACCTCAGCTCTGATTCCCTCTTCCTGTAGGTCCTCTTCTCATGTAGATGGCTTTCTTCCAAGTGGTGGTGATGGTGGTGGTGGTAGAGGGAGCTTTGTGAGGAGGAAGACATAGTGACAGAAAGTTTCAGAATTAAGTCATTCTAAAGGAAAATGAGAACTTTCTTCCCGCAAAGGCCTTCCCCTCTGAAATAGCCCTGTAAGTCATTTATTGTTTGTTTAATCAACTGTTTCCTCCGTAGCCTTTATCACAAATTATCTCCTTTATTTAATTGCTTACCTAATTATTGTTTTTCCTTCCAACTGCAAGGTAAAATCCATCAGAGCAGTAACTGTGCCTATTTGTTTCATTACTGTAGCCCCAGCATCTAGTAGGCACTCAGGAAATAGTAAGCAGCAAATATATAAAATTCCAGAAAGGGACTCAGATCCTCTTTGAGCCACTTGACATTATTGTGGTCTGCAGGGTAGGGTAGTGTGATTGATATACCTACTAGAATCTCATGGAATAGGGAAATGGATTTACCATAGGTAATGGTGATAACATTAGCTAAAGGAATTGGGAAAAGATGCTGAGCAAACAACAAAAAATATCTGTCCACCATATGTGTTTTATGTCCTTTAAGCACAGTTTCATATTTTACCCAACTACCTAGTCTGATGTGTAAGGTTGTGCAGATTCTGCACTGCATGAAGGAGTTTGCTGAGGGGACAGAGCGTGGGCTAAAATCCAGCCCAGAGCTCCACTTACAGGACTTCCTTTTTCCAGGAGGCACTCTGTTTTCAATTTTGTACACATTTGGATGGTCTCTGTGTATGGTATCCTTGGTTGAGTATCCATCTCTCCATCTAAACTTCTGAATAGCTTATACTAAAGTAAGAATACTAGGAGCAAAAGTATGACCTGGATGTGTCTGTGCATCTGGATCCCACCGGCCAGCTCAGTGTTGACTACGTGCTTAGCCATGTTTGCACATATTCTGAGAGATGACCGATCTTGGGAAATTCTGAGATGACTGGTCTTGGGAAATTCCCCCTTGTTTTCTTTCTCTCCTCTCCATTTTTCTACCTAGTTTTGATAGTCGGTCAGGTTTTCAAAGCACAGATTTTGAGCTTTCTGGACTTTAGAATGGCTGAATGGTGACACTGTCATCTTTCTTTCTTGTTTACCCACATTTCTCTGCATTTCCATTTTGATCATCCTGAAAATTCTGCATCAGGAGGAAGAAGTTTCCTATTACTGGTCCTCCTGTGGAATAGAACTGTCTTATAGCTCAATCCCTTTGGGGTTTGTTTTGCATTTTATTTGATTAAAGATCTACTGGGGCAGTGAAATACTCACTACTTTTTAAAAAGGTAGATGAGTTCAAGGAACAGACACCCACTCCATCTAACTCATGTAAGGCTGCAGGGGATCTCCTAAGTTCCAGATGTATAGCTCAGCCTTTCATTACCTGGAAGGCTCTCTGCCCTTTTCTCTCTTTCTGGGACTACAGGGTTTCATCTCTGCTTCACTCTGGCCATTGGTTTCATTAATCTGATTTTCTTTTTTCTTTTTTTCGAGATGGAGTCTTGCTCTGTCTCCCAGACTGGAGTGTAGTGGCACCATCTTGGCTTACTGCAAGCTCCGCCTCCCCCGTTCACGCCATTCTTCTGCCTCAGCCTCCCTAGTAGCTGGGACTACAGGTGCCCGCCACCTCGCCCGGCTAATTTTTTTGTATTTTTAGTAGAGACAGGGTTTCACCGTGTTAACCAGGATGGTCTCGATCTCCTGACCTCGTGATCCACCCGCCTCCGCCTCCCAAAGTGTTGGGATTACAGGCGTGAGCCACTGCGCCCGGCCAAATCTGATTTTCTTTAAACACCAACTTTCTCTGTATACTGGCCAGCCTATAAGTGGCAAAAATGGGAACTGGTGCTTAATCTACTCATCAGAGTCTCAGTTCAAGTCCACAGGAAGTCTGCACCATAATCATCACATGGAGAAGTTAAAAATAAAAAATTTATGGACCTCAAACACAGACATTCTGAGTCAGTAGGTCTGGTGTCCTGGAATCTATATTTTAAGAATGTTCCCCAGAAGGAATTCCCAGATCCCAGACCTCTCCATAATCACAAGAGAGAGGAAAGGAAAGTGAGTGAGTGATAGAATTGATGAGCCAGGCCCTAGCACCCACTTATGTCCTACATAGCCGCTTCTCTTTCTCCCTTTGCCACTCCTTGCTATTGATCTTCCTATCTAGAGAGGAGCTGGATATTCTAAGACATTGGAAACAAATACTAAGGAATATAGTAGTTTTCATTAAAAGCAATAGTAGCAGCAACAATTCTCAGTGTAGCTTGGCAGAAATGCAGTCCAGTTAGGTGTTGGGGCCACCCATCCCTTATCAAATCAGTGCCATTTGTTTGGTCTTGGATGCTCTTAGAAGTATAAGACAGGTCTAGGTGTTTCTGAGAAACACCTGATAGCTTGGAAAGCCTTGCCAGCTATGGCAGCAATTGTCAGGCTGTCTCCCTGGTCAGGTGGTGGGTGACCTTGCAGCTTCAGTGCCCATCACTCTTTGATGTGCCACAGTTATGTGTTTGTGTCTCTTAGTTCAAAGTCTTCAAAGAGACTCTAGTCACTGAATGGCCAGCCAGTCAGGGGCCTCCCCTGGGATTATGGGCCAGAGCAGACTGAGAACCATTAATGGACAGAGCAGGGCATAAATAAGTGCATTACAAGCTTTCTTCTGGCTGGCTTGCAAATGGAGGTTTAAATGAATATTTGTAATTTCTTTTTAGTTTTGTTATTCCTAAATGAAAGAAGGATTATATTCCCAAATCAATTATAATGAGTTTTTATATCTCAGAGGTACAAATATGACTCCAGCCTCATTTTATATGTGAAATAAATGCCCTATATAGTATTCAGGATACCTACCAAGTGTTTTTATAGTAAACATCATCCTTGTCTCTTCATGTCTTAATAATAAAATGTATATTATATTGTAAATAAAGTAATATGGTTTATTATTTAATGTTTAAAGTATAATGCCATATATCTTACTTTTGTAGTGTACTAACATATGCAAAGGGTGTAGCAATTTGATTCTGAGTCCTTGCAATAGTAATAAAAGCCATTACTTTATTTAAAACATTTGTCCACTGTGGGATTTCAGAGGCAGTTGAAGACCTTATGTGGATATTGATCACAGAAAGTATGCAAAGATAAGAAATACTTTTAACCAAGACTGAGCACAAAAATAGCTCTGTATTATATTTCTGTACACAAAGAAGTTGTATGGCACAAAGCAGTTATGTTTTAAGCCCACAAAGTATAGTATCAGTACCTTAGGGTTGGTTTAAGAATGTGTGTGTTTAATACCTTTGTAAGAATTTAAGTATCTATCTTGATGCTGAAACTATCTTGTTTATCTGATTTTTAAAAATTATTTGTTTTTCCAGATCCAGTCCTTCTGTGGAACTTCTGAACATCTTTTATTAGTGGAAATATTTTCTACACAATGAAGTCAACAACTTAATTTAAACCAGTGTTCGTGTGGTTCTGATTCATCTGCTGTGGTTCATGAAGCTTGAGATCTGAGGAGTACAGGGTCTTTTGCGATGACAATATGACTAATAGTAAAGGAAGATCTATTACCGATAAAACAAGTGGTGGTCCAAGTAATGGAGGAGGTTTTGTAGATTGGACTTTACGTTTAAACACAATTCAATCTGACAAGTTTTTAAATTTACTCTTGAGTATGGTTCCGGTAATTTACCAGAAAAACCAAGAAGACAGGCACAAAAAAGCAAACGGCATTTGGCAAGATGGATTATCAACTGCAGCACAGACTTTTAGTAATAGATCTGAGCAACACATGGAGTATCACAGTTTCTCAGAGCAGTCTTTTCATGCCAATAATGGGCACGCATCATCAAGCTGCAGCCAAAAGTATGATGACTATGCCAATTATAATTACTGTGATGGAAGGGAGACTTCAGAAACCACTGCCATGTTACAAGATGAAGATGTATCTAGTGATGCTGATGAAGATGCTATTGTAGAAGTGACCCCAAAATTACCAAAGGAATCCAGTGGCATCATGGCATTGCAAATACTTGTGCCCTTTTTGTTAGCTGGTTTTGGAACAGTTTCAGCTGGCATGGTACTGGATATAGTACAGGTGGGTTTTCATCTTCCTTTAACTTTGCTGTCTTTTTTTGTTATTCCATTTCTGTTTAAAATGCTTTTTGTAGGTTACTACTCTCAAACATTTACTTTAGATTTAATTTATCCCTGGTAAAATGAACAGATGCTGACTCTGGGAGAGAATCTATTTCTATGTGGGAGTTTTTCTTTTTCCCCTTTAGAAATTCTGAAAGAATAGTTATTCTGACTATAAAGTAACTCTTCTCTACAGACCCCAAAATAGCTTGGTTAAAAGAAAAACTTCCCAAAATGTTATATTTAAATACTTTCTTACTTTTAAAATAAAAGTTAATATATACTCATTAAATTGAATTCAAACATTAGAAGGTATTAAATAAAACATGAAGTTTCTCTTATTCCTTATCTCCAAATCAAAACTCTCCTCCTCTGCAGAGATTACCATTGTGAAGTGTTTGTTGTATACACTTGCAGGCTTTTTTCTGTGCTTACATATATACATAAGAGAGTTTTTTCAAAAATAAAAATAAAATGTTATATATATTTTTCTGCAACTTATTTTCATTGCTTAGTAATACATCTCTCCAAATTGGTACACAAACATTTTCTGCATTTTAAACTGAGTGCATGATATTCCATTGAATGTATATACCAAAATTTAGTTACTCCTTCTTCCTTGTTGGTGCTGTAATAACTATCCTTACAAATATAAGGATATATATTCATATAATAATATTTTCATAGGCTAGATTTAAAAACAGCATTATTGGATATTAGGGTATGTATTAATATCTATGTTTAAAATTTTGGGCCGGGTGCGGTGGCTCAAGCCTGTAATCCCAGCACTTTGGGAGGCCGAGACGGGTGGATCACAAGGTCAGGAGATCGAGACCATCCTGGCTAACACAGTGAAACCCTGTCTCTACTAAAAATAAAAAAACTAGCCGGGCGAGGTGGCGGGCGCCTGTAGTTCCAGCTACTCGGGAGGCTGAGGCAGGAGAATGGCGTGAACCCGGGAGGCGGAGCTTGCAGTGAGCTGAGATCCGGCCACTGCACTCCAGCCTGGGCGACAGAGCGAGACTCCGTCTCAAAAAATAAAATAAAATAAAATAAAATTTTGTAGATACTGTCAAGTTGCATTCTAAAAAATTTGTACCAATTTATACTCCTACTGTCAAAATATAAGTACTTTTATTTTTTCATGTCCATGTCAACATTGGGTATTTATTTTATTTCTTTTTTTAATTGAGACAGGGTCTCGCTGTGTGGCCCAGCTCACTACACCCTCAACCTCCTGGGCTCAAGTGACCCTCCCACCTCAGCCTCTTGAGTAGCGGACTGCAGGCACACTACACCTCACTAATTAAAAAAATTTTTTGGGGGGGACAAGGTCTTGCTGTGTTGCCCAGGCAGGTCTCAAACTCCTGGACTCAAGCAATCCTCCCACCTTGGCCTTCCAAAGTGCTAGGGTTTACAGGTGTGCACCACTGTGCCCAGCCAACATTGAGTCTTCTTGATCTTTTTCATATTTGCCAAATGGCAGGAAAATGTTATCATGTTTTAATTAGCATTCTTTATTATTAATGTTTAGCATATTGTCGTATGTTTATTGGCCATTCTTTTTCTGTGAATTGTTTTTGTATCTTTTATTTTTAAAATTTATGTGCTCCTTATTGATTTGTAGATATTCTCGGTTTTTTTTGTTTTGTTTTGTTTTGTTTTGTTTTAAGGCAGAGTCTAGCTTTGTCGCCCAAGCTGGAGTGCAGTGACATGATCTTGGCTCACTGCAACCTCTGCCTCCCAGGTTCAAGTGATTCTCCTGCCTCAGCCTCCTGAGTAGCTGGGACCACAGGTTCACACCACCATGGCTCGCTAATTTTTGTATTTTTAGTAGAGATGGGGTTTCACTATGTTGGTTAGGCTGGTCTCAAACTCCTGACCTCAAGTGATCCGCCTGCCTCCGCCTCCCAAAGTGCTGGGATTACAGATGTGACCCACCATGTCTAGCAGATTTGTAGGTGTTCTTAATGCCTTGTGGTTACCAAATACCTATTACATAATTATCTTTCTAAAGTAATAAATTGCCAAAATTTGATAATTTATTCTGTCAGTTTTTGTTTATCAGTCATAGAAATGGAAAGTATTAGACATATTATCCTGTAATGTGCTCTTATCTTTCATTGTTTTTTTCCCTAAAGGAACCTCAGGTTATTTGTGACTCTAAGATGCTATTCAAGAGGTAATATTTTTATCTAAATGAAAAATGTACATAGAAACATTTTTCCACCATCAGTTGGAGAAAGGATATGAGAGGAACTGTATTGCAGTACATTAAAGTTTTAAAAAGATAATAGTACCAAAGAGATATCAAACCTCCATTCACTTGAAATATAATTGTTGTAAGTTCTTATAGTAGTATCACAGCTGTGACAATAGATAGACTAGTTTTGGTTGGGATTTTTTATTGAGATACCAGTTATTCTGAAGAAACACTTAGTATTTAACTATAGAATGGTAACATCTATAGGACTAAGGTGTTACAGTACAGCTTAGCAGAATATTTACATAGCTCATTGTGTATCTGGAGTAATGTTGACTTACTTCCTGATACTGAGAGAACAGCACACATGTAATTGGAAAAAGTTCCTTTTATGATTTTATGAACTTTTACAGTGCTAGCCCTAAGGATTTTATAATGTTAAACTTTAGTGTTAAACATTGTAGAAACATAATATAAATATTTTTAAATATTTTATTTGAATGTGCTCTTTTAAACATTTTAATTGAAATGTAATACATCTAGAGTATACAAAATACAAAATAGATCTCAGTGAATTTTCTTAATATAAACAACTGTATAACGATCAACCAGCTCAAGAAATACAATTTTGCCAGTACTACTTCTTTAGTCCTCCTTGTGCCTTCTTCCAATTGCTGTACTTTGTGTCCCCATCACCAAAGGTAATCACTAATCTGATTTTCTGGTAAGCACCTCCTTGCTTATCTTTATAAGTGTGTATCCCTAAACACGTAGTTTGGTTTTACTTGACTCTTTATAAACTATATAATGGAAGTATAGAACATGTTTTTGTGTGTGTGTGTGGCTTTTTTCCCCTCCACATTATATAAATTTCATGAAGCTGTAGTTTATTTCCATTGCTGGATAGTAATCCATTATATGGATATACTATACCACAATGTATCTATTCTGCTACAGATAGACATTGGGAGCAATGGTGCTTCCAGACTCTTTTTTTTTTTTTTTTTTTTTGGAGACAGAATTTCACTCTTGTTGCCAGGCTGGAGTGCAATGGTGCAGTCTCGCCTCACCGCAACCTCCGCCTCCCAGGTTCAAGCGATTTTCCTGCCTCAGCCTCCTGAGTAGCTGGGATTACAGGCATGCACCACAAAGCCTGGCTAATTTTGTGTTTTTAGTAGAGACGGGGTTTCTCCATGTTGGTCAGGCTGGTCTTGAACTCCTGACCTCAGGTGATGCGCCTGTCTCAGCCTCCCAAAGTGCTGGGATTACAGGCATGAGCCACCACACCCGGCTGCTTCCAGACTCTTAATGCACATGTTCATGAACTTCTTTTGGGTATGTATGTAGAGATGGAATTTCCAGGTCTTAGGATATGGAGATACTCAAATTTAGTAGATGTCATATGATTTTCCACATTGGTTGTACGAATTTACAGTCTAATTAGCAGAGTATGAGAGATCTCAATACTCTATATTCTTATTTCTACTTGGAATCAGTAGTCTTTTTATTTTTGGAAATTCTGGCACATGTGGAGTGGTATCTCATTGTGGTTTTAATGGAGATTTCTGTGATGACTAATGATGTATACTGACCATTTGGATATTACTGGTAAAGCTTTTTTTGTCCATTTTTCTATTTGTTTTTCTTATAGATTTATGAGAGCTGTTAGTGTTTTTCTTATAGATTTGTAGGAGTTATATTTTGGATATGAGGCTTTTAGTGCTATATATTAATACCTTTTCTCTCCTCTGTGGCAGAAGTTCTTAATTTTGAAATAGTTCTTTTCCTTCTACTTTTTTATAGTTTGTATTTTATGTCTCTTGTCTAAGAAATCTTTCCATACCCTGTGGTAATTAAGATACTCTATTGCATTACTTTGTTGAAGCTTTGTTGTTTTGCTCTTACATTTAGATCATTCCCTCCCTGGAATGGATTTTTGTGTAGAGTATGAAATGAGGCTTATGTTTGGTTACTGGTTTCTTGAGTTTTTTGTATTTCTTCATGGTTCAGTAGTCGTATGTGTCCAGAATTTATCCTTGTTGCACGTTTTCCAATTTGTTGGCGTATAGGTGTTCATAATAATCTTTGATGATTCTTTGTATTTTTGTGGTCTCAGTTATGAATCTTTTTTCATTTCTGATTTTACTTATTTGGGACTTCTCTCTTTTTTTCATAGTCTAGCTCAAAGTTTGTTGATTTTTTTTATCTTTTCAAAAAATAACTTTTCGTTTAACCCATCTGTATTTTTTAGTCTGAATTTCATTATTTCTGCTCTGATCTTTATTATTTCTTTTCTTCTACTAATTTGGGATTTGGATGGTTCTTGCTTTTCTAGTCCTTGGGGTGCATTGTTAAGTTGTTTATTTGAAGTCTGTTTTTTTTTTTTTTTTGAGACGGAGTCTTGCTCTGTTGCCCAGGCTGGTGTGCAGGGGTGTGATCTTGGCTCGCTGCAAGCTCCGCCTCCCAGGTTCACGCCTTTCTCCTGCCTCGGCCTCCCGAGTAGCTGGGACTACAGGCGCTCGCTACCACACCCCGCTAATTTTTTGTATTTTTAGTAGATAGGGGATTTCACCGTGTTAGCCAGGATGGTCTCAATCTCCTGACATCGTGATCCACCTGCCTTGGCCTACCAAAGTGCTGGGATTACAGGTGTGAGCCACCACGCCTGGCCTCAATTTTTTCACATAGTATTTATTGTTATAAACTTTCCTCTTAATACTGCTATTGCTGTATTCCATAGATTTTGGCATGTTGTATTTTCATTTTCATTTGTTTCAAGAAAATTTTAAATCTTAAATTTCTTTCTGAATTTCTTAATTGACTCATTGGTCACTCAGAAGCATGTGGTTTAATTTCTATGTGTTTGTGTAGTTTCTGAGGTTCATCTTATTGATTCTAGTCTATTGAATTTGTGGAGAACATTTTGTGGCTTAAGATATAATCTATTCTGGTAGAATGCTCTGCGTGCTGATGAAAAGAATGTATCTTCTGTAGCTGTTGAGTGAAATGTTCTCTAAATGTCAGTTAGGCCTGTTTGGTCTAATGTGTGGTTTAACTCCAGTGTTTCTTTGTTGATTTTCTGTCTGACTGATCTGTTCATTATTGAGAGTTGAGTGTTGAAGTCCCCTACTATTATTGTATTGTAGTCTATCTATCTCTCTTTAGATTTATAAATGTTTGCTTTATATACTTAGAAGCTCTGGTGTTGGGTGGATATATATATAATATATGTATTATATATGTAATTGTTATGTCTTCTTGCTGAATTGACCCCTTTATCATTCATTATACAGTGGTCTCTTTCTCTTTTACTGTCTTTGATTTGTAGTCTATTCTATCTAGTATAAATATAGCTACTCCTTGCTCTTTTCTTGGTTTCTAGTTGCATGGAATATATTTTTCTACTGCTTCACCTCCAGTCTAGGTGTATCTTTATAGATGAAGTGGGTTTCTTGTAGGCGGAAACCTGGGTCTTATTTCTTTACCCATTTAGCCACTCTATGCCTTTTCATTGGAGAACCGAGTAATTTACATTCAGTATTATTATTGATAAGTAAGGACTTACAATTGACATTTTGTTGCTTATTTTCTATCTGTTTTGTAACTCTTCCTTTCTTACTGTCTTCCTCTGTGATTCTTTTGTGTTTTTTCTCTAGTTGCATATTTTAATTTGCTGCTTTTTATTTTTAGTGAATAAGTTATAGATTTTTACACTGTGGTTACCATAAGGCTTAACAAAAAATCTTATAATGTTATTTTAAGGAGATGACAACTTATCTTAGATCACAAAGAAAATAGTAGAAACAAAGAAAAAAACTAAGAAACTACACTTTAACTCTGCTCCCTCCATTTTGACCTTTCGTTATTCCAGTTTTCACATTTTTATATTGCCTATTTCTTAACAGGTTGCTGTAGCTATTATTGTCTTTGATAGATTTGTGATTTAGGCTTCATACTAGAGTTATGAGCAGATTGCACACCCTAATTACAGTATTAGAATATTCTTGGTTTTGCAGTGCACTTAATTTTACCAGTGGATTTTATATCTTC
>NW_012101554.1:1122120-1124566 GCF_000951045.1 Mandrillus leucophaeus | reverse complement strand
TTTTTTTTTTTTTTTAGTAGAGACGGGGTTTCACTGTGTTAGCCAGGATGGCCAATATCTTGGTTATGATATTGTACTGTAGTTTTGCAAGATACCATTGGGGAAAAACGGGGTAAGGGTTACATGGGATCTCTCTGTATTAGTTTTTTATAATTGCACGTGAGTCTACAATTACTTCAAAATAAAAAGTTTAATTAAAAAAAAGTAATGTGTGTACCTGGCTAAGCATATTTAAGCAGTATGAAAGCATAAGTGATGGAGAAAAAAGTCTCTGCTCTGCGGTATGCACCCTTACCCTGGGCCCTTCCATAGAAATGACAGTTTTTATTTTATTTTTTTTTATCTCCTTCAGCAGATATGCAATGCATGCATTTGCATTAATATATGTATTTTCTAAAAAACAAAAACCAAATAATACTCTATAATGTAGCTCTTCACTTTGATCTTCTTAATTTGTCTTAGAGCTCTTTCAATGTAGGTACACACAGATTTACCAAATTCTTCTCAGACAGATAATGCACTTATATAAGGATGTATCATAATTCAATCTGCCAAGTTACCTTATGAAGGGGATTTTAATTCCCTCAAATCTTTGACTGTTATGAACAGTGATGAAGAAGAGTTATTATATGGGTGTGTTTTTGAACTCATATGCAAGTTTGTTTTTAGGTCAAATTCCTAGAAGTAGAATTCTGAGTCACAATTATGGTTATTTTACGTTTGATCGGTATTACCAGATTCCACCAAAGAAGTTAAACCTTACGTTTTCACAAGCAGTGCAAAAGAGTGCCTATTTCCTTATACTCTTAGCAAAAGTATATTTTCCAGCATTTTGATCTTTACCAACTCATCAATGAAAAATTTTCACCTTTTCATTTGTATTTCTATAATTATGATTGAAGGTAATTTTGTCGTATGTTTAAAAGTGAATAGGTTTATTTTCAAACTAAGTTTAAATGACAATAAAATTTTTTCCATATATAAGGATTTGGGATATGTATTTTTTTTAACTGCATAACCTTCTTTTACCAATAAAAAAATGTTCTCTGTCATTTTAAAGTTAGGAGTCTATAGAAGTGTTCTTCAAATTACTATTTTTAATTTTCATTTTTGTTTATTCTTGTGGATTTAAACAGATTTTTAGGTGTTAAGTCTAGTATTTATGTAAGTAATCTGACATTATGTTTGACTTGTAGATGTATACCTCAGTTTCTGCATTGATGCACGTGCAAAGTTAGGTATGACAAGAAGTCATACTTTAGGGCAGGTTCATAGCCCCAGAGCACATGCTGGATCATGGTGAAATTTGTAAGTAAGTGAACATTATTTTTTAAACTAGCTGCCTCAGCATTCCCTCTCTGGACATTTTCTGCATTATGTCCTCTTGACAGGAAGATTAACTGACAATGCATCCTGGTCTTACAGCTAATAAACACTCAATTATTAATATGTGCAGGCACAGTCATGAGCAGAATCTTCTGAGGTGGTACCAGTATGTCCATATTTTAGATGCAGAAAGTAAAGCATAATTTTGCGCAAATCACACGGTACATTGTTCAGTCAGAATTTCAGTGAAGGTGATCTGACTCTAGAGCCCTTGCTGTTGACCCCTGTGCATACTACTTCTCGCTCTTCTCATAGTTCCCAGTTGTGTGTCAAGACACCCCAGGGTTACTGTGGGGTATTTTAAGTTTTCGAGGGAAACGCAATGTCTCCTGGATGCACTACAGACTACTAGCTCAAAGTGGCTTAACATTTCAACATTAGATGACATGCCATTTCTTTGGATGATATGTCTTTGCAAAACTGTGTTTTCAGTAGCACTGTGATAAAAAGCAAGAGTCACGCAAAAATCAATATAAAACAGGAAATGAGGGTGACAGTTTCCAATTCCAACATTTAGAAGTTGTGCAGTGCCCAACACGTACGTATATCCCATTAGTAAACAATTGTGGTTGTAAAAAATGACATAAAATACTATTTTTTTCTTTCAGTTTACCTGTATAAGTTCCTCAAATGGTTACTAAAATGTTAGGAAATAAATATTTATTAAGTTGTTCGGACCTAACTGCTTAATACATAGGATTGTTAGGTATTCTTTTTGTCCTAAGGATGCTATGAAAATATTTCTCAGATACTAAGCATGCCATGAACTGAGAAAGTTTGGGAACTTCTGCAAGCACATCAGGTGGTGGCAACTTTGTGTGTGTGTGTGTGTGTGTGTGTGTGTGTGAGACAGAGTCTCACCCTGTCACCCAGACTGGAGTGCAATGGCGCAATCTCAGCTCACTGCAACTTCTGCCTCCTGGGTTCAGGTGATCCTCCTGCCTCAGCCTCCCGAGGAGCTGGGATTACAGGCACACGCCACCATGCCGCTGATTTTTGCACAGATGAGGTTTCACCACATTGGCCAGGCTGGTCGTTGAGTTCCTGACCTCATCTGCCT
>NW_012101554.1:1121218-1122070 GCF_000951045.1 Mandrillus leucophaeus | reverse complement strand
TAGATTTGTGATTTAGGCTTCATACTAGAGTTATGAGCAGATTGCACACCCTAATTACAGTATTAGAATATTCTTGGTTTTGCAGTGCACTTAATTTTACCAGTGGATTTTATATCTTCAAATGTTTTCTTTTTGCACATTGGTGTTTTTTACTTTCAGGTCAAAGAACTTCCTTTAGTATTACTTATAAGACAAATCTAGTGGTGCTGAATGCTCCCAGCTTTTGTTTGTCTGGGAAAAACTTTCTCTCCTTCCTATTTGAAGGATAGCTTTGCTGGATATAGTATTCTTGGATGGTAGCTTTTTTTTTTCCTTTCAGCATTTTGAAAATGTTATTTCACCTCCTTCTGGCCTGTATGGTTTCTGCTGAAAAGTCTGTTGCCAGATGGCCTGGAGCTCCTTTATATGTTATTTCTTCTTTTTCTCTTCCTGCTTTTAGAATTCTGTCTCTGACTTTTGAGATTTTATTATTATATACCTTGGGGTAGTCTTATTTGGGTCAAATCTGGTGTTCTCTGACCTTACTGTATCTGGATATTTATAGCTTTCTCAAGTTTTGGAAAGTTTTCAGTTTTTATTTCCTTTAATAAGCTTTCTATCTCTTGCTGTTGCTCAACTCCCTCTTGAATACGAATAATTATTATATTTGGTCTCTCAAGGTAGTTTTTTATAGGTTGTAGACAATCTTTGTTTCTTTTCTTCCTTCTTATTTTTTTAAGAGACAGGGTTTCTTTCTCCCAGGCTGGAGCCCAGCTTCAAATTCCTGGGCTCAAGTGATCCTCCCACCTCAATTCCTGAGTAGTTGTGACCACAGGCATGTGACACCATACCCAACTTATTTTTTTTTTTTTT
>NW_012101554.1:1108200-1120327 GCF_000951045.1 Mandrillus leucophaeus | reverse complement strand
AAAATTTTTTCCATATATAAGGATTTGGGATATGTATTTTTTTTAACTGCATAACCTTCTTTTACCAATAAAAAAATGTTCTCTGTCATTTTAAAGTTAGGAGTCTATAGAAGTGTTCTTCAAATTACTATTTTTAATTTTCATTTTTGTTTATTCTTGTGGATTTAAACAGATTTTTAGGTGTTAAGTCTAGTATTTATGTAAGTAATCTGACATTATGTTTGACTTGTAGATGTATACCTCAGTTTCTGCATTGATGCACGTGCAAAGTTAGGTATGACAAGAAGTCATACTTTAGGGCAGGTTCATAGCCCCAGAGCACATGCTGGATCATGGTGAAATTTGTAAGTAAGTGAACATTATTTTTTAAACTAGCTGCCTCAGCATTCCCTCTCTGGACATTTTCTGCATTATGTCCTCTTGACAGGAAGATTAACTGACAATGCATCCTGGTCTTACAGCTAATAAACACTCAATTATTAATATGTGCAGGCACAGTCATGAGCAGAATCTTCTGAGGTGGTACCAGTATGTCCATATTTTAGATGCAGAAAGTAAAGCATAATTTTGCGCAAATCACACGGTACATTGTTCAGTCAGAATTTCAGTGAAGGTGATCTGACTCTAGAGCCCTTGCTGTTGACCCCTGTGCATACTACTTCTCGCTCTTCTCATAGTTCCCAGTTGTGTGTCAAGACACCCCAGGGTTACTGTGGGGTATTTTAAGTTTTCGAGGGAAACGCAATGTCTCCTGGATGCACTACAGACTACTAGCTCAAAGTGGCTTAACATTTCAACATTAGATGACATGCCATTTCTTTGGATGATATGTCTTTGCAAAACTGTGTTTTCAGTAGCACTGTGATAAAAAGCAAGAGTCACGCAAAAATCAATATAAAACAGGAAATGAGGGTGACAGTTTCCAATTCCAACATTTAGAAGTTGTGCAGTGCCCAACACGTACGTATATCCCATTAGTAAACAATTGTGGTTGTAAAAAATGACATAAAATACTATTTTTTTCTTTCAGTTTACCTGTATAAGTTCCTCAAATGGTTACTAAAATGTTAGGAAATAAATATTTATTAAGTTGTTCGGACCTAACTGCTTAATACATAGGATTGTTAGGTATTCTTTTTGTCCTAAGGATGCTATGAAAATATTTCTCAGATACTAAGCATGCCATGAACTGAGAAAGTTTGGGAACTTCTGCAAGCACATCAGGTGGTGGCAACTTTGTGTGTGTGTGTGTGTGTGTGTGTGTGTGTGAGACAGAGTCTCACCCTGTCACCCAGACTGGAGTGCAATGGCGCAATCTCAGCTCACTGCAACTTCTGCCTCCTGGGTTCAGGTGATCCTCCTGCCTCAGCCTCCCGAGGAGCTGGGATTACAGGCACACGCCACCATGCCGCTGATTTTTGCACAGATGAGGTTTCACCACATTGGCCAGGCTGGTCGTTGAGTTCCTGACCTCATCTGCCTTGGCCTTCCAGAGTGTCGGGATTACAGGCGTGAGCCACTGCCTGACCTGGTGTTAACTTTTGAATGATGAGGTACATAAATTTGGAAAGGAGAGCTTTATATCTCATACAGGGTTGCAGCCTGCAAGGTGGCCATTCTGAGAGGCTGGGAAGCATAGCCTCTAGTCAGAAGCCAGAAACAGACACTTCAAAGGAGGGGAAAAAGGAAATAGGAATTTATGCTGAGTGGGGTGGCCAAATGTACATATTTAATATTCTGTAAGAGGAGTCATGAATATTTGTAAAAGGAGAAACGTGTGCATGTGCAGTGGAACTTCATACCTCTTCAAGAGTTGCATGTAGACTGGCCAGAACCACTCTGTGATCGGTGGTCTCTTATCAGGAAGGAGTGCTGGTCAGTTGTTTTGTTGAAACTACAAAAGAGGGTGGAAGCAGTCAAGATCGCAGTGGAGTCTTTTGAAAAGGTTGATTTTTGTTTAGCCCTTAGGGAAGAAAGCATTATGGCAGTTAACAAGGGAAGGGGTATAATGGGATGTGGTTGTTGATCTCCCATGCTGTCCTGGCCGATAACTCAGTTTTCAAGATTATTCTGGGGCCCCTCTTGGCTGTGAGGGGGTTCTTTCAGTTGCTTTGGGGGGATTTGGATTTTTATTTCTCACTAGTATGGAGAAAATAATGGAGAATTTTTTGGCACAATATGGGAAATCAATAATTCATAACTCTTACTGTTGTCACACCAATGCTAAGGTGTTAAGTATTTCGTAGTAATTTTCACATAAGTATTTCAGTTGAATTGAATGTGGAAAGAATAACCAAAGGGAGTAACCTATAGGCATGCATTCTAGCAGGTCTAAATCGTGATGGCATGTGATGCTTTCATGGTGCAACAACCAACACAGAAGACTTCTGTGACCAAATGTATGGGGGTTTTACCCCACACACTAGCAAGCAGTCAGTTATGCAGCAGACACTGGCTGATGCAGAATTAGTGTTCTCCAATTCAATTCTGACATTATCTATCCAGAGGTAGCATCAGATCCCACAGGTTGAGGGCTCAGTCCAAAAGACTGTCCACCTCTTGAGATACCAGATGCAAGTCCTGGCCTCCAGAATTTCTGACCAACTGGCTTCAAGCTGGGGTTCCCATGATCTCTTCTTTGGGTTTGATTGGTCTGCTGAAGCAGCTCACAGAACTCAGGCAAACACTTATGTTTACCTGTTTATCATGAAGGATATTACAAAGAATACAGATGAAGAAATATGTAGGGCAAGGTATGGGGGCAGAGGCACGGAGCTTTCATGCCCTCCCTGTGTGCTCCGTTATCTAGGAACTTCCAAATGTTCAGCTGTGTGAAAGCTCTCCAAACCAAGTCCTTTTGGACTTTTATGAAGCTTCATGATGTAGGCATGACTGATTAAACCACTGGTCATCAGTGGTCAACTTAACCTTCAGTCCCTCCATCCTCCCCAAAGGTGTTTGTGTGGGTGTGGTTAGTTTGAAAGTCCCAGTCCTCTAATCATGCCTTGGTCTTTCTGGTGACCAGCCCCCATCCTGAAGCTACCTGGGGCTGCCAGCTGTCGTCAATCAGCATACACAAAGACATCACTTTGGAGATTCTAACGATTTTAGATATATGCCAGGAAACAGGGTTGAAGACCAAATATGTGCTTCACGGTATCATAGCAGGTGCCATAAAATGATGACCTAGGTAAAAGGTATTCTGAATTATATCTGGGATCTGATAAAAATCATACCTATCTCTCAGGTGTGTTGTGAAGATTAAGTGAGTGAGTCTAAAGAAAAGTGCCTGGAACATAACTATCAGTGAATGTCAGATATTATTCATATTTATTATTATTATCTGTTAGTCATCATTATCATCATTGCTACCAATGTCTTTGAAAGATACATATTTCACTAGCACATCAGAATCATTAGCCCATTGTAAACATAGACAAAATTGTTTGATGGTTAGTTTTTAAGACTAATAATCTGGGGTGCCATTGAACCCCACCTCCCAGTGCTTTTTTAGGCCCATCCTTAATTGGCTTGAACCCAATTAGAGGGATTTCTCTTGTGAACTCTTTGAACCAGGATTTTACAGAAGACTGATCTGATAAATATTTTCTGAGGTCTCTTTAGGCCCCCCAGTTCTACATCTGTTTGGAACAGCCTAGGGAAAGTTTGGAAACAAATTGAAATTTTCCTTCATTTATCTGATAGATAATAAGTTTTACTTTTTTCATCTGTCCTGGTATTCATAACATGTGTATTTTTGATACTTTTTGACATAAAGTTAATATGCCTAGCTCATAAAATCTCTTACTGGGACAATCACCTTTTAATAGCACCTGTAAAATGTCACTTTGTGTTATTAAGATACTTGTATCTTTAATATCTTTATATGTCTCTTTAATATCTGTTAGTTTAATATCTGTTATTTTTATTATCATATGTAAACCAAAAAGCATCCAAGACAGGTCTTAATTTAGAAGTTTATTGTGCCAGGGTTACAGATCATGACCTGTGATATAGCCTCAGGAGATATGGAGAACATGTGCCCAATATGGTCGGGTTGTATCTTGATTTTATACATTTTAAGGGGGACAGAAGTTACAGGCAGACATCAATCAATACATGTAACTTATACATTGGTTTGGTTCAGGAATGTGGGACCTGCAATCAATATAAGGGAATATGAGGGTTGTGTAACAAGTAGATGTAGAGTGGGTGGTAGCAACGTATCAGCTGACTCCCAACTCTAACTGCATCTTTTAAAGTGATTCAGAGTTTCAGAGCTCAGGAGAATGGGGTTAAGCTAGGTGCTCGCTGATTACGTGAACTGTGTAATTATTCAAAATGTAGTGGGGGCTTCCAGGTCATAGGTGTATTCACAGATTTTCTGATTGGCAATTGGTTTAAAGAACTAAATTATTTGAAGACCTAGAATCAATAGAAAGGAATATGTGGGTTAAGATAAGGGGTCGTGGAGACCAAGGTTCTTACTATGCAGATGAAGCCTCCAGGTAGCAGGCTTCAGAGAGAATAGATGGTAAATGTTTCTTACCAGACTTAAAAAGTTGCCAGATTCTTAATCTCTCCTGGATTAGGAAAAGACCTGAAAAGGGAAAAGGTTTTGCTACGGAGTGTAGATTTTCCCCACAAGAGACAGCTTTGCAGGGCCATTAAAAAATATGTCAAAGAAATACATTTTGGGGTGAAATACTTTGGTTTCATTCAGGGTCTGCTGTCATGTATACTAGAGACAGTTTCGAATTTGGTATCTCATTGCTACAAAGAGTCTATTTTGTCAGTCTTAAGATCTCTGTTTTAATGTTAATGTTGGTCAGTTGTGCCTGAGTTTTAAAGGGAGGAGGGTATAATGAGGCATGTCTGACCTGCCCCCTTCCCATCATGGCTAAGCTAGTTTTTCAGGTTTGCTTTGGAATGCCCTTGGCTGAGAAGGGGGTCTATTCGTTTGGTTGGGGAGATTAGAAGTTTATTTTTCATTTATACATGGTATTTCTCCAAAGGCTAGACAGGACGGATATTATTTTCATTTAATGGATGAAGAAATTGAGATCAGAAAGATACATGACTCATCCAGGATCATAAAGCCAAGTTATGACAGATCCATGGCTAGAAGCACAAACCTTATTTCCAGTTTAGAGCTGTTTTTATGAACCTCTCTGCCTCACACCTTAAAATGGGGATCAAAACATGGAATTACTTAGAACTCTTGGGGTCAACTCTAGGTCCCATCTTTTGATCTTGGGGAAATAATTTAATCTCTCTGAGTCTTTATTCCTTCATTTGTGAAATTAGATAGTAATAGCACTGTAGTTTTCCAGTGGGTTTGTTCTAATTAGTATTGGAAGCAAGATTCAAATCAATTGTCTGGTTCCAGAGTCTGTGCTCTTAACCACTAGCCAGTCTAACGATTGTCATCATAAAGGGATAAAGTAAAACCTTTAGGAATATAAGGCTTATGTAACAAGTAGATGTAGAATGGATTGTAGCAGCATGTCAGCTGACTCCCAGCTCTAACTGTATCTTCTAAAGGAACTTGGAGCTTCAGAGCTCAGGAGAATGGGGTTAAGCTAGGTGCTCGCTGATTACATGAACTGTGTAGTTATTCAAAATGTAGATGCCAAGTTGGGAAAAAGACTGAGATTTTTAGAAATGTCTTTGTTCTAAAGTATTTTTTAAAGAGTGCCAGAAAATTTTATTTTATTTTTCTTACAGCACTGGGAGGTGTTCAGAAAAGTTACAGAAGTTTTCATTTTAGTCCCGGCACTTCTTGGTCTCAAAGGGAACTTGGAAATGACATTGGCATCCAGATTATCCACTGCAGTAAGTTTTTTCCTACCTCAAATTATGTGTGTTACCTATACTGTTTCTCTCTGTTAAGGGAAACTTGTATCAGGAAAATATTTCTTTCTCTGATATGCTTCTGCACTTCAGGGCTGTGCTAAGTAATTATGCCTGATACCATATTCTGAAAGATTGTCTCATCTGATAATTATAGGCCCTCTTTTATCCCAGGAAGTAGTTACTTACCTCCTTTGATGCCAGGACATTCTGGTATTTATCATCAATGTTTAAGGCATGGGGTAAATCAGATACTGAGATTCTTCATGGTTCGATGGTTGATTGATTGGTATTTAAACTTTCTGTAATTGTAGAAGTAATACATGCTTATTATAAAAACTAAAGAAAAGTGAAAAATACAAAAAAGAAAATCTAATTATCCACTTAGATGTAACCTCTACTAATATTTTGATACAGATTTTTCTATACCTGCATATCTATACTTATATATAGTTAGGTATATCATAATGCAAATACATACTGTGTATTCTAAAACAGAACTAGAATTCTGTATATTCTCTTTTATAATGTGATCTCCATTCAAAAATACATCATGATCATCTTTCCATATCAGTAAATGTAGATCCGTGTCATTATTGACTATGTACTTCTCTGTTGTATATCTCTATTACAGTTTACTTCATCATCCGTTACTGGATGTTTAAGCTCCTTCTAACAGTCTTCTGTTATAAACAAAGTTGTGATGAATATTCATTCTTGTACAAATATTTTTCCATTCTTATTTTTTTAGGGCCAATTCTAGGATTGTAATTACTATTCAGAAAAAAGAAATCTGTAATTTTAAGTCTTCAGCTACATATTGCAAAATTGTCATTCAAAAAGCATAAACAATTAAAAACTGCCAGTAGCAGAGTTCTGAGTTATTTTTAGAAGCTCAAAAGGACGTTATTATCTTCTTATAACGTTATTTTGGGGTTTGCCGTCATGGAACCAAGTTATGGTTAAAACCACGTAGCCAGTAAGGTTCACTTCAAAGAGCTATCTGCCTATGAAATGCTAGCCAAAACTTAACTAAGTCACCAGCTAATATTACTAATTGAAATTCCTTTAGTATATAAAGTTTTTTTCCTTTAAGAGGATAGAGCAAGATAGAGTTGATCCATCTACCAATTAGGAAAAAATTTATGTATCTAAAGGCAAGAAGTGGGAGCTGAAAACCGTGCTGTTGATGGGAGGACTCTCCACCCTCTGTCCCACTTCCCCTCTCCCCCTTTTTCCACCCAGGCAACTGTCAGTTTCCTAAAGTTTCTTGAGTAAAGCAGATGCTTGGAAAGAAATGCATAAAATAATGTTTTATTAATGTTACTAGTTTGCTTCATTGTTTCTTTTTTTTGGAGACGGGTCTTGTTGTTGCCCAGGCTGGAGTACAGTGGCGTGATCTCAGTTCACTGCAGCCTCTGCCTCCTGGGTTCAAGCAGTTCTCCTGCCTCAGCCTTCCAAGTAGCTGGAATTACAGGCACGCACCACCATGCCCAGTTAATTTTTGTATTTTTAGTAGAGACGGGGTTTCACCATGTTGGCCGGGCTGGTCTCAAACTCCTGACCTCAGGTGATCCGCCTGCCTCGGCCTCTCAAAGTACTGGGATTACAGGCGTGAGCCACTGTGCCTGGCCTGATTTGCTTAATTAAGGGAAAATGGCTCGTGTACCCTATGGAGCTTTGTAAGTTCCTTCCTTATATGGTATATAAAAGGTCATATAGCTATATCTGCAGTGGACAATAATGAAATATCTGGTATTAGTGAGCTCTTATTATATGCCAGGTCCTTTGCTAACTGCTTTTCAGGGATGTCTTATACCAACCCTATGGAATAAGCATTATTATCCTGCTTTACAGAGGAGGAATTGAGGCTTAGAACAGTTGAGTAACTTTCCTGAGGACACAGCTCTACATATAGTGGAGTAAGTCACATTCCATTCCTTTTACCTGTACAGAGTAACTCTGTCAGAGTTTTTAAAATCAATAAATAACAGCAGTAACAAAAACCTAATAACTTCCCCATGTGCCTTGTAAGAATAATCTGCTAAGGTCTTGGTCTTAGCACCAATGCATAATATTTTTGGTACTTAATATTTAAAATGTTTAAATGTTGTTCCAAACATTGTTATTTACAGATATAATACTTTTCTATGTAGTTAGTTGGTAAACTATAGATGATGTCTGGGAGTATCAGTCAGCCACTTAGGTAGAGCCAAACTCATAGAGTAGAATTACTTTGGTAAATTCACTTTAGTCTGTATTATGTAGTCATTGTAATTATTGAATATTAAAAGGACTGAAAAATAATAGGAGCTCCTTGGGCTGGAGAAGAAAAGTATACAATGAACCTCGAGTATCCTGTGGTGCCGGAAAGTAAAGAAGTGCTAAAAATGAAAAAAAAAAAAATGGGGACATGACAAAAGGATAACGAGTGACATACTGGCCAGGCCAAATCTTGGAAAATTGGAGCCATACAATAGATAATCACAGTTACAGATTATATATAACCCATGGAATAAAATAAGAATCCATTAGTCTATACATGAATAACAAGGCAGGCAAGGTCTCTGCTGTGATGGAATTTGCATAAATTTGGATATCAGTAAGGGAAGTGAAGAAAATCAAACAGGATAATGTGATGACGGATGATTCCTGAAGGCTATTTTGTACAATGTGGTCAGGAAAGACTTCTCTGAGGAGGTATATGTAAGCTGGAACCTGAATAGTGAAAGTGAGTCAGCCATATCAGAATCTGATAAAAAATCAATCCAGGTTACTATTGTATTTAATAATTGTAACAATGTCAAATATTTATAAGCATTCTAGACCATTGGGCTTTTAACATGCTTTTTAAGCATGTTAAATGCTTTGTTAAAAGCATTTTAAATGTTTTTTAAGCATTTAACAGATGGGCTTGGGGTAGCAATACAAATGGAGACCTATGTAACATATGTCTACATAGCTTAAAATTATACAACAAACTTACACACTTAAACATTTTCTCTTTCTGTCTACCTTGACAAATATATTCTTAGGAAGACCTGGAAGTCCAAGATCAGAGTTAGAATTTTTGGACTTGTTGGGTTCTGTTTTGGAACATCGTGTTGTAGAGAGAGCCACTGAGCCACCCCCTGGTCTGAGGCCTGCCCCAATTCCCTTCCCACCCTTGGCAATATGTGCTGCACTTTGAAAGACCTCACACATACACCAGGCCCCATGTCTAAGCTCCATCTACACCTCCAACAAACACCCATCCCTTGGTGCTCCTGGGGTTGGTTGGCACCTAGTGGTGGCATGGTCTGCCTTCAGGAACACTAACTTGAGATACCTTGGTCTCAGGTATCTGGAGCATATGGTCTAAAATTTATATTTGTTCCTGTATCCCAGTATTTCCTTATATAATGGTGACATTTGGTGTCAGCTGAATGTTGATTTCAACACTTGACCATTTGGCATCCAGCTGCAATGTGTGTCAAGTATATCTCTAGCTTTTGTCTTTAAGAAGAAAAAACAAAAAAACTTTTTTGTAGTCTTACTGAGATTTTGAGAATTAGTGAAATTATATGCATGTGTTTCATCTTTTCCTACTTGTGTTATGGTGGATTACCCTGCGTAGATAGAACTCAATCCAAGAGGCTTTTTGGCAGGAGATAGAGAATGAAGAGGCCTTGAGAAACAAAAGCGGGAAAATTTGAAGAAGAAAGTTATCTGAATGGGAGTTAAAAGGTGGCTTTAGTTTCATTTGTTGGAAAATGAACTTTGCTCTGATAAATATAGTTAAGCATACAAGAATTTAAGCAACTTGATAACTTTGGCAGGAAAAGTGAAGTTTTGGCTAGCTTACCTCAAAGAAAATATTTCGAAAGCATTGTTCTTGAGCATTATCCAGAATTTGTTTAAGTCCAAATAATACATTTAAAACACCAGTCTGTTTTGAAATAGGCCATGCTATAGGGAATCTGGTTAAAAAATAATATGCTGCAAATGATATTTGCTGTTTAATGTGATCACATACTACCATTAAACCTGAATTAAGGTGAATTTAATCTTTTTTTAACCTTAGTTAATTTGTTGTGGTGTCTATATTTTACACTAGGTATTGTTCTCAAATGTCTGCTTATATGTATCTGTCCATATTTAAGAGAAGGAGTCTCCAATAGAGCTGATTAGAAGCTCAGCACAGGGGAGAAGCTTGCCATCTGTGGTCTCTACTCTGCTGCAGGGTGATCTAACAGCCTTTCTTTGGAGAGGTAGGGGTAGAGCTGCCAGATTCCATAGATTGAGAGCTGTGCTACTGATTAGAAGATAGTTCAGTCAAGGAAATAAGAAAATGTTATAAGGAAGTAAGAAAACGTAAATAAGAAGCGTGGAGGCCATTTGGGATAGGAATGTCCCAGGCAATGCAAAGGGCCAGAGGCAGGACTGTTGTTGGTATGTTAGATCAGTAGTTCTCAAAGTGTGCTCTTCTGGTCAGCAGCATCCGCAGCTTGTTAGAAAGACAAATTCTCAGCCCCACTCCAAAACTACTAAATCAGAAACTCCAGTGGTGTGGCTCAGAAATCTAAATTTTAACACACTCTCCAGATGATTCTGATACACATTGAGGTTTGAAAACCACTGTGTTAGATAAAGAGTATGGAGGCCAATAGGGCTGGGACCAAGTGAGCGAGGGGGCACAATTTTAGGGGATGAGCCAGAGGCCAGATTATATATGGATTTGCCTACTTTGTGAGATAAGAAACCATTGGAAGGTTTTAAACAGAGGAGTTAATGTGATCTGATAGATATTTTTTAACAGATTGACTACTGCGTTGAGATATGCATTTAGGGGGCCAAGGACTGAAGCGGGGAGACTGGTTGGGAGTCTGTTGCAATAATAGGTTAGAGATGATATTCAAGATGGTAACAGTGAATGTAGTGAGAGGTACTTGGAGTCCAGAATTAATTTTCAGAGAGAATCAACAGAATTGATAGATGGATTAACTGAAATTAAACAGTAGGAGCCATCACTAAAAATTCTTTCTGGATCTGAGAGGGGTAAAAGCCAACAAATTAGTAGATGGGAATGTAGCAACTTGTGGTGCCAAGTTATGATAACATGGTATATTCTTCTAGTTTATGGTGTTTTAATTGCTTAGAGAACTAGATCTCAAGTTTGCTGGGTAGAGAACTACAGTTCTGACAGAATGCTAGAGAAGTGTTGGGTGTATTTCAGTTCTGATACTCTATGGGTTGTTAAGAGACTCTAAGTTAATGACTTCTTGATGGCAAAATCCCCAAAGCCTCATCTTCTCTGAACTCTTCACCGATTATTCTCTAGTTGAAAACTTTATAGCCCTTGGCTTTGAGAGAGACCTCACTGTGTTCTCATTCTCCCAGCTCTTTCACCACTGCTTGTCAGTCTATGTCTTTTGTTTGTTTTTCTTTGCTCATCCTCTAAATTTGAGGTTTTCTTGAAATTTTAGTACCTTGTTCTACATGTTCTTCCTCAGTAATTTCGTGGAATCCAGCACTGCTTGCACATTGCTGTTCTCAGATCTATATCTCCAGACTCTTTCCTGACCTTGAGAGCTGAATTTTCAGTTGCCTGTTGGATACCACTCAATACATTCTAAACGAAACTCATTAGTTTCTCTTATTTCCAGTTATACTCATACTCTTTTTTCTGTATTTCTTATCAGTTTATTAACATTATCAATCATCTTGTCCCTCTTCACTCTCTATCCAGTTACTGTCCAGTCTGTGAATTCTGCCTATGAAATTCCTCTTTCTTTTTCCTTATGCCCCACCTGTCACCACCTTAATTTATTTGCCTGTTGTCTATAATTGGGACTACCGAAGCAGGTTTCTAACTGTACTCAGTGGTTCCAGGGAGAAGGGTGAATGAGTATAGTTTGTTTTTTTTTTTAGCTTAAAGCAGTCACTATTTGAAAGCTGTTTTTTTCATTTATGTGCAGAAAAAATGCTTTTAAACATTTTACATTTTTTATGTAGTATTTGTTTTCACTTGTAAAATTAGGAGAAAAATAATTATAGCTATAGAAGGCCGATTGATGGTTACTTTAATCTTTTTGCTCCATTCAAGGGCCCTTTCTCATTTTTTTGATTATCTGAAGGAGAATCAGGATAAATGAGCTTGTAAGATTATAAGGAAGGCCTTTGGCAAGTATAAAGATAAAGAACTTGAAACATAAGATATCATAAAATACAGTCTACTCATTCAATCTGTGGAAGGTCAGTTGTTTTTAAAGCTTGTTATTCTATAAATCTAAAG
>NW_012101554.1:1104625-1107439 GCF_000951045.1 Mandrillus leucophaeus | reverse complement strand
CCTCGGCTTCCCAAAGTGCTGGGATTACAGGCGTGAGCCACCACTCCTGGCCCCAGTATTTTTTTTAAAAAAAGTTTGTGAAACTATTTCCCAGGAGTAAATCACCTAGCTTGATTTGATTAGTACTTTTCTACTCTAGGCAAAACTGATTTCTATTGCCTCAAACCTCTTCTCAGAGAACACTTGATTATCTAAATTATTTAGTAACGCTCTACCTTTCTCATTCATGAATTGCAAAAACATTTTTTGAGTCCTTACGATGTGCCAAGCACTGCTGTGTATGCCAGGAGATCAGTAATAAACAAAACAGAAAATATTTCTGCCTTTGTTGAGCTTACATTCCAGTGGAGGGATACGAGGGATATGAAGAAGTTGGCAAAATCTCTTCCCCTAATAATTTTAAGTTAGATTTGCAATTCAGATTCTAAAAGTTCTAAAATAAAGGCAAATTAAAACCCAGATAATGATATTAATAACTATGGCACAATTTAGTTATAGTTACAATCTCAGTATTATTTCCTAAATTTGGCATAATTCTGCATTTTCTTGTACAACCTGATTGCTAGATACAAATGGAATTGCATATTCCTGTTAGTTCCTCACTTTAAAGTATCTTTCTTAAGTTATAAATATCAATCCCTAGCCATAGCTTTGTGGAGTAGAACTACTTATGTATAATCGAAAACTGTTATAGTCCACTAGGTTTTTAATCAATTAGGGTTTCCTCCCCACCTTTTTTTTTTCTTTTTGCAGCTTTATTGACATATAATAAACTGCAATTTTAAAGTCTACAATTTGCTGAGTTTAGATATATAATATATACCTGTAAAAACTACCATCATAATCAAGAAAAGGAGCATATATATCATCTCTGTACATTCAGACAGATATTTGTGTGTGTGTTTTTGTGTACAATGTTTTATTATAAAATATTTCAAGCATATGAAAATATATAACAGTGTTTCTAATTCTAATTAATGGCAGAATGAAATGGTTGGGTGAAGCCTCCAGAGATTAACAATTATAAAATCTAGAAAACTATTTGAAGGCAATGGAAAGTGATCAGAAGCAGGTAGAAAGTGGCATTTACCTTTAAAAGACCATACTACAGTGAGTAAGAATTGCAAAGTTATTGATGTTTTTTGCCTGAGGGAAATCCCCTATCTTTGGATATCATATGGCAGAAAACTGATAGTCCTTTTAGCTCAAAGCAGAGTTCAGAGCTGGCAGAGTGGCTGGGAATTAAGGGAGGAAATTCTAGAATTGCAGGAAAGGGGAGACCCAAAATCTGAGTATAAGATCTGATGAAATCTTTGGCCAAGTACTAAAGTGAGTATGCATAGGAATAACCTAAATGAGTCTGGTAACAACAACAACAACAACAACAATAAAGTAGGCAGAAATGTGAGACAAGCCTACACTTGAAAAACAAATGCACTGGTTAAGATTTCTGTGTTTGTTGATTGTCTTCTGTGATCTATGCATAGCTATAGTGGCAGAAAGTTGAAGTTTTAGTGGCTTGGATTATCAGACGACAGAGTTGGGAGCTGACAGAGCATATGGAAACTTATAAAGGAATCTCAGAAGCAAGAGGATTGCATGGAGAGTGAGCCCTGAAATCTGAGCATAATTTGTGCCCAAATCTTTGGTGGTGTAGTTTGCTTAAAGTGCACAGGTACAGAAGAGACTTTCAAAGGGCTATACTAAAAGGCATTTGTTGGTAGCTGAAAGAACCAAGCAGAGAGATGAGCTGCTTCACTCTATGGGAGAGACAAAAGCCTATAGTGTGAGTCTGGGCAAGTTCACTGCCTATTAAAATGAAAGCTCAATTATCATCACAAGATCATAACAGTATCCAGAGTCACTACAACATATTATCTACACTGTCCGGTTTTTAACCCAAAATCACTAGATGTGGAAAGAAACCGAAAAGTGTGATTGATATTCAAGAAAAGTATGATTAATATCCAGTTAATGAAAAATGATTCCAATTGGGCCCAGATATTAGATTTAATAGCCTTTAAAGCCACTAGTATGAGTATGTTCAAACTAAAGGAAAATATGTTCAAATAATAGACAAATATGTTTCAATGAGTGATCAGATAGGGAGCCTTAAAAGAGAACTAGTAACTATAAAAAAAGAATTAAATGGAAGGTCTGGAGTGAAGAGTGCCATTTTGCATTCCCACCATCAGGTCAGCTAATCTAATATCAGTAGACCTAGCAAAGGCCTTTACGCCAGCAATGAATGAGAGTTCCTGTTACTCTACATCATCACCAGCATTTTGTGTTGTCAGTGTTCTGGCTTTTGGCTACTTTAATAGGTGTATAGTGCTATGTTGTCTTAATTTGCATTTCTCTGATGACATATGATATGGAGCATCTTTTCAAATGCTTATTTGCCATTTGTATATCTTCTTTGGTGAGGTGTCTGTTAACATCTTTGACTCATTTTTTAAACTGGATTCTTTATTATTGTTGAGTTTTAAGAGTTCTTTGTGTCATTTGGATAGCAGCCCTTTATTAGATATTTCTTTTGCAAATATCTGTTTTTAAATAAAATGATTATACTGGTACTACATGTTCAGTGGTAAAAATTTGAAAAATTCACTGGAGGACAAAGTAAAAAATAGAAATTATCCATACACCGAACACTTGGAAGTAACAATGGTAACTTTCTGTTTTTTTAAAAAAAAATCTATTTTTTTGCACATACAGTTAATACATGTTTTTTAAGATAATACATCAATGGAGACTTTCAGTACCTTTGTTTCAAGTATTTATTCATTAAACATATTTTTTCTAGTATTAATT
>NW_012101554.1:1098680-1102805 GCF_000951045.1 Mandrillus leucophaeus | reverse complement strand
AAACCTGAGGTAGGTTCACTCTGTAAACATTGCTTGTACCTTATTACTCACTTGAGCAAAGCCCCAGGTTGTTAGAACTACAAACATGAATTTCACCAATGATTTAGATTCCCAGTCTTAGTAAAGAAATATGTAAATAAAGGCTGCATTAATAATTATTCTGAAATACTGAGAAATCTCAATATTTGCATTTGCTGGATGCTTTGAGACTAAAGTCCACAGTGAGATTACAGAATAGAATCTGTTTTCCAGATTGATAGAGGAAATGTTTATATAACTCTTAACCTGCTTGTCTAAAGCCAGTGACCTAAACTGTAGTCTGTACCTGGTTAAAACTACCCATGAATACAACCCTTACTTACTTTCCTCTTTATCCATTTATCTGTAGATCATTTGAAAGTCTTTCATGACCAAGCACATCATGAGTAATTGAAATGCAACTCCGTGTAGTGTTTTTACTAAATGATTGTTCATTGCTTTCCAAACAACTACATTAGAAAAACTTGGCAGATTTGGAAATACACTTTTTGAATCCTAAGTGGTTGAGAAATATGAATTAGCTCACAGAGCAATTGAGTATGTAAGTGATAATATTATTTTGGAGAGTGTTCTTCCATTTAGCAGAAAGATGTGTAAAATTTAATAGTTGAAGTACATGATCAAAATTTATTTGTAAACTGAATGAATTTTAGTGCTAACAGTTTTAGTCATGAGTCAAATATAAATTGTATACATGTGAATGATTTGTTTATATCTTGATTTTTGGGTCAATAATTCTTCAAGTTACATTAGTTTTATAATTTGGAATTAACTGCTAGTGGATCAAAATTATGTAATTATTTACAATGACCTCAATACACAAAATTTGGCATACTAAGATGATACATGATGATGCTAGTTGTAAGTTAACATCAGTGAGTGGGTAATACTAACGGGTCCACTAGTTCTTGTAAGACAGGTAAGTAAAAAGAAATTTTTTTCTCTAAACATGTTAGGCAAACCTAGCGTTAGCTGAAAGGCTGGTAGTAAATTCAGAATTAATTTCAAAGTACAATGTGAGCTCATTGGATTTACTGAATAATTATTTGGGGCTTTAAGATTTCATGTGCTGTTCGAACACAGCAGAGAGCATTTAGATTTTCTTCAGTGATACATGAAAATATCCATTTTAACAGGTAAATATTGGGAAGATGGATTCGCCCATTGAAAAGTGGAACCTAATAATTGGCAACCTGGCTTTAAAGCAGGTAAGTGGTACACGTATTTGTTTACAGATCTTGGGTGTACAAATTTTGAGTGTTATCTGTAAGATTGTTGTAAATTTTAGTACTGTGAGTCTACCCTTTGTTTTCAGAAACACCAAAACAATAATTTAGTACCTTGAAAAAGTGATGGAGTAAATGGATACCCATGACCTCTGAAAGCTATTCTTTGTTTAGAAACTAGTTTTTACAAATATGAAAAATATATACAAAATATGGAAAAAATATACAAAATATTGTCTATCATAAGTGTGTGATAGAGCCAGAATTTGCATTAATATATCTGTTTAGTAAATATTTAACACTTCATTAAGTGCTATTTTTTTTTTTTACTTTGCTATTTAAAGATAAACTGAGTTCTTTTCTATGTATTATGGTCAGATATTTGTTTGTTTTCCTTAATTTGTTAATGTTACTGGTATTAATATACACAATACAGTAGTTTACCAATTACATATACACTGAACTGTGAAGTGTAGATCGTGTGTAATCTACAGCTCTCTGTAATCTTAGGTGAATATCCCTTTTTCTTCTTCCTTCACCTTCTCCTACCCCTAAGACTGAAGACTGCAGCTACCCCTAGTAATTCTCTAGCTAGTGTGAGCTTCGGGAATGCACACTAATTTTGATACTAGCTCAGCTAGGACATAATGTTGAGAACGTGGTTGCATGAACAGAATTTCATGTAATTCAAGGACAAAGAAATAAAGCACACTTTTTGAATATGTGTATAAGTGCTTGTGAGATCACAGATGTGGAAATAGAAAAATCTGCAATCTGACCTCAGCTTTAACATTAAACAGTTTATAACCTTTGTTAATCTATTTGACTTTTCTGGACTTCACTTTTCTCTTTTATTTTTTTTTTCTTTGAAATAAATTTTTCTTTTATTTATTTATTTATTTTAAGGCCAGGTCTTGCTCTGTTGCCCAGGCTGGAGTGCAGTAGCGCAATCATGGCTCACTGCAGCCTTGACCTCCTGGGCTCAAGTGATTCTCCCACCTTAGCCCCCTGAGTAGCTGGGACTACAGGTACATGCCACCATGCCTGGTTAATTTTTGTACTTTTTGTAGAGACAGGGTTTCGCCATGTTGTCCAGACTGGTCTTTTCCTTCCATTTTTAATTTTTGTGGATACATAGTAGGTGTATATATTCATGGGGTACATGAGATGTTTTGATACAGGCTGCAATGCATAACAATCACATCATCTAAAATGGTATATCCGTCCCCCCAACATTTATCCTTTGTGTTACAACAATCCAATTATACTCTTGTAGTTATATTTTATTGTAAAATTGAATTATTATTGACTGAAGTCACCTTGTTGTGCTATCAAATACTAAGTCTTATTCAATTTTTTTCTACTCATTAACCATGCCTACCTCCCCCACACTCTCCTACTACCCTTCCCAGCCTCTAGCAACCATCCTTCTACTCTCTAGCTCCATGAGTTCAATTGTTTTGATTTTTAGATCCCGCAAATAAGTGAGAACATCCAATGTTTGTTTTTCTGCTCACTTAGCATAATGACCTCCGGTTCCATCTATGTTATTGCAAATGACAAGATGTCATTCTTTTTTATGGCTGAATAGTGCTCCATTGTGTATAAGTACACATTTTATTTATCCATTTATCTGTTGATGGACACTTAGGTTGCTTCCAAATCTTGGCCATTGTGAACAGTGCTGCAACAAACATGGAAGTGCAAGTATCTCTTCAACATACTGATTTCCTTTATTTGGGATTATATACTCAGCAGCAGGATTATTGGATCATATGGTAGCTGTATTTTTAGTTTTTTGAGGAACCTCCAAACTGTTCTCCATAGTGCTTGTGCTATTTACATTCCCACCAACAGTGTACGGGGGTTCCCTTTTCTCCGCATCCTCACCAGCATTTGTTATTGCCTGTCCTTTGGATAAAAGCCATTTCAACTGGGGCGAGATGATATCTCATTGTAGTTTTGATTTGCATTTCTCTGACTATCAGTGATGTTGAGCACCTTTTCATATACCTGTTTGCCATTTGTATGTCTTCTTTTGAGAAATATCTATTCAGATCTTTTGCCTGTTTTAAAATCAGATTATTAGATTTTTTTCCTGTAGATTTGTTTAAGCTCCTTATATATTCTGGTTATGAATCATTTGCCAGATGGGTAGTTTGCAAATATTTTCTTCCATTCTATGGGTTGTCTCTTCACTTTGTTGATTGTTTCCTTTGCTGTGCAGAATGTTTTAAGCTTGGTGTGGTGCCATTTGTCCATTTTTGCTTTGGTTGCCTGTGCTGGTGGGATATTACTCAATGTATTTTGCCCAGACCAATGTCCTGGAAAGTGCCCCTGATGTTTTTGTGTAGTAGTTTTATAGTTTGAGGTCTTAGATACAAGTCTTTAATCCATTTTGATTTGATTTTTGTAGATGGTGAGAGATAGGGGTCTCATTTCTTCTGCATATGGGTATCCAATTTTCTTAGCACCACTTATTAAAAAGACTGCTTTTTCCTCAGTGTATGTTCTTGGCACTTTTGGCAAAATGGGTTCACTGTAGATATATGGATTTGTTTCTGGTTTCTCTATGCTCTTCCATTGGTTTGTGTCTGTTTTTATGCCAGTGCTGTCTTTTGGTTACTGTAGCTCTGTAGTATAATTTGAAGTCCGGTAATGTGATTCCTCCAGTTTTGTTCTTTTTACTTAGGATAGTTTTGACTATTTCGGAGTCTTTTGTGATCCCACATAAATGTTAGGATTTTTTTTTTTTCTATATCTGTGAAGAATGTCTTTGGCATTTTGGTAGGGATTACATTGAATCTGTAGATTGCTTTGGGTAGTATGGACATTTTAACAATATTGGTTCTTCTAATCC
>NW_012101554.1:1096260-1097335 GCF_000951045.1 Mandrillus leucophaeus | reverse complement strand
ACAGAACACTCATACTTCTCCCTCTCCACTTTAGAAAAAACTTAGATGGCTTATACTAACACTAAACCACTGGACAGTAGGATGGGTCAGCACCTGTTGGTGTAGTTTTTACAAGATGGAGGCAACAAAATCAATTTTCTGTGTCCTGCCACACCTCTATCCACATGCCAGTGCAAGCCTATACTATACATATTTTCCCTAACAAGGTAAATTTGGGGCAACATTTCTCTTTAGTTTACTTTTAAAAAAAAATCTTACTCTGGAAAATCTTTGCTTTATAAAAAAAGTTATTATTTATAAATATATTCTACATTTTATTTTTTATTTTATGCCATACGTTTTAATTTGTTATTTATTGTTTTATCTTAGACTAAGAAGAGTAAAGATTCAGAGACTTCTAGATTAGGAAGGGACTCAGAGAGTGTGATCTTCATTTATAAAACAAATTAATTGATTAATGCCACCCTAGAGATCATGAAAAAAAGCAAACTGATTAATTGAAAAAATGATGCTGGGTGTGGTGGCTCACTCCTGTAATCCCAGCACTTTGGGAGGCCAAGATAGGCAAATCACTTGAGGCCAGGATTTCAAGACCAGCCTGGCCAATGTGGTGAAACCCTGTCTCTACTAAAATACACAAATTAGCTGGGCATGGTGGTGGGCACCTGTAGTCACAGCTACTTGGGAGTCTGAGGCAGGAGAATCGCTTGAACCTGGGAAATGGAGGTTGCAGTGAGCTGAGATCATGCCACTACATTCCAGCCTGGGTAACAGGGTAAGACTCTGTCTCAAAAAATAAAATAAAAAAAAAAAAGAAAAAGAAAAGAAAAGTGTCACTTTGGGTTTGGTGAGGAAGACAGAGCCATGGTATGTATTGAATCAATAGGGAATTTAATAGAGAAATTTGGGGTTACATGATTGTAGAAGTTGGAGAAATGAAGATCTGTGGTAGGAAGCTCAGAGAAACTGCCTGAAGCCCTGGAGCAGGAAAGAAAGCCATACATACATTACAGCAAGGAAGTCTGGACACCTGCGTGTCTGATCACCTTCCAAAAATAATAGCCTCTGCTTCACT